>NC_031995.1:16014014-16025633 GCF_001879085.1 Nicotiana attenuata | reverse complement strand
TCAAGTATGCAATGCAACACATAAACCGGTACCTCCAGTACCCCGCTGCGGCCGTCAGCCCGCTCCATTTATTTAACGTCGACGGCGCTCACTGGGGGTGTGCAGACTCCGGGAGGGGCCCCTTACGGCCCAAGCGCAATAATAAGCCATCTCGTGGCATCAAACAGGCCCTTGGCCTCATATCAATATCATTATAATACTGCTGCGGCGTGCAGCCCGATCCCATACTCAGTCCAAAAATCACACAATAGTATAAAAATATTCAGCGCAAACTTTATTTAAAAATATTAACTTAATTTCTAATTTAAGAAAAAGGCTGAGATTTCAAACACAGTATTAAATACCAGGACTGAGTTTAATATTTATAAATATGGTAAGAAACCATTAAAATAATCCCTGAAGGATTCAAGTAGTTGGTACGAAGCCCAATTATGACAATTAATCCATTTTTATAAGGATATTACAAATCTACAATCAAATAGGTACCAATTTTATTAAGCGGGACGGACCAAGTCACAGTCCCTGACGGTGCTCTACCCCACGCCCGTTATCCGGCGTGCAAGTCACCTCACATAGCACTACGTTGTGCAAATTCGGGGTTTCAAACCCTCAACACAGCATTTACATTTATTACTAACCTCAAGCCGGCCAAAGTCCTAGCTTGCTGTGCCCTTGCCTTTCGAATTCACCTCTTCGCGCGTCGAATCTGACCAAAACCACAATGAATACGTCACAATATGCTAAGGGAATATAACCCAATCGAAAAGACTCGAAAAACATCGAAAATCACAAAGCTGGCAAAACCCGAGCCCCGGGCCCACTTCTCAAAAAATTATAAAATTTACATCACCGGATTCCTTATCTCGCCACGAGTCTATGCATATAAAGAACACCAAAATCGGAGTCCAAATGACCCCTCAATTCCCATTTTTGTTCTCATAGGTTTCAAGCCCTAAACCACCATTTTTGACCATAATTCCTTGAGTTTTCAGTGAAATTTCATGTATTTGCATGATAAAATTGTGTTCTAAGTCCAAGAATGCTTACCTGATCAAAGTCCTTGAATTTCCTCTTCAAAATCGCTCAAGAACACCCCAAGTCCGAAGTCAAAATATGTGTTCTGTAAATATTTCGCGAAGGGAATTAAAACCCTTTCTGACCAGTTATTTCCGCATCTGCGGCTACATAGCCGCATCTGCGACTTACGCTTTTGCGATGGGGAGCCGCTTCTGCGGACAAGACCGTTTCTGCGGTTACTAGACCGCTTCTGCGGTCTCGCATCTGCGATTCCTTTTACGCAGGTGCGGTTTCCTTTAGCCTTCCAAAATTCCGCATCTGCGGTCCTACTGTCGCATCCGCGACTCTGCAGATGCGGTCAGCATCTCCGCACCTGCGATGCCTGTCGCTTCTGCGGTTCTTGACTCGCTTCTGCAGTACCGCTTCTGCGGTCCCATTTCCGCAGGAGCGAAAAAACCAGAAGCAGCACAGGTTCTGCAATCTCCTAAGTTCAAAACTTCCCGTTAGCCATCCGAAATCACCCCGAGGCCCTCGGGACCTCAACCAAAAATACAAACATGATCCAATACCTTATTCAAACTTGCTCCAATCATTAAAACACCTCAAACAACACTAAAACCATCATTTCTCATCGAATTCAAGCCTAAGTTCTAAAACTTCCGAAACACGCATTCGATCAGAAACCCAACCAAAACACCTCCGAATGACCTGAAATTTTGCACACACATCCAAAATCGCCTAACGAAGCTACAGCAACTCTCGGAATCTCATTCCAACCCCCGGATCAAAATCTCACCTACCAACCGGAATTCGCCAAAATACTAACTTCGCCAATTCAAGACTAATTATACACCGAACCTCCAAAATCAATTCCGATCGCACTCCTAAGTCACAAATCATCCCCCGAAGCTAACCAAATAATCGGAATTCAAATCCGAGCCCTCTAACACAAAAGTCAACATCCGGTTGATTTTTCCAACTTAAGCCTTCTTAAAAGAGACTAAGTGTCTCATTTCTTATCAAAACTATTACAAACCAACTCTAACACATCAAATACTGATAATGAAACATGAAGAAGCATAACATGGGGGAAACGGGGCGGTAACTCACGTGACGACGGGTCGGGTCGTCACAGCTTATTCATTAAATCAATTTCAGCACTTAAAAGTGCTTTTTAGCACCTAATGCTTATTAGCTACCTCAAATCAGCTAATCCAAACGGGCTCTTAGTCTTTTTAATAAAAGAGTAGCTTATCAGCATTTTCCTACCAAACATATCAACTGCTTATTATCAGCTTCAGCACATCTATCCAAATACGTAAATGCTATTTAAAAAATCAGCTTCAGCACTTAAAAATATTTTTCAGCACTTCAAGCTTATCAGCTATTTACAATCAGCTAATCCAAACGGGCTCATAGTACTTCAGCCAAAAGAGAAGTTCTGTTATTTCTGTCATCGCCGTTACAATTGCAGATTTGCAGTAAGCACTTTAAAAGCCAATAAGCACTTAAAATAAGCCAATCCAAACACCCTCTAAAGCTAAAAGCCACAAGCCATAAGTTGGTAATACCCAACTTTTGGCTTTTGGCTTATTTTTGTACTTTTTATGCCTAAAAGTAAGTGCTTTAAAGCACTTTTTATCATTGCCAAACACCACACAAACTAAAAAAGTGCTTAAAAGCCAATAAGCACTTAAAATAAGCCAATCCAAACACCGTCTAAAGCAAATTAAAGGGGAAAAAAATAAAATATCCATCTTGTCGTATAATTCCTATGTGTATTAATGCAAATACTATGCATGCTTTAGAATAGAATGAAATCGACAACCTCGTACTGTCTCCTAATGCAATTAAATAGCTGAATTCAACCTCGTACTTTCTCCTAATGCAATTAAATAGCTGAATTCCAAATTCAGCTCTATTAGAGTCAATTGCGTGAAAATGGTACGGGTTAACCAATTTTTGAACTGTTAATTAAAACATAGCTAGCGTCTGTAAAGTAATTGAAAAATAGTCATTATTTTATGCGGAGATAAAATATGAACAAAAATATCCTAGCCGAAACACGGAAAGTTCCAGCATAATATGTTGGATTATAGAGCTCCTGCTATAAACTTTCTAGCATGTATAAACTTCCAACATATGTTGGAACTAAATCACATTATAAAATTCCCAACATATTATGCTGGAATCTTATATATAAAGAATTTGAAGTCCAACATATTATGTTGGAATTTTTTTTGGATTTTTAAGGGTGTTTTTGTTCAAATTTTATCTTTACATGAAAAGTGGCTAAATTTCGATCTTTTGAAACTATGATTATTTTTAAATTACCAATTGTAAACTGTGCTATTTCTGATTTTTTTTCCCCTCAATTGCTCACGAGCATGTCTCTTTGACTGTCGGATTTAAATTTTAGGTTTTTTTTTTCACATGATAATATTGACCATATTATAAAATATAGATTAAATATATAGGCGGGGTAAACTTGTCCCCATTTTTCATTTAAACACTTAAACTCAAGATAATACTTATTGAAACCTAAACTCCTCAAGAAATGTACCAATTAGGCACATTCCGCTGACATGGCAATGTATGTGTTCTACACTCTCTTTGAGTGTGTACATATCTGAAAAATGGTTAATTAATTTTTTTTCCTTTCTCTTCATCCATTATTTTTTTCCACTGGTTTTATTTAAAGCCATTTCCACCTTGCCGAAAAATTTCTTGACCGGCGGCAAGTTCCATGGCTGGCTTTTCAAACTTGGTTCTCACTTCTCCACCAGAATACTCTCAAAACCCAAAAAAAAAAATTCTCCAATCTCCACACGTATATGGCTATTTATGGAGTTTTCACCTGGGTCGGTGATTGTATCAAGATTATAGCATAAATAATCTTATCATTTACTCCGTTTGACAATCATATATTGTACCCTTCACTCCCGTCATGTCCAAGTATTTCGTCACTAACCACTATTTCCATAAGAACAAACCAAATAAAATACCGGAGAACTATGCCAAAGTGGTGCGCGTGTTGGAGCCATGGAGGGAACTCACCAGAAAAGTGGTGATGGTCACCGGAGTATCGTCGTGAATCGGCCGAGAATTCTTCCTTGATTAATCTAAAGCTAGTTTTAGAATAATATCGCCGTATTAATCGATTGATATCTCTCGGCGATGAGATTAGCAGAGTCAACTCAAACTAGAATGAGGCAAGTTCGAGTTAGGAACAACGAGTCGTAGCTATGAGCTTGGAATTAGTGCCAATGGTTCCGTCACTAAAATCGCCGTACAGAAAGATTGGGCCTCCTTTGGACGGATTGATGCTTTGGTAAATAACGTCGGTATTAGAGGTAAAGTTGATGATTCTCGAATTTTCTTCAGCATTTTACGTCATTGGCATTTCGAATCTTTGATTCATATTGGGGAGAGAGAGAAATAGAGAAGAGAGAGAAGAGGACGCCATAGCAACGAATAGAGATTTTCTGTTTCCTCTAAGAACTTTTTTTTCTACATTATTGGTATTTGGGATCAAATCCACGTGGTATTGTCTCATTGGTTTTCTTTCCAAATTAGCTACGAGTGAAATACACGTGTTCTATTTTTTGATTGTCTCAAAATGTGTCTAATTGAAACATTTTTTGTTGAGTTTAGGTACTCAATTGGAACTAGCTCAAGTTTAAGTGTTTAAGTGAAAAAATATGGACAAGTTTATGGGGCTGCTTATGTATTTGGACAAAAATATATTACTTCTTTTGTCCCAGTTTATATGGCATAGTTCGTATTTCAAGAGTCAAACTTCTTGATTTTGATCAAGATTTTGGATATAGAATCTATAACATATTTATAAACTACTAAAAGCTATTATTAAGTCACAATAATTAATAATTCAAAATATTCAAAAGGTATAAGAAATCACGGTAAGAGGAATTATTGACTATATTACTATAGTTGATATAACGCACAACCCATACATCTCCATTATTTTACTGTTGATCTCCCTGCTACAAATTTTTGTTTTGACCTGAAGAAAATAGAGTTGTTGTTGTGTACGGGTAAAATTGGGGGCAAAGTTTCTCCCGATTCCCCGATAAGGAAATAAGAGGGAAGCACGATTCAACGCAGCTACAAGCGAGGTTGAAGGACCCCTCGTATTGGAACTCGAAAGGAGCGAAAAATGTATCTAGGACCGAGCATGGAAAAATAACCGACCCGAACCAAGTAAAGCTTCGAGACCACGGGAAAAGGAGGAACGGTAGGTCGTGATAAGTAGGGAGCCATAATATTTGCCCTCAACCAGATATTACACGGATCCCGCTCGATATCAAGTGCAGATTGGCATTTACCGAAAAAGAAAATTTTTACCTTATTTAGACTTGTATTACGACTAAAATTCTCCTACTATATAAAGGGAAAATTATTTTGATTGAATGCACTATTGATACGCATATCAAAGCAATAAAAATTCATTTTTGTCTTCTAACTATTATTCAAAGTGTTCTTCAGTTACTTTCTTCTTTAACCGCGACCGAGCTTATATCGAGGGTCCGATTGAGGCTGAATTTCAGTGTTCAACTTAAGATCAGGCTTGATCGTCACATTATGATTGGTTTGGTTATCATTCGTTTGAATTAAATCACGTATCTTTTAAACCGCGTACAGATTTAATTGTTACTCATTTTTAAGGGTAAACAGTATGGCGCCCACCGTGGGGCTAAGGTAATAGTGGTGATTTGATACGAATCTCTATAAGTCCATAGCACACCCTGTTTTACGCTTATTTTTTGAAGTATTGATTCCACGTTAGTCCAAGGATAGCAAATTCTCAGTCTGCCCACTTGAACGTTGACGCTGAGTCAGGCCACCACGGCGAAAACAATAACGTGATACCTAGCAATGATGTGCCCCATGTTGATCCCAATGGTGTTACAGCCGCCGACCCGGTCAATGCTAACTCACAAGTTGCCATCAACATCAATCTTCCTACTAACCCCGAAAATAGCATTCGCGGGGCACCCCGACCATCGGCTCGAGAAGTGCCCGAAGGTGAAGGAGATGAGGTGAGCTTGCGGCTGATTTCCAAAATGTTGCAAGCTCAGCAAGCGGCTAGCACAGTTACAGAACCAGAGCCACGCCCCTAACATGGTTGAGGCCGAGCGGACCAGGGAAAATACTCAAAGGGATGAACAAGTTACCGTGGAACTGGGTGAATTCGAGCTTGGGAAAACTTCTGAGGTAATGAAGTTGCTCAAAGCTTTGACAAAACGAGTGGAGTCTGGCGAGAAAATGTTAGATGCCAACGACAAGAAGGTGAAAACTTATAACTCCAGGATTGATCAGACCCTAGGAACACCACCGATATTGAAGGGGCGGACTCCAAAAAGTTCATTCAGAAGCCTTTCCCCCCTGAGCGCATCATTGAAGCCGATCCCGAAGAGGTTTCGAATGCCCCACATTCCCAAGTATAATGGGACCACTGATCCAAGAGCGTGCAACCTCCTATACATGCGCAATCAAGGGGAATGACCTAGAAGATGGCGAGATTGAATCGGTGTTGCTAAAAAATTTTGGGGAGACCTTGTCCAAGGATCAATGATATGGTATCACAACTTGCCTCCAAGTTCTATTGACTCGTTTGCTCTGCTTGCAGATGCTTTCGTAAAGGCCCATGACGGCGCCAACAAGGTTGAGACGAGGAAGTCGGACCTTTTCAAGGTCAAGCATAGGGATAGCGAGATGCTTAGGGAGTTCGTGTCGAGGTTCCAGATGGAGCACATGGATCAACAGTAAAAGCAAAACTTGGTGGAGTACCCGGCGGTCACCTGAGCCGACGTCCACAATAGGTATCAATCGAAGATCAGAGTCGAGGACGGCCAACTCGGGGCCCCTTCGGGGTCTGTTTATCCCAATAGAACCAATGACAGGTCAAAGAGTATCATCGATCAGGAGGCAAGGCCGGTCCGAGATCGATACCAGCCACACGGTGCAGATTAGAGGGGAAACGGATTCGGACGCCACCCAACAAGGAACGACAAGAGAAATGATCAAGGACAGAGTAGACGGGGCCTGATGAGTAAGAGCGGGTTTGACAGGTTGCTCGGGAGTAGGGAAGCACCCAGATTATCGGAGTATAATTTCAACGCAGACGCTGCAAGTATAGTGTCGGCCATAGGACGCATCAAAGAGACCAAGTGGCTAAGACCACTGCAGTCCGATCCCACCTAAAGAGATCGTAGATTGGTTTGTAAATACCACGGTACTCATGGTCATAGGGCCGAAGATTGTCGACAACTGTCACACCTCCTTTTTTACACACCTACCCCGAAGGGTAAATGTATAAGGGAGTTTTTCCATTTAAAGTGACGTTATTCGAAATGGGATCATTTATTTATTTTTAGAGTCGCCACTTGGGATAGGATTGGCTTTTGGTGTCCCAAGTCACCGATTTAATTTAAATCCCAAATCGAGGAAAATTTCGACTTCCCAATTGGAGTCTGCGAACCAGAAATTCTGTGTAAGGAATTCTGTTGACCCGAGGGAAGGTGTTAGGCACCCCCGGATCCCGTGGTTCGAGCACGGTCGCTTAAATTATCATAAATGGCTAAAATCTGGTTTTTATACATATTTAAACCTATAGTGCAATTTTAAGATTATTTACCACTTTTAGTTTATTTTATTTTTACGAAAGTGAACGCCGTTTAAGAGCGTGTTTTTGGATCACGTCACATGAAATGCACCCGGATCCTAAACACCTCTTATTCAGCGTTTTGGGATTTGGATTTGGGTTGCATGAAATGCGCACCCGAGTTTAGGAAAGTAACATTATTAAAAAAAAAACGTGCCTGAAGTGGCTAGCGCCTTATTAACTTTGCGGGAAGCCACGAAAATTCGCTAAACGACACGCCCCAAATTCTAAGTAATTTTGTATAGATGATTAATGAGGGCCCCGCAATTTTGGGTTTTTGTTCGGCAAGGCTCATCTCATTTTTTATTAAGGGCTGTCCTAAAGCAACTACAATTTTTCTATTTATTATTTGTCTCTAAAAGGCCAATTAACTTACAATTATAAATTCGGGCCTCGAATTCAAGTCCGAATTCAAACAAAAGGGAAGACCCTTTTAGCTTGAACCCGCTACCTAATTCGAAACCCAATTTTATATTTGTAAATTAATTCCCTATACTCCTAATATAATTTAAAGGAGTTTTTACTTCAGCACTCTTTCTTATTGTTTTGGGCCTAAAAAAAAACGGCCCGGTGCAATTCAACAGCAAAGCACAAGCCTGCGTAGGCCCAAAGCAGACCCCCTGCATGTCCCAACTTTGTCCATTACACAATGATATTGTAAATTCATTATCACTAATTGCTGACAGTTTGGAATGTAACAGTGACTTGCAGCAACTATCCAACAATTTCAAAATTATCCAATTCACAATTGAACCTTAACAAATTCAGCAATTATCCAGACACTAGGAATATGTGCTAATATTCATTAATCTACTCATTTAAGTTAACATAAAGCACTACGTGTAAATGTCTCAGCCGAATATATATGAATTCCTATGTATTGTAATTTAACGGGTATGACAGTCTAATACACGAGATACTCGCAGAACATATAGCCTAAATCACATGGTGAATCACTGGCAGAACATATTCGTGCCATTCTAACCCAGCACNACATTTTGCCAACCCTTGCTTTTTATTTCATTTTCTTTTATTTGTTTCCTTATTTTCTTTTCGTACTTTATTTATTTATATTTTCTGAATTTTCTGATTTTATTAAAATCAAAAACTAAAGACTTTTATGAATTATAGCAACTAAAAATGCACACAAAAATGCAAACAAGACACAAAATCATGCAATTAATTCCTAAAAATTCAAATAATAAAAGAAAAATTCTAATTCTAATGAATTTATAGGAGTAATTTAAGCGTGGCAAAAATCACGTGCTCACAAGCTATAACCAAACAGTCCACTTAACTATGGTTAACTAGTCAAGGTTAGAATCAGTCGTTTACAATCAAACAGACCCTAAAATTAAACTAACTGGACAAATTGACTAATCATGAAATTAGATCTAATTTGAATTTTGAATTTCAAATTTTTGGGATCTCTCCAACTTGTAGAAACTTTGGGGGAAATTTTCAGATGCCAAAACTTTTTAGAAACTTTGGAGGAAATTTTTCAGATGCAAAACTTTTTGGGAATTTTCAGGTGCTCCAAAAACTTGTTCAAGAAGGCAGGGGGACTGCCTTTTATAGGCATAAATGAGGGGAGGTGGGGGGCTTCCAGATTTTCAGTTACCCCTTTTCCCCCTCTTTTATTTCAGTTTTTATTAATTAGTTCTTCATTTTTTGACTTGTTTCTCAAGTTACTGCCCTAAGTTATTGATATTTCAATTGAAGTCCTATTTTAGAAGATCCTAGAAGGTTCTAGCTTCAACTACAGCATTTCTACCCAATCCTGAATACCTATATTACCCCTGAACTTAATCTGAAATTACTAACCTAGTACTAATTAAACCTCAACCCCTTTTACCCTGGTTAAGATTATCAGCTATGTCACACCTCCTTTTTTACACACCTACCCCGAAGGGTAAATGTATAAGGGAGTTTTTCCATTTAAAGTGACATTATTCGAAATGGGATCATTTATTTATTTTTAAGAGTCGCCACTTGGGATAAGATTGGCTTTTGGTGTCCCAAGTCACCCGATTTAATTTAAATCCCAAATCGAGGAAAATTTCGACTTCCCAATTGGAGTCTGCGAACCAGAAATTCTGTGTAAGGAATTCTGTTGACCCGAGGGAAGGTGTTAGGCACCCCCGGATCCCGTGGTTCTAGCACGGTCACTTAAATTATCATAAATGGCTAAAATCTGGTTTTTATACATATTTAAACCTATAGTGCAATTTTAAGATTATTTACCACTTTTAGTTTATTTTATTTTTACGAAAGTGAACGCCGTTTAAGAGCGTGTTTTTGGATCACGTCACATGAAATGCACCCGGATCCTAAACACCTCTTATTCAGCGTTTTGGGATTTGGATTTGGGTTGCATGAAATGCGCACCCGAGTTTAGGAAAGTAACATTATTAAAAAAAAAAACGTGCCTGAAGTGGCTAGCGCCTTATTAACTTTGCGGGAAGCCACGAAAATTCGCTAAACGACACGTCCCAAATTCTAAGTAATTTTGTATAGATGATTACTGAGGGCCCCGTAATTTTGGGTTTTTGTTCGGCAAGGCTCATCTCATTTTTTATTAAGGGCTGTCCTAAAGCAACTACAATTTTTCTATTTATTATTTGTCTCTAAAAGGCCAATTAACTTACAATTATAAATTCGGGCCTCGAATTCAAGTCCGAATTCAAACAAAAGGGAAGACCCTTTTAGCTTGAACCCGCTACCTAATTCGAAACCCAATTTTATATTTGTAAATTAATTCCCTATACTCCTAATATAATTTAAAGGAGTTTTTACTTCAGCACTCTTTCTTATCGTTTTGGGCCTAAAAAAAACGGCCCGGTGCAATTCAACAGCAAAGCACAAGCCTGCGTAGGCCCAAAGCAGGGGTGTCCCAACTTTGTCCATTACACAATGATATTGTAAATTCATTATCACTAATTGCTGACAGTTTGGAATGTAACAGTGACTTGCAGCAACTATCCAACAATTTCAAAATTATCCAATTCACAATTGAACCTTAACAAATTCAGCAATTATCCAGACACTAGGAATATGTGCTAATATTCATTAATCTACTCATTTAAGTTAACATAAAGCACTACGTGTAAATGTCTCAGCCGAATATATATGAATTCCTATGTATTGTAATTTAACGAGTATGACAGTCTAATACACGAGATACTCGCAGAACATATAGCCTAAATCACATGGTGAATCACTGGCAGAACATATTCGTGCCATTCTAACCCAGCACTGCTTGAAATATGCACACAACTCTAAATGATTCAATGATCTAATTAGCTACAAATCATTACTAAACATAATGTAGTGGCAGAACATTCATGTAATTCTAAAAGGTTCATAAATCTAATTAATTACAGATCCATGTATCATTCAAGTAAACAAAACTATTCTATGCTTTTAAACCAAACAGGGCACAGGGAACTTCATAGATCAAACTTGATACTATTTTGATCATTTCATAAACTTCAGCCTACATTGAATCTTCACAATTGATAGGGTCAAAATGAGTACCTGGAAAAAGGAACAAAGGCAGGTATTGAGAACCAGTGAAGTAAGGCAACAACAACAGGAGTTCACACAGCAACAATCACACAGCTTCGAACCAGAAATGAATCAGCAGTCCCAAAAAAGTTCAAAATCAAACGGAATCTAGCAGATCCACTTTAACACAGCAGCAAACCAAATAGAAATGAACACCAGTGCATAGACAACCAACGAAACACCCAAACTAAGTCAAATCTGAACTTAAAACCCTTATGAAACTTCACTGGTGCATAGCCTAGCCAAATTCTCACTTAATTTGATTCAATTGTACTTGAAATGAGTCTCTACACTTCAACAAGCAGCAATAGTAACTACAGAATGTGAATTGATGAATATAAACTGAAATC
>NC_031995.1:15940492-16013914 GCF_001879085.1 Nicotiana attenuata | reverse complement strand
AGCCCGCTCCATTTATTTAACGTCGACGGCACTCACTGGGGGTGTGCAGACTCCGGGAGGGGCCCCTTACGGCCCAAGCGCAATAATAAGCCATCTCGTGGCCTCAATCAGGCTCTTGGCCTCATATTAATATCATTATCATACCACTGCGGCGTGCAGCCCGACCCCATACTCAGTCCAAAATCACATAAGCATTTCGGCATAATAATATAAAAATATTCAGCCCAAACTTCATTTAAAAATATTACTTTAGTTTCTACTTTTAGAAAAAATGGCTGAGTTTACAAGATAGTGATAACTACCAAGACTGAGTTCAATATTTAGAAATATGGTAAAAAACCAGTAAAATAATCCCTGAAGGATTCAAGTAGTTGGCACGAAGTCCAATTATGACAATTAATCCATTTTTATAAGGATATCACAAAACTACAATCAATTAGGTAGTAATTTTATTAAGCGGGACGGACCAAGTCACAATCCCCGACGGTGCTCTACCCCACGCCCGTTATCCGGCGTGCAAGTCACCTCACATAGCACTACGTTGTGCAAATTCGGGGTTTCAAACCCTCAACACAGCATTTACATTTATTACTAACCTCAAGCTGGCCAAAGTCCTAGCTTGCTATGCCCTTGCCTTTCGAATTAACCTCCTCGTGCGTCGAATCTGACCAAAACCACAACGAATACATCACAATATGCTAATGGGACAATACCCAATCGAAAACAATTGAAAAATAGTGAAATTTCCGAAATTAGCAAAAACCCGAGCCCCGTGCCTACTTCTCAAAAATCAGCAAATTTACTATCAACGGATTCTTTATCTCGCCACGAGTCTATACATATAAAGAACACCAAAATCGGAGTCCAAATGACCCCTCAAATTCCCATTTTAGCTCTCTTAAGTTCCAAGCCCTAACCGCCATTTTTTACGTTTGATTCCTTAATTTTTCAGTCTTAGTTCATGTATTTGTACCATAAAATCGTGTTTTAGAATCAGAAATTCTTACCTCAATGAAGTCCCTTGATTTCTCTCTTCCAACTCGCCCAAATTCTCCAAGTCCGAAGTGAAAATTATGAACCCTTATGAAATTTCGCGAAGATGAAATAAAACTTCACTAACCAGTTATTTCTGCATCTGCAGCTCCTTAGCCGCATCTGCGATTTCCTCTTTTGCGGTGATTGTACCGCTTCTGCAGATATTTCCGCTTCTGCGGTCTGAAACACGCACCTGCGGCTTCTGTCTCTGCGGACTAAACTCCGCACTTGCGGATCTCATTAAGTCTCCAAAACCCGCATCTGCGGTCATGCCGTCGCACCTGCGACTCCGCAGATGCGGTCACCCAATCTGCACCTGCGATTCTCCCCGCTTCTGCGACTCTCCACCCGCTCCAGCGGTACCGCTTCTGCGGTCCCATTTCCGCAGGAGCGGAAATACCAGAAGCAGCAGCAAATTCTTAAGTCTTACAAGCCAAAACATCCCGTTAGCCGTCCGAAATCACCCCGAGGCCCCCGGGACCTCAACCAAAAATACAAACATGATCCAACACCTTATTCAAACTTGCTCGAATCATCAAAACACCACAAATAACACCTAAACCATCAAATTACATCAAATTCAAGCCTAAGTTCTTCCAAAACTTCCGAAACACGCCTTCGATCAAAAACCTACCCAAATCACCTCCGAATGACCTGAAATTTCGCACACACATCCCAAATCACATAACGAAGCTACAGCAACTCTTGGAATTCCATTCCGTCCCTCGGATGAAAATCTCACCTATCGACCGGAAATCGCCAAAATTCTAACTTTGCCAATTCAAGCCTAATTCTACTCCGGACCTCCAAACTCACTTCCGATCACACTCCTAAGTCATAAATCATCCCCGAAGCTAACCAAATCATCGGAGTTCATATCCAAGCCTTCTAACTCATAAGTCAACATCCGGTTGACTTTTTCCAAACCAAACCTTCCTTAAAGAGACTAAGTGCCTCATTTCCTACCAAAACCAACCCAAATCAATTCTAACACACCAAATACCGATGATGAAACATGAAGAAGCATAAAATGGGGGAAACGGTGCAGTAACTCATGAGACGACGGGTCGGATCGTCACATCCTCCCCAACTTAAACAAACGCTTGTCCTCGAGCGTACCCAGAGCTGTGCTACAAGCCAACCAATCGTTGAATAACCCTTACATGCATATACCCGGAGGTGATTCCACGTCACCCTATCTCACATAGGTCCGACAACACAACATAACTAAAATTACACAATCTACTACCCCATATAATATAGAACCACATTACACTTTCCAAAATCATACACAAGACCAGAACCTCACATCTATATTCAGAATAAGCCCGAACCAGCTGTAATAACCCATACCTGCAACCTCAGGTGCAATCATATGATATTCCACATAACCCAAACACTCGAAACGATAACTTCTATTCACAGTAGTTGCCCACAACACCCGAATACCGGTAGAAAACCTCTTAACAACTAAAGTCTCATTCCAACACTTTCATATACTGCAACGATAAATAAAACACGCAGTAAGCCATCACCATTTCTCAGATCAACCATTCATGAAACCACTTCCCCTTTGGCAAATGCTACATCAAATTTCTGAGTCGAAGCTCGTTATTATCCTTCCAACATACTAAAATCGAATCTGCTCGTACTCACTAAAGATCCCAACGATCTCGTCTAATCAACACACTACTCTGGTGACATTACACATTAGTACAGGACTAAGCCACAACTCGCACAATACGCGCACCAATAAGCAACAGTCTGAACATACCCAAATACTGAAAAAGACTCAAATGAAAGAGCTGTACTTCAAGCCCTCCAGTACCATCACAACACAAAACTGAGAGCCCGCCTCCTATCATAGAGACAGAACACACAAATCTACTCGCAGTATCATACCTCCACTTAACTTCGCCCCATTGCGTGACCTCATCCAGTACGAACCTCTTAGGCAATAAGCCACCCCATACATAATCAAAATTCTTGTATGATGCCACAAGGTGCTGATAGGCTACCGATTAATTCGCGGTACAAAAAGGGAGACGAACTCTGGAAGGAACTGCCTAGCTCACGCACTAATACGTGCTCTCCTTAGAAAATAGGAAGTAAGGTATACAAAAATAGCATATAGGAAACTATGCTCAATGACACACTGTTGCGGCGCGCAACCCGATCCAAATAACACACTCATGGCGGCGTGCCACCCGATCCACACATAACACTCACCTAAGGATGTGTACATCGAGCTAAATTGCTCATTAATATAAAATACCGAATTTCGGTCACAAGCACGCTAAGTGCATAATACCGTCCCTGAGGGGACATATAGCGCTATAAGCTACCAAAACTCAAGCTCAACTGAGGAGCGATATACAATCTGAATATCGAGAGCCATTTTGCTCATAAACATCATTTCTACGTGGATCCTCAACACATAAGCATTTTCTCAAACCGTCTCACAACTTACACGGCGCAGTGTATCACTGCATAAAACATCTGACAACAAAATAACACCCTGACTCCTCCATAAGGAGCGCATCACTGAAATGAATCCATTTGGCCTGACATAGAGCCCATATTCACATTTGAATCTATCCATCGACCTCAAGCCGATTCTGATCGCACTGAACTAGGTTAATTACCTTTCAAGGGTCCCTAACAACTCATCTTTCGCTTGTAACACATAAGAGCATCCATCATAGTCGGAGAAATCATCCGTAGTCCACAACTCAATAGACTGAGTGCCCTCCGGGCATATTTTCTCAATTCAACGATATTATCACAACCTTCATACTTGGTTCAAGTCTTCAATCAATCAAGTGACTAACTGCCATACTTACAAAATCTTCCTGTGGGACCTCTACCACAACCTACCAACGAATGACCGGGTCGTACCCCCAGACCACCAACCGCACTGATACTGAAAAACGATCAAAAATTATTAACCAGGGTGCAAGCCTTTTCACAAGACACCGTTCTCAGGTGACGCTGAAGACAATACCGATTTACCTTAAACGTCGAGACTTCTGCCCTGCTCATCCAGGCTCGTGACATCCTTGTGCATACCGAGTTGGTACCTCTATCTTCAATTCAAATTCCATACCACTCATTGCACCCAACATGTCAACATACGGTAGGACACGCTCTTCACCACAGCTTCGGAACCATTATTAGATTAATACTTCATTATATAAAACTCTCCACTTAACTCACTTCAGGAGACCATAGCAACACACAGGTGAATTCTCATAACCGTAGAATATGCAAATCTCTAAGTAGTGATCCAGCCCACCATGACCCTTTCGGGATCCACCTACATGTAACAGGCCCATAACATTGGAATACTCCTGAATAACATCATTTACGACAGACGACAGGCCTCACCTGAACCGCCACAAATCACATGCGTAACCCGATCATGCTAAAGGAATTGATCTCTACCACCAATATGCCAACAGATATATGGCTAACCAATCCATCTTCTTTCGACTTACCCTGATTGCCCTAGGAATAATAGTAACTGCATTCAACATATAACACCATCCATCTGCACTCACCCCGAGTGACTTTGAATCACGAGACCATGCTGTCTCACATCCCACGAATCACTTCGTACCTTCCAACTGCTACATCGTAAATCAAAACATCCTAGAACATTCTACGAATTCCGAACCATTACTTGCACCTTCCTGATAGTGCCACATAGAAGCCCATAATTGATATAGAAAAATTACACGTCTTGACCTCTCCCAATGGAGACTCAGTTCTAATCGCATATACAAATTCCAGATACCCAATTGACACATGCAGAATCTCGACCACATTAGTACCATTCTCGAGAGTCATTTACTCCATTTAACTGCATTTAGCCTGGTCAAATGAACAGAACCATCCGTGCCTCGTTAGCACTCCGACACCGCAAGATATGACCTCGTCACAATACAAGCACGCATCTTCCTACTCTATGCACCGAGCACCCTTTACTAGCAGCAACTTAAGACATTCTGTGATTCTCACACACATACGAGGTACCGTATAACCTTTGAAAATAAAAATAAATTCCTCACATCCATCCTCGACCCCAATCTCCGCAAGCCACAACTAACTCACCAACGCACCTCAAACTGGAACGAACATAGCACCTAGCCGTGCAATAAACTTAATCAATAGCAAACTCCCCAACTTGGCTCGAAGCCACAGATCAAAACGCACTCAATAAATCCTACACATATACTCTATTGCTGTCATGATATCATAGTGAGATTAACTCAAATCCTCTATAGGCTTGTGAAATCATAGATCAGTTAGAATTTAACTCTTCTGCAATTCTCACCTTCACCTTCGCGACAGATACACCCACTCCCTAAGCGACCAATTTAGATTTCAACACATTTTCTTCACTTGTAAATGAGATATCCTAACATACACATAAGGATCACACCACTTTAGAACACTCCGCAGGAGATAACCCACCTGTTTCCCCTCAATATAACATTTCTGTATGTCTTCCACCATTATACACATTACACAGTTACTTCGTCTTCCTGAGTCTGAACTCATACCGTAACATGCAACTTACTTCACTCCCAACTAGGATCTTGAAAAGATTCTTCACACGCCCATAACTCGGAGCTATACCTCGAATCACGATGGAAATTCAAACACCTAATAGTTCTTCTATCATCCAGTAGACCTTCCTCATCGCTTCCAGGTCACGTAGATACATCTCGTAGTACTAACATACTCATCATATAGCTATCCATCCGTCATTCCCGCTAATAGGGACAATACCGAGCGTATAAGTTCAAAAACACAGCTCACATAATCAGCATCTTGGTGCTCAAGCCATAAGCAAAATCCAGCCTCAAGTCCACCCAACTGGCCCGACATCAACTCACAAAGATCACGCCTCACCCCTCGATCAGGGAATCACAAGCTATTTAGGCATATCTGATATTGAGCGCTTACGCGCGCGTACGAACACGTGGAGTGAATTTCAAGAGTTTCTTTTCAAGCTGAATCAAGAACGCACGATAAGAATTCAAGAATGTGAAGTTTTCCTAAAGGTTCTGCAGCCTCTCGAGGATAAGTACAGACGTCTCCGTACCGATCCACGAGACTCTACTAAACAGGCTCATGACTCGCGAGACCAAGTAACCTAAGCTCTGATACCACCTTGTCACGACCCAAACCCCGGTCGTGACGGCGCCCAACACACTGCTAGGCAAGCCCGACCATTTACACAACCTTAACCAAATAACCTAGATGGATAAATAAATATTCACAAGAAAAGAAAAAAATATAACAATTTAAGTGCGAAATCTCTGAAATAATTTCTAATATCCGAGAAACCCCAAAATAAAATACTAAATAGCCCACAGATCTGGTGTCACAAGTCTGAGCCTCTAATGCATGAGTATTAACCTACTACATAATGTTTCTCTAGAAATGTGGAAAATAGATAAATAAAATAGAAGGAAGATCAGGACTGCGAACGCCAATTTGCAGCTACCTTGAATCTCCCGAATGTGATGCTAGGCAGAGATAGATCTCACTCAGCCTCAGTGGGTACACCTGAATCTGCACACAAGGTGCAGGGAGTATTGTGAGTACTTCCAACTCAGAAAGTAATAAATATAAATAAAGTCTGAGGATAAGAAATCCTAAATAAACACAAAGCAAAGCTATAAATACAACAACGTGAACCAATAGCATAATACAGTAAACATTAAAAAAACAGTTATAATAAAGTCACACCAGAATAAGAATAAATGACAATTAAATATGCAATGCAACACATAAACCGGTACCTCCAGTACCCCGCTGCGGCCGTGCAGCCCGCTCCATTTATTTAACGTCGACGGCGCTCACTGGGGGTGTGCAGACTCCGGGAGGGGTCCCTTACGGCCCAAGCGCAATAATAAGCCATCTCGTGGCATCAAACAGGCCTTGTCCTCATATCAATATCATTCTAATACTGCTGCGGCGTGCAGCCCGATCCCATACTCAGTCCAAAAATCACACAATAGTATAAAAATATTCAGCCCAAACTTCATTTAAAAATATTAACTAATTTCTAATTTTAGAAAAATGGCTGAGTTTTCAAAACAGTATCGAATGCCAGGACTGAGTTCAATATATATAAAAATGGTAAGAAACCAGTAAAAACAATCCCTGAAGGATTCAAGTAGTTGGCACGAAGCCCAATTATGACAATTAATCCATTTTTTATAAGGATCACAAAACTACAATCAATTAGGTAGTAATTTTATTAAGCGGGACGGACCAAGTCACAATCCCCGACGGTGCTCTACCCCACGCCCGTTATCCGGCGTGCAAGTCACCTCACATAGCACTACNATCGGTACTACAAAGTATTGATGTGGGGTTTATATATCCTTGGGCTCTCCCACCTTAATAGCTAGCTTTTGGGGTGTGGTTCTCCCTAGGTTGTATCAGTCTTATAATGACTACATCCTTGAAACTTATAGGACTTTTCTTTGGCAGCCATTTCCCAAAATTATACGTTCGATACAGACATTTATTCTGCCACTGTTACGAACCAACCCCGATCGTGATGGCGCCCAACACACTGCTAGGCAAGCCCGACCATTTAGACAACCTTGACCGATTAATCACAGAGGGTAAATAAATATTTACAACTAAAATACCAAATTAAATGCGGTATTTCTGAAATAATTTCTAACATTCGAAACCCCAAAATAAAATACTAATCACCCCACAGAATCTGGTGTCACGAACATGAGCCTCTAATAGAGAATATTCACCTATCACAAGTCTGTCTAGGAAAAATGCGAATAAAAGGATAAAGATAGATGGGAGAGATCAAGGCTGCGAACGCCCTGCAGCTACCTCGATACTCCCGGATACTGCTGCTCAGCTAAACAAATCCTCACTCACCCTGTGGTGTACCTGGATCTGCACACAAGGTGCAGGGAGTATTGTGAGTACTTCCAACCCAGAAAGTAATAAATATAAATAAAGTTTGAGGATAAGAAATCCCAAATAAATACAAGGTAAAGCTATAAATAAAGTAAAACAACGAAGATAATTATAATAATGCCACAACAGATAAAGAATAATGACAATTAAAATATGCAATGCAACACATAAACCGGTACTCTCCAGTACCCCGCTGCGGCGTGCAGCCCGCTCCATTTATTTAACGTCGACGGCGCTCACTGGGGGTGTGCAGACTCTGGGAGGGGCCCCTTACGGCCCAAGCGCAATAATAGGCCATCTCGTGGCATCAAACAGGCCCTTGGCCTCATATCAATATCATCATTATACCACTGCGGCGTACAACCCGATCCCATACTCAGTCAACAATCACATAAGCCTTTCGGCAAAATAATATAAAAATAATCAGCCCAAACGTCATTTATAAATATTAATTAAGTTTCTGGTTTGAGAAAAGTGGCCGAGTTTACAAAACATTGTTAAATACCAAGACTGTGTTCAATACCTAGAAATATGGTAAGAAACAAGTAAAATAATCCCTAAAGGATTCAAGTAGTTGGCACGAAGCCCAATTATGACAATTAATCCATTTTTATAAGGATATCACAAAACTACAATCAATTAGGTAGTAATTTTATTAAGCGGGACGGACCAAGTCACAATCCCCTACGGTGCTCAACCCCGCGCCCGTTATCCGGCGTGCAAGTCACCTCACATAGCACTACGTTGTGCAAATTCGGGGTTTCAAACCCTCAACACAGCATTTACATTTGTTACTAACCTCAA
Source organism: Nicotiana attenuata (assembly GCF_001879085.1). Lineage (NCBI taxonomy): Eukaryota > Viridiplantae > Streptophyta > Magnoliopsida > Solanales > Solanaceae > Nicotiana > Nicotiana attenuata. Next base: position 16,005,109 of record NC_031995.1, on the reverse strand, counting down.
GCTGGCCAAAGTCCTAGCTTGCTATGTCCTTGCCTTTCGAATTAACCTCCTCGTGCGTTGAATCCGACCAAAACTACAACGAATACGTCACAATATGCTAATGGGACAATACCCAATCGAAAACAATCGAAAAATAGTGAAATTCCCGAAATTAGCAAAAACCCGAGCCCCGGGCCCACTTTGCGAAAACCAGAAAATTTATCATCAACAGATTCCTTATCTCGCCACGAGTCTATACATAGAAAGAACACCAAAATCGGAGTCCAAATGACCCCTCAAATTCCCATTTTAGCTCTCTTAAGTTCCAAGCCCTAACCACCATTTTGACCTTTCATTCCTTAATTTTTCAGTCTTAATTCATGTATTTGTACCATAAAATCGTGTTTTAGACTCAGAAATTCGTACCTCAATGAAGTCCCTTGATTTCTCTCTTCCAACTCACCCAAATTTTCCAAGTCCGAAGTGAAAATTATGAACCCTTATGAAATTTCGCGAAGATGAAATAAAACTTCACTGAGCAGTTATTTCCGCATCTGCGGCTCCTTAGCCGCATCTGCGATTTCCGCTTCTGCGGTGATTGTACCGCTTCTGCGGATATTTCTGCTTCTGCGGATCTCATTAAGTCTCCAAAACTCGCATCTGCGGTCATGCTGTCGCACCTGCGACTCCGTAGATGCGGTCACCCAATCCACACCTGCGATTCTCGTTGCTTCTGCGACTGTCCACCCGCTCCTGCGGTACCGCTTCTGCGGTCCCATTTCCGCAGGAGCGGAAATACCAGAAGCAGCAGCAAATTCTTAAGTTTTACAAGCCAAAACTTCCCGTTAGCCGTCCGAAATCACCCCGAGGCCCCCGGGACCTCAACCAAAAACACAAACATGATCCAACACCTTATTCAAACTTGCTCGAATCATCAAAACACCACAAATAACACCTAAACCATCAAATTACATCAAATTCAAGCTTAAGTTCTTCCAAAACTTCCGAAACACACATTCGATCAAAATACTACCCAAATCACCTCTGAATGACCTGAAATTTTGCACACACATCCCAAATCATATAACGAAGCTACAACAACTCTCAAAATTCCATTCTAACCATCGGATCAAAATCTCACCTATCGACCGGAAATCGCCAAAATTCTAACTTTGCCAATTCAAGCCTAATTCTACTCCGGACCTCCAAACTCACTTCCGATCACACTCCTTAGTCACAAATCATCCCCCGAAGCTAACTAAATCATCGGAATTCATATCCGAGCCTTCTAACTCATAAGTCAACATCCGGTTGACTTTTTCCAAACCAAACCTTCCTTAAAGAGACTAAGTGCCTCATTTCCTACCAAAACCAACCCAAATCAATTCTAAGACACCAAATACCGATGATGAAACATGAAGAAGCATAAAATGGGGGAAACGGGGCGGTAACTTATGAGACGGCGGGTCGGGTCGTCACAACCACCTTCCGTCTGTTGGATTCTGGAGTAACTGATGAATTAATGCCGAGTCTCGTAAGTCGTAACCATCGAGTTGGTATTGAAGTCCGAGCTTTGCGGACCCTGATGATTTCTTGACTTTTCCGTAGAGCGGTTAATGTAGATGTTTGTGAATTCGTCGGATAGTCTACAATACATCCACGACTTAGCGCATCTCCGACCCTTGCATTATTTTTTACACCAAAATAGCAAATTAACTCCAATCCATTATACAGTTTTTTTTTACATGGAAAAAGAATTTTCTTTTTATATTATTCTCTCTTTTCTATATTATATTATTTTCTTTTATTTAAATTGATTTTTTTATTTCATAATATAAATCCTCTCTTTTTCTTTTTTTTACATATTCATCCCATATAATTCCTATTTCTTTCTCATATAACCATATAAAATCAAATAAATTTATATCATAAATTTTAAATAATATGAACCTTAAGCAAATATTATACATTGTACATATTAATGGATAATTCAAATAAAAATAAAATCATTGATAGACATAATTAAATAAATATTATATTATTGTAAAATTTAGTTTAATTTCTACAAAAATATTCAACTAATATGTTGCTCCTGTAGATATTCTATTAATGCATTACGAAGTGCAAAATGAGCATCTTTGTCCTTACTTTTTTTGTGCCGAGCTAAAAATTATTCAAATTGATAAATTTCTTCTACTACCATTTTTGCTGTAGGAGTCCAATAAGAAAAAAATCGGCTTTTTGAGTTGTTAGCAAAGTCAAGTGTAGACAGACAGCGAGGTATGTAGATAAAAGATAGAGCTTTGAAACTAAAATAATTTAAAGAAGAAAATAAAATTTTATTGTCGAATTTAGATTTATTGATGATCCAAATATTCGTGAATTTACTCGACAAGAACAAAAATGAATAATGGATAAAAGAAGTCAATAATTTCAACAGCCCAACCACAAATCATCTGCCCCATACACTTAATTATTTAATGATATTGGTGGATCTGGAAGTGACCTACTAGAGTACATTATTGTTGAAATTTTCTTATCCCATCATGTTATTTAATGTATTTTTAATTTTAATCCAGTTGATATTCTATTAAATATTTATTTTTATGTTATTTAATGAACATTGTGTTATTTATTATCAACATATTATATTTCAGATTTGCACTTTTTCATTTTTTGATGGTTATATATTTTTATACAATTATAACTTATAATAAAATTAATTTATAATTTATATAAAAATAAAATATATGAAAATTAATTTATAAAAATTATCTGCTAAAATAAAAATATAAAATAACATTATAAAGATATTACATAAAAAGTATAAGTAATTAAATTTTTTACAATATGCTAGATTAAAAGTGTTATTTAATAAAAGATAATAATAAAATATTGATGAATAGTAATGGTGTTATATTAAATTTGGTGTAACACTATTTACATACCGAAATATTGTAAGAAATGGTGTTGGGTTGAAGCACCAAAACAAGAAATCTTATACCAAAATAGCGTTCAAAAATAGGGTTGGGTTTAGATGGTCTTAATGGGTTCTTTTTTCAAGAGTCTTTACTTATCTTCAGTTTGTCTGGTTTAAATTTCAAATTCCGACTTGGTGATCTACTTTGTTGAAAGCTGACCGTGTCGCATAGCCACGTGTCATTTGTCGAGTGGGCCACATGCCAAGTCGTACTCCCCCACTTTTCGTACATTCTTCGGAGAATTTCTGGGAAGTAGAATTTTTGCCGGAGGTTTAGTTGTGATTATGTCCTATTGATGGGAAGAAAATCACATTTTGATTTTCATATCTCGAAATTAAACTGACATGAACTCTAATTAAATTGATTTGTGCAGTCTGATTTTAATGCTCATTTCATGTGGCGAATCCTGGCGATATTTTTGATAGCACTTTTCAAGACTATGATGATTGCGCGTTTGATTGATTTGCTCTGAACTGATGATGCTAAAATGTAGGGCTTGAAAATTTGACTTTCCTGCCTATAATGGGAGCCTCTTCTTCTTCTCTTTTAATTCAACTTCTTCCACCTACTTTCTTTCTATGTCTGCAACTGCTCTTGAGTTCTTTGTCGCTTCATTCAATACTTTGGAGGTCATGGATTCTCAAAATCTCGACTTAGTAGCGGCAGAAACTCCGACCATTGTGTCAGGTTGCTGGCAATCCTTAGAAAGATGAAACACCGTAAAAATCCAAGGGAGGGAGAAGACCCATAAGTCTTCCAACAGTAAGAAAATCAAGCATAAAGTTGAGCCCATTGTGCAAGATATCCTTCCCAAACAATTGGGTTTTGAGGCCAATGGGAACTAATGGGATAATACAAAAGGCAATAAGGGAAAAAACGCCCATGTGAATAATTTTCCTTCTCTTGTCTGTTCAGAACTTATTCCTCTCTTTCGAAAAGAGTATCATTGGGGTGATTGAGTCAAAGTTCTACTTCTTTTAGAAAGAAGCGGATCACCGGTTGTCGGGATGGTTTCTCTTATGTGTGTACATATCCATTTACTTAGAGTTTTATCCTCCTATCGACATTGTGATTTTTGATTTGGTTCAAAACTTTAATATCCGTGTTGCTCAAGTAGGCCCTGGCATTTGGAGATTGCTGGCTTGTCTTCGATTATTGACAAACTTGGCTAAGATTAACTTTTTACTCCGACATTTTCTTCATCTCTATTCTCCAAAGATTTTTTGGGGAGGTATTTTCTTTCTTTTTATCCGAGGAAGCGATCCTTGGTAGATATTAAAAATGACTATGATCGAGAGTGGTATAATAGGTTTTGATAATTTCAACCCATGAACTTATTCGGTCCGGAGATGAATCATTTCTGGAGAGGTGCAATGATAAGCGTAAGCACATTGCCTTCTTTTCTGTATTCGTATTTATTGCTTTATATGTGATCTTTTATTCTTCAAACTTCAGCTATTCTTAATACCCTAAAAATAGTCCTCGATATCAATAAGTGGGTCAAAAAGATATTATCTTCTTCTCCCTTAATCGATCAGTGTTGGAGATACATATCTGATATTTTTGGGCGGTGTGGCAGGAATCACAGTTTGTTTTCGGACTAGTTGTCTTCTTTGATAGATGTTTTGAGAAAATCTTATGTCCCTTCTATCGACTTTAGGTATTTTATCGAGAAAGGTTATTTCTTAGGTTCTGATCACTTTCCGGAGATGATGACCGTACTCATGATAGAATCTTACAATTGTCCGCATTAAAGCGAAAGAAGAAAAGATCATCATATTCTGTCCCCGTTAATGATCTTACCATCATTGCAAGGAAGAGTAACCAGATCCAGCTTCAAGAGAGAGTCTTCAATTGTTCGGAGTAGTCCCGAGAGAATTCTCAGACCGTTCAGCTTCAAAGTAGTGGACTTATTCTAGTGGATATGGACGAGAATGAGTCGCTAGCTGAAAATCCTATGATTGGTTCAGTCTCCCCCTTGGTTTCAAAAACTAGAACCATGGATATCAACCCGGAGGGCCTGTCTTGCCCCATTGACTCTCGTTTATGTTTTGCAAATTCATTATATTTTCTAACTCCCAGAATGTCTGACCTTTGTCTGATGTTGGCAAATGTCGAATCACAATCGAAGTCCATGTGGGAATATATTTACTCGAGTTCTCGAAAGGGAAGTTATGTGGTTGAAGGAATTGGTTGTCCCTTTGGAGGAAAAGAAAAAGAGAGATCGCTCTAATGTAGTCATATCAATGATGTGATGTATTGTACCTTTTGATTACGTTTTTAGATTCACCTTCTTTGTCTTTGTTGAAACTGCCCTTCTTAGCATCAATATCATATTACGTCTCTTTTTTTTGTGTAGGCGAATTTTGTCTCGACTCAGATTATGAAGAGGTATTTACTTCATGAAGAGTTGATGTCAAAACTAAGAGGTGATATCGAGGTTCGGGTGTCCAAGTTTGGGAAGGTTCACAATGAGAAGGTGATTTTTGAATTTCAAGCAACATTGGCTATGGAAAAACTCAATAAATTAAAGGCCAAGATGAAGGAGAATAAGGCCAATTATATGTAAAGGAATCTCAATGCGTGACTGGATGAGAAAGGACTTCACTTTAATTGGTTGGCCAAAGAACATGCCAAGCTTCTAATGGAACTGGCCGTGCAAGCGATATGGAAAGACTTCTGAGGAGGCTCTTGGATCTTGGAGAGTTTCATCAGAATCTTATGAAGTTGAGGAGAAAAGGTTGTGGAAGGAGAAGGATAACCTAAGGTGTTAATCTAAACTTGCTAAGATTGTTACTATCACGCTCCAAACTTGGGGAGGCGTGGACGGCACCAGGTGCGATATTTGGCCCGAGCGTACCACTTTGTAATTATAAACTCTGGAGGGATAACCCTCAACTTAGGACGATTAGTCCTACCTACGAGTCGACAATACCAATCAAGGCCAACGAGGCCACCATGAATGTCTACAACCAGCAATACCAAACTAACATGTACACAGGGCTGCAAAGGCCACAATATTGATATACAAAATATATCAGGCCTGTATATATAAAATGGACTCCAAGGTCTAGACTGGGTAACTCCGAGGAAGTGGAGCTTACCAACCAAGCTGATGTTTGACTCTGTCTACTGGGAAGGTCTATCTAGCTGACTATCAGGACCTGCAGGCATGAAATTCAGCGTCTCGGTAAAAGGGACGTCAGTACGAATAATGTACCGAGTATGTAAGACATAAACTGTATATAAAAGACATAAAAGAATTATGGAGTAAAGGACTCAAACTATAAGTATGAATAGCTCTGTGAATCATGAAACATTTATAATGTCATACATAGGCGTGTAAATATCATATCATGCATAAGTATATGCGTACATAACTTCATCAAGCCTCTGAGGGCATCCCATCAAATAATCTATGCATCAGTGGGCGAAATCATCAACGTATGCCATCTGATCAGGTGATGTGCATATATAACGCCATAGCCTTTCGCATACCCCATATACGTATGATATACGCATATATAACGACATCTGTTCATGAGTCAATATACATGTATAAATGAATGCAATGCATAATGAAGTAAGTCAATAAGTCTCTCAGAATGTCATAAGATCAATATGCCTTCAGTTAATATCACAAATATATTTTATCACCGTATGTATTTTATGAGACCCATGGAAAGACGATATGATAATAGGACATATGGGGAATCAAGAACATAGGCAATCCTAGTACTTCTAAGAATAGAGTCATTTGTGAAAGTTGAGTGTTTGTTCGTTTCGTTGTATCATATGGATGATGCTAAAAGGAAAGACGGGATAGCCTTAACATACCTTATCAACGAAGTTACAACTGTAGCACAAGTCCTCACATCTGGTGCTTCAACTCATGCGAAGCATAAGCAATCCTTCTACCATCACGCATAAGCACACACCCAATGCCAACCCATGAAGCATCACAATAGACTGTATAAGAACCCGATCCTGAAGGCAAAATAAGAACTAGAGCTGTATTTAGGCCGTCCTGAGCTTCTAAAAGCTCTCCACACACTCGTCCGACCACCTGAATGGGGCATCCTTCTGTGTCAATCTAGTCAATGGGGCGGTTATAGATGAAAACTCCTCAACAAAATGGCGATGATTCCTACCCAACTAGAGAAAACTCAAGATCTCTATAGAAGTAAATGGTCTGAGCCAACTCTGAACAACCTCGATCTTCTTCGGATTCACCTTAATCCCCTCACTAGATACCACATGACCCAAAAAATGCAACTGAGTCTAACCAGAACTCAAACTTAAAGAATTTAGCGTATAGCGTATTATCCCTCAAAGTCTAGACCACAATCCCCAAGTGCTGCTCATGCTCCTCCTAACTGCGAGAGTACACCAGTATATCATAAATGAAGTATATGATGAAGGATTCCAGATACGGCTGAAATATGATGTTCATCAAGTACATGAAAGTTGTCGGGGAATTAGTCAGCGCAAAAGACATCATCAAGAACTCATGGTGCCAATAACGTGTCCTGAAAGTTGTCTCAAGAATATCTGAAGCCCTGATTTTCAACTAATGGTACTCCAATCTCATGTCAATCTTCGAGAATACCCTAGTACCCTAAAGCTGATCAAATAAATCGTCAATACGCGGTAGTTGGTACTTCTTCTTGATAGTAACCTTGTTAAACTGCTTGTAGTCAATGCGCATCCTCATAAAACCATCTCTCTTCTTCATAAATAGTACCCGTGCACCCCAAGGTGACACACTAGGCCTAATAAAACCCTTATCAAGAAATTCTGTAGTTACTCCTTCAATTCCTTCAACTCCACTAGTACCTTGGGATATGATGTAATGGAGATGGGTTGAGTGTCCTGCCCCAAATTAATACCAAAATCAATATTCTTATCGAGTGGCATGATCGAAAGGTCTCCAGGAAATATATCTGGGAACTCCCTCACAACAGGGATTGACTCAACAGTAGGAGTATCAACACTAACATCCTTCACAAAGGCCAAATACGCAAAACACCCCTTCTCAACCATCTACTGAGCTTTCAAATATGAAATCACTCTACTGGGAGCATGACCAAGCAAACCTCTCCACTCCAACCTAGGAAATCCCGACATCGCCAATGTCACGGTCTTAGCGTGACAATCAAGAATAGCATGTTACGAAGATAGCCGATCCATACCCAAAATTACCTCAAAAAGATAAACTACGTTGAGGAACAAGAGATTAACTATAGTCTCATAAACCCCAATGTTAACCACAAACATTCGATATACACGATCTACCATAATAGAATCACCTACCAAAGTAGATACACGAACAAGCTTATCTAAAAATTACTGAAGCATAATAGTAAGTGGAATCGGGGTCAAATAACACCGAAGCATTCCTGTGGCACAACTGGAACAACACCTGTGATCATGGTGTCAGAAGCAACTGCCTCTCGCTTGGAAGGAAATGCATAGCAACGGGCTTGACCATTGCCTAACTAACCTCCCTCTCTAGGGCAACCTAGAATCGATTGAGCCCTGCTCGTAGCTGGTTATGTGGGCAGTGTAGCATTGGTGCTTGAACCACAGCTTGTGCACTTGCGATGCACTACTCAGATGTCTAGGGCAATCCCCCTTGAGATGACTTAAGTCTCCACACTTGAAACAACCCCTCCTCTGATGACACTGCTAACCCTATCTAGCCCTGATAACCCGAATAGCTGCCTAAGGAACCCTGAGCAGACACAAAGCACGAAAAGAAATTTGTACTAGTAGTGCATCAAATGATGATTGAACTGGGCGAGCACTACACAAGCTGTGGCTAACTGAAGAACCACGCAGAATCTGACGAGCAGGCCTAAAAGGATGACCTTTGTTGTGATATGACAGGCCTCCGGATGAGGCACCACCAAAACCACACGAACCACGAGGCCACTTGGCCTCCAACTCCTCTCTCTCTCTCAAGCCTGATCATGCTCTAAGCATCTAGCAATCTCAACTACCTGTCAAATCTAGCATTCGTATCAGGCTCTCGATCCATACCATAATATAGACCATAGTTAAGGCCATCAATGTACCTCATGATCCTCTCCCTCTCATTAGAGACCAAAATACTACGTGACGTGCCAATTCCATGAATCTCATCCAATACTGAACACAATCAAGCCTTCTTGGCATAGATGATAAAAATTTCTATGCATATCCTCTATGCGAGTCTGTGGAAATTTTTTCTCTAAGAAGAGAACTGAGAACTGATGCTATAAGTAGTGCTGCGCTAGTAAGCCTACTAGACACATAGGTTTGCCACAACCTGTAGGCTGGCCTTGTGAGCTGAAAAGTAATAAGTCAACTCCATTGGAGTCCACAATACTCGATGTGCAAAGAATCCGGTGACACTAATAAAGAAAACCCTAAGCATCCTCCGACTCTCTTCCACTGAACTAGGAAAGACGAAGTATCTAAAACCACTCCAACCTCTTCTACTTCCTAATCAGTCAAAGAAGGTCTAACCTCGGCCCTAGTAGCAATTACTAGCTAAACTAGCAACACCCCTAGTGTCTGATAACTCTGAAATAGCTGCTCTGGTGTACGGGCGTCGGGAGTCTAGACTCCTCCCCCAGCTTGTGATGTAGCTGGTGTAATTGGTATCATACCCGCCTAAGCCAAGCTCGTGTACACACTCAAAATATACATCAAGGTCTCCTATAAACTAGGCATGCTAATAGGTAATCCCCGTGTCTGAGTTGGTCCCACCAGCTCAACATTGTCTGGAGCCTCCTCCTCCACTAGAGCAACTAGTGGCTCTGCAAATGTTGTTCCAGCTGTAGCACAGGCTCCACCTCGCTCCCGACCCCTCACGGCCATGACTAGAGGCACTGGTGCCCGTCCATTTTATCTGGCTAAACGTGTCCTCTCCATCTGTGAGAGAATAGAAGAGTAAAGGTTCAAACTTCATAAGTTAAAAAAAATTGGGTCCAGGTCACAGACAAAGGATTTAATTGTTAGAAGATTTTATCATGGATATTCTATAGCGTCCATGAAAGGCTAAAGTAATAACTAATACCCTGAGCCGCAGATCGGAAGATAGCTTAAGCGTATATAAAGCTGAGAGAGAAGAGGAAACTAAACAGTTACATCAGCTAAGTAAATCAGGAGTCTGATTGTTGGACCCAGATAATTATAGAAATCGTGATTGAACATTGCAGAATCACTCTTAATATCAGAGGTACAAGAGAAATATACAGCATCCATATTCTATAACGGCTCTATGATAAAGCCAGTTAGAAGAGTACCGGCCTCATAAAGTCAGTATGAAGCTCCCACCGAATTGTGTATGCATCAGAGGTGCAAGTATTATAGTAGAGCTTCAAGTTGTGGATGTGAGATATACTTATGTTGAAGGGAAGTTATGAATGATATAGAAGATACGATGCAAGATTTTAAGGTACGTAAGGTAAAGGTAAAGTACGTACGAGATACTCAAGTGTAGAAGGTTGTGAATAGTCCATACTTCATATGGAATGCTAGAAACACTAGGATTCAGTATCCAAAAAAGATAGCGGTGTCATCAGTGGCATATCTTCTAGCCTATGGTTTCCAGGTACCGGGAGGTCTAGTTAAGAGAGTAAATAAGAGTTAGAGACGATGTGATGTCTCGCTTGAGGTTCTAGAAAAAAACAAGGATATCTATGGTGCAAGCAAGTTAAAGGAAGGTTGCGAATAGTATAAATAGATACGTATATGTTGCAAGCTAAAGTATGGTAGAGTGACAAGGTTTTAGGAAGATAAGAGTAAGGATAAGAAAAGTCGAGTGAGAAAGTGACGAGAATAGGTAAGTCCTCAGGATTAAGCCCATGAAAACAAGAGAGCTGATGGTTTCTATAAGTTATAGAAAGCTCAGTATAGCCTGAATGAACTCGGAGGAGTCTAAGACTAGGAACTTTTAGAAGAGATGGAATGTTTCCCTTGGTAGTAGAATGAAAGCGTAATTGTTATAAATGATAATAGAATGACGTAGGTCTTCGATTGAGAAATGATTCATAGTGAATGGATTTCATGAATTGCATGGGATTAGAATACCCTCGATAAGATGAACCACATTGGAAAGCCATGAAATATGATTATTTAAGTATAGTATCGCCCCTAGGTGGATTAGGCAAATCACTTCAAATGTTCCCCGATAAGACGTGAGCCCTGGTGACAATGTGTTATGTAAGAGGTTTCAGGTTATCATTGGTAGATTATAAATAAATATTAAGGTGAATCAGCAATAGATGGATAAAAGTTTGAAAGTACAAGACGAGATTAGGCTATCATTCTTAAGATGAACAGTAATGAGGAAGCATTAAAGGACTATGATTTATACATGTAGGATAAGCAGCAAGAGAGTAACCTGGAGTTGGTTAGTTGACCTCGACAATAATAAAACCAAAGTAAGAGTTATGGTATAGTATGACCTACTTATATGCAGTAAAGCCATAAGGATAGATAACCGAGTCTATGAAACAAAATATAGCAATAGTCGTATGTTCAACAAAGTACCAAGCGAACAACTTTTGTACACTTATAGATGCCTAGAGGGACAACTTGTCATAGTACTACATATGTTCACAAAGTGAGGCCTAGCGATTGGCTAAAAGATGGAAGAAAAAGGAGAGAAGATAGCATAGGCACTGATACAAGGACAGAGTCGTACAAGCTGCATGATAAAAGGTAGCAATAGTTATGAGCTTGGAAGAATTTCGACCATATGTCATGGTGTGAGAAAGAGGCCTAATGTGGGGAATGCCCTGGCCTTTGGATTTATTTACAAAACAGTTGACTAGATGGCAACGACAGTACTAAAGTATTCGTAAGAGCTATCCGGTTATGAGACCGATAAGCGCACCAATCAACATTCAAGGACGAATGTTACAGAGGGGAGAATAATGTTACACCCCATGTTTTCGTACATAAAAGTACATCGTAAGTTAATTGATGTAAGCTCAAAAATTCGATTATCTTTGAAAGTATGTTAATAATGTTACTTTGGAGGTTACAAATATTAAAGATCACAGATAACAAGTACCAGGAGGGTTGGAAGGCTTAGAAGCTAAACGAATTGAAGAAAATAAGTTTCATCGAAAGTTGACAAGTTGAGAATGTTATAACGTGCACTTTTGGGGTGAGACTAGGGTGCTTAACATGATAAGAAGGTTATTTTATGAGTTAATTTAGTTTTGTGATATTCATGTGTAATGTTTTGAAGTCAAACGAGTTGTGGAACAAAAGTTGGCAAAGGTCATCACAAGTTACATTCACAAATATGCTGAAAATTAAGTCAAATGTAGCTGAGCTTTTCTCCCAATTTACTTTCACTTATGGGGTGATCCACCTACCAATTTCAATATCTATGAGTCTAGTTTCTAACTCATAAAACCGTTAATCGATAAGACATTGGAGTAAAGAGATATTTACATTTTTGCAAGACTGCGCAAGCATTTCCTTGGAACCCACAATGTCGGTGTAAAATCCAGCTTGTATATAAGTCAATTATAAGTTGTTTTAACTCTTTATTCACGACCAAAAACGCGTGTTCGATGTAAAGAATATCGTGGTTACCATTAACTCCCTTTCCTTCTTGTTGTGACAACTTAGAAAGTTACTTGGTATTGAAGTGAGTTGAAGAACACATGGTTCTTGGTATATTTGAGGTAATTTCATCTTCCATAACCTTATATTAAGTTTGTACAAGTGTTGGGTTGAATTTTGTTGGAGGATTCTTGAAGAAACTAATAACTATGAAACTTGAAGTTGAGCTATGTTGTGTGGGATGTTTTTCGTGTTTTAAGATACCAAATGGAATTGTAAAGGTATTTATATCAAGGTGAGGATGAGGGGAAGTGAATATGAAGATCATTGTGCTAGATCATGTTGAATCGGAGCTATAAAATACCCTATGAAGTTATGCACATAAGTTGTTCGATAAAATGACTAAATGAACTTCCCTATAGAATAAGAAGTCGATATTGATACCAATCCTTTGTATGATATAGATTACCATCTATAAGTGAGAAGAACTACGTAGTATGCAATTTGGAGTTGGTAGCCATTGTTCACGCGCTCAAGATTTGGAGGCATTATCTTTATGGTGTATCTTGTGAGATGTTCATGGATCATAGAAGTCTCCATCACTTATTCAAGGAAAAGGATATAAACTTGAGGCAACGCAGGTGGTTAGAGATACTAAAGGACTATGATATCACCATTGTTGTCATCCGGGGAAGACCAATGTGGTGGTTGATGCATTGAGTAGGAAGGCGGAGAGCATGGGTAGTCTTGCCTTTATCCCAGTTGGAGAGACTGTTAGCTTTAGATGTTTAGGCTTTGGCCAACCGTTTCGCAACGTTGAATATCTTGGAGCCTAGCAGGGTTCTTACTTGTGTCTTATCACGGTTGTACTTGTTTGAGTGCATCAAGGCATGCCAGTATGATGATCCCCACTTGTCCTAAGGGACACAGTGTAGCACAGTGATTCTAAGAAGGTTACAATTAGTGATGATGGGGTTTTGAGGCTTCAAGGCTGGATTTTGTGTCTAATATGGATGGGTAGTGATATTTGATACTTGAGGAGGCCCATAGTTCGCGATATTCCATTCATCTGGATGCCACGAAGATGTTTCATGATTTGAGACACCATTATTGGTGGCGGAGGATGAAGAAGTATATTGTTGAGTATGTTGCTTGGTGTTTGAACTATCAGCAGGTGAAGTATGAGCATCAAAGGCCAGGTGGTTTGCTTCAGAGGCAAGATATTCCGGAGTGGAAGTGGGAGCATCACTATGGATTTTGTAGTCGGGCTTCCATAGACCTTGAAGAGATTTGGCGCAGTGTGGATCATTGTGGACAGATTGAACAAGTCTGCACTCTTCGTTCCAGTCATGACTAACTACTCTTCAGAGCAGCTAGCTCGTATTTATCGTTGAGAGATTGCGCTTTCTTGGTGTGCACGTGTCTATTATCTCGGATCAAGGCACTCAATTTACATCGCATTTTGGAGAGCAGTGTAGCGTGAGTTGGGCACACAGGTCTAGCTGAGCATGTAATTCATCCCTAGATAGACGGTCAGTCTGCGTGTACTATTCAGATATTGGAGGATATCTTATGAGCTTATGTCATGGATTTTGGCGCTCATGGGACCAGCTTCTACTATTAGCAGAGTTCGCCTACAACAACAACTACCAGTTAAGTATCTAGATAGCTCCTTATGAAGCCTTATATGTTAGGCGATTTCATTCTGCGGCTGGTTGGTTTGAGGCTGGGTAGGCTAGGTTGTTGAGCACTGATTTGGTTTGTGATGCTTTAGAGAAGGTGAAGTTGATTCAGGAGCGGCTTCGTACAACGCAGCACAGGCAGAAGAGTTATGCTGATAGGAGGGTCCGTGATGTGGCATATATGGTTAATGAGAAGATTCTATTTAGAGTTTTACCCATGAAGGGTGTGACGAGCTTCGAGAAGAAGGGCTAGTTGAGCCCTAGATATACTGGTCCTTTCGAGGTGCTAGAGAGATTTGAGAGGTGGCCTACAAACTTGCCCTCCCACCTAGTTTATCGGGAGTTCACCTTATTTTTCATGTTTCTATGCTCTAGAAGTATTATAGGGATCCATCACACGTATTTGACTTCATCACTGTGCAGTTGGACGAGGATTTGACTTATGATGTGGAGCCGGTGGCCATCTAGACTGGCAGGTTCAAAAGTTAAGGTCGAAGAAGTAGCATCGGTGAAGGTTCATTAGAGATGTCAGCTGGTCGAGGAGGATACTTGGGAGATCGAGCAGGAGATGTGAAGCAAATAGCCTAATCTTTTTGAAACCCCGAGTATGATTGTAGACTCGTTTGAGGACGAACATTTGTTTAAGAGGGGGAGAATGTAACGACCCGGTCGGTTATCTTGAGTATTTTAGCCCTATTTTCCCCATTTGATGCTTTACGTGTGTGTATTTGTGATTATGCAACTTGCAGGGGTCGTTGGTTTTGTTTCGGGGGAGTGTTGGATTAAATTGGAACACGTAGTCCCTTGGTTGGAGGCTTATGTTGTATGATTTGATCGGAGTTTGGCTTTTGTGTAGATGACCCCAGAATGGTGTTTGATGGTTCCAATAGGTTTGTATGGTGATTTTAGACTTAGGCATATATTCGGATTTCGATTTGGAAGTTCCTAGAATGCTTTGGTCCTATTTGGCGAAAGTTAGAAAGTTGTAGGTTTGGAAGATTCATAGGTTTGACCGAGAGTTGACTATGATGATATCTGGTTCGGATTGTGGTTTCGGGAGTTGGATTAGGTTTGTTTTGTCATTTGGGAGTTGCGTGAAAATTTTGAGGTCATTCTGAGTAATTCAGGCATGTTCGACGTAAGTTATGAATTTTGAAATTTTATTAGTTCTTTATGCTTGAGTTAAGGTGTAATTCGTGGTCTAGATGTTGTTTGGTGTTATTTGAGGCCTCGAGTGGGTCCGTATTTTAATTTTGTACTGGTTGGAATGATTGGACACGGTTCCGGGGTCCGCGGCTGTATTTTTGATTGATTTCGGATCATTTTGAGTTATGTTGGAATTGCTCAAGATTGCTGAGTCTAGTGTTTTTGTTTTTGCGGAATTACGGTCGTAGATGTGACGCCACAGAAGCAGACTGGTTTGGATGCTAGGGGATTCCCGAAGATGCGGTAGTTGGGCCGCAGATGGGGTTCCGCAGAAGCGGTAGGAGGACCGCAAATGTGGCTGGTAGGGCAATAAGTTCATTCACGCATTTGGATGGTTTTTTCGTAGATACAGTATCGCAAATGCGATATTTTGGACAGCAATTGGGATTTCGCTAGGCAGTCTGTCATATATCGAGGGTTTTGTAATTTATTATTATTTGGAGTTGTGGAGCTCGGCTAGAGGCGATATTTAGAGAAATCGTCACTACAATTTAAGGGTAAGTGCACTTTATTTAATTTTTGTGTTAGATATTTATTACCCATGGATCATTACACCTAGTTTAAATGCATTTAAGGTGGAATTTGGGGGTTTTGGGCTATAGTTTTGGATAGTGAAAATTGATAATTTGGGGGGGGGGGGGATTTGAGTTTGGATAGAGATAAAACACACATATTTGGACTCGTATTGGATTTGGGTGTTCGAGATTTGTGAGCTTTTTTGGGTTATGGGGTGCGGGCCTAGGGTTGACTTTGTATATTGCTTGTGCTAAGTAACTTACCTAAACTTGGTTGAGGTACGAGTTGCCTAAGGTATTAGTGGTAGCTACATACTATGGGTGGTGCACATGTGAGGGGATTGAGCCCATGTGCATACACCGGGGCATTATCCATGCTCGGGGTAGTGATTAGGCTATTATATGCTTTGAATTGATTGTTAAGCTTCATGTTATCATATTTCTTGTGTTGTATTCCATTCATGAGCTATTTGGATCATGTTAGAGATTATTTGTTGATTGATCTCTTGTTCTAACGTGTTAATTGCTATTCTTGTGGCGTAATCGCCTGACTAGAACTGTGGTAGCATACTTTGCACATGCCTACACTTTAGCATGTCACTTATATTAGTTCATGAGTAAGTAAATTGATGTCCATTATTCATGTACATGTATTCTATATTTCCCTTTTGTGTTATATGGAATGGGTTGATAACATGTGTGTTGTCCGTGCAGATCTAAGTAATGCTAGCACGTGAGTTGTCCGTGTGGTGGTTATATATGCACGTGAGTTGTCTGTGCATCGGGTGAATTAGGATCTATCTCCTTAGGGTCACCCTCTCATGTTTCTCTCTTGATAGTGTACAGGCGGTAAGAGGAAAACTGGCAGGTATGTGTTGTTGTTATTGTATTTCTTCTCTACTTGCCATTTCCTTGGCTGTATATCTTCTCTATATGCTGGATTGATTAACTGAAATAGAGCATTTTTCGTTATCTTGTGCACCGAGGAGGCTTTAACGGTAATTTATGACTTGATATTACTGTTTGTTGTGTACTTGTGAGATTTATGAACTATACAGGTTATTGGCGAGTATCATTAATAAGTCTTGCCTCTATTACCTAGCCGAGGTTATTATGGTACTTGCCAAGTACATGTCGTGTACAGATCTAGGTCAAGTCGTGGGTAGCTCTGACCCGTAGCTGAGAATTTACAAAGAGACGAGGTAGAGTTGCATTTCGACTGGATTCTTTGGCGTCTCTTTTCATTTATGTAATGTTGCCTTCATTTAGATAGTATTTTACTTTGTACTTCCGTTTTAGAGCTCATGACTTTGTATTTATCAGTTCTGGGATATTTGTTATATATCGACGCAGTTATTTTATGTTATTGGCTTTAGACTTGTGTTATTTTTTGTTATTTCTGTTCTTTTGTTCTGCTCTTATTATGTCTAGCTTGCCTAGCAAGTGAGTTAGGCGCCATCATGACCGGTTGGTGGTTTTGGGTCTTGACAAATATCTACTAATCGTTGTTTCTAGATACAGTTTCCTGTTGACATCTCTTCTAATTGTTTGATACGAGAAGCAAATTATTGTGTGAATGAATCAATATCCACACATACGCCAAGAGGCAGATCTTGTGCCACTCCACCTTGTCGTATGACACTGGCCTGCATCTTGGCTCCCGGGACTCTTTTATAGAATTCAAATAATTTCTCCAGCTATTCAAAATTTGCATATGAATGTAGTTGATGCTCCTTCATCCATTGAATGAGTAGCTAAAGAAAGTGAATGATTTGAAATTTGAGTTATTTCACGAAATAAGACTTGTATATATAAGCTCGTAACGGTACCTTGCAATTCAAAAGTCTCTCTATGGCTGAAGAATGAGCGTGTCCTAGGGCAATACTATTTACATAGATAGGGTCTTCGATGGAATGAAGAACGGATTTGTACCACAGCTTTTATCGTAGACGTTCACTTGCATCACATACACAAGTGCTCTCTGAATTGTGGAATAAGGTCACTCTTAACACGACCTCTCCCACTTGAGTTATCTTAGCCCCATGCCATGCCATTCAATAATATTGGAAATATGGAAGCGTAAGGCAACAATTAGTATAGAAAGCTGGTCACTTTCGATGCCTTCGCTAGTAACAAAAATATATTATTCCTGCAACCACTTTGGTGGGGGTGGGGGGTGGTGGGGTGGGGTGGAGGACTAGCGCTTGAATGAAAGTAGCTCCGTTGCAATATTGATAGGGCTCCTAAGTGGTGCGTTCATAGAGGCAAATCGAAGAAAGTGCAAAAGGATGTTTTGGGTGCTTGTGGGGCGATGAAAAAGCTCGAGTAGGAGGGGTAGACAGTCTAGATCCTCCCTACATGCAGAAATGAATGGATTAGAAAAGGGCTTTGACGAGTGCAAAACACAAACTTAAATGTGCTCGCTAGTCGAATATAGTAAAATATAATATCGTATCTACAAGGATTGGAGTTAAACAGTATTATCCTAGTTTGTAGCTAGATTGGTATCCAAGATGATCAACAATTGAGGGTTTTATGATTAAGACAAAAATTTACTACGTGTCTAAACTATTGGCTAAGAAGAATTAATGAATTCAACCAACAAAATAGAATGCAAAAATATCACAAGTTGTGCCTCCCTCGATTACATGAACAAGTGAGTATAGATGCAACGATTAGAACATCCAAAACGATTCAATACATAAAACTAGAGTTATAATTTAGCTCATTCAGTGAAGGACTAAGCAGGACTTTAATTTGGTTGTAATGTAAGCTGCTGGATGGGCAGGATACATTTAGATATAAGAGTGACTACACCTCCCTAAGCACTTTAATACATACACTTTTACAATCCAAAAACCTCACACTTATGTCAAACGATAGCTCCAACTTCACATCAATATATGTTAACTCTCTACTTCTTTACGCACAAGTACATCAAGAGTTACCACTTATCAATGAATGTTTGCACACCAATACAACTATTTTTCTTCACCTTTTCAATTCAAGTGGCTCTTACTTTTTCAATACATTGCACCTTTCTCCTAATTTTGTTTGTTCCACTCAAAAGCCAAACCAACCACCCCATACTTCAACTTTTACAAAGTTCATAACAAATTCACGTGCTTATGCAAGGTGAAAATGTTCGAATAGATGGTCAATTCAAACAAATGGGTAAGGCTTGTAATGTGGTTTCCAAAGAAACGGGTTTACATGCTCAATGGGGTTAACTAAGATTCATAACAATTAGGTGGGTAAACGCATATAACTGGCTTAACAAAGAAATGCCCATATCACTTCCAAGATTGAACAAAACTACTATTTCACTTTGCAAACACATGGGGTAAGTTCTAGACATCAAATGCAATGCACATAGCAACACAAAAACCTCACACACACATGGAACATAACTCACTCAGGATTGGACTCATCAAGACACTCTAGTCAAATAGGTTAAACAAAGTTAAGATCAAACAATTTAAGATACTTATGCAAGATTCAAAAACTGAGCCTAAGCGTCACAACTAAAACACTCACTATTCTCAAGGCATAACAGAGTCAACAGATATTGCTTCAATTCAAATCACAACACACGGTTTACTACTTCTACTCTTACAAAATAAAAACTAACTACACCTGGTTCAAACAAAACCCTTGAAAAAGAACTGCGGCCCAAAGTAAAACCAAGGGGGAATTATTACACTACCTACAAAAGAAAATCTTTTATGGTCTTTTCCTTCAACTTAAATCCTCAAGAAACCTGTCGATATGATATCTATCATCGGGAAAAGTCAAAATTGTAAAAAAATTTATGTTTTTCTTTTCAATCTCTAACTACTCAAAGTAACAAAAAGAAAACTAAAACTAATATACATACAACATACAAATATCCCCCACCCCACACTTTAATTTTCGGCATGTCCCCATTGCACACAATTAAAAAGCATAAGGTAGAGGATATTTCCATAAATATCTAGTCGGGGTCGGATTCGAAGTCGGGATCCATTCCATGTGCCCGAACTAGTGCACACATTCATGCCGACAGATTCTTCTCCGCCTTCTTGGGGTACACCCCACACTTATCTTTCTCAATAACTGCAGCCTTCTCTTTCACTCCCTTTACCTTCCACTCAACACTTGCAGCTGGCTTCTCCTTTTTCACCCCCTTTTCTACATTCATCTCAAAAGTCACTATCTCATCGCCTACTCTAAGCATGAGCTTTCTCTCATGTATATCTAATATTGCTCTGCCCATTACTAAGAATGGTTTTACTGGGATGAGGGTATCTCCTTGTTCTCCACCATCTTCACCACTATAAAGTCTACCGGAAATACAAACTTATCCATCCGCACTAAGACATCTTCAACTATCCCCTCGGGTATTATCTTTGTTTGATCTGCCAGCTGCAACAATATTGGTGCAGACCTTATCTCTCCAATTGACAAAAGCATTAGATTAATTGAGGCACCAGAATCACATAAAGATTTATCATAGTTAAGAGTGCCTAAAGAGCAAGTTATAGTAAACCTCCCTGGATCTCCACACTATTTTCGGAGTTTGTTTTGCAATATTGGATTAAAATGCGTTGTGAGCTTGACCACTAAGGTCTCTTGTATCTTTCTCCTCTTTCCAAGGATTTCCTTCAAGAATTTGGCATAAGCTGGAATTTGTGAGAGCACTTCTATGAATAGAAAATTTACATTAACCTATCCTAGCATATCTAAAAATCTCTCAAACTGCTTGTCTAGCTCTTCTCTATAGAGCTTTTGCGGGAAAGGTATAGCAGGCATATGCTTGATCACATCTTTTTCCTCCTTTCTTGAAGTTTCTTCCTTCTTCTTTTTCTCAGCTCCCTTCTTGCCTTTCTTCTTCTTATCTTCCTCCCCACTTTCTTTTTCAGGTATCACCTCTTTTGGACTGGAGTGGGTTCTTTCAACACTTGCCCGCTTCTCAAGGTCACAACATTTACCGTTTCTTTGGGATTCCTCTCAGGATCTGTTGGCAGAGTATCTGGGATTCTCTCAGACAATATAGTTGCAATTTGTTCCACTTGTCTCTCCAAGTTACGCAAACCTGTCCTAAGTGCTTTGATAGCTTCACCATGAGCATCTAATCTCTCATCTGTCTTGACAATAAATGATTTTACTAGATCTTCTAAACAAGGTTCATTTGGCTGTTGAGGCTAAAACTGCTGCCTCTGCTGATTTTGGAAGCCCGGGGTTCAATCTGAGGTTGTTTTGTTGCCATGAATTTGCTCTACCCCCAGTTGAACTCCAAGAAAAACCGGGGTGCTTTTGACACATTGCATTGAAGTTATAATTACCCACAGCATTCACTTACTCCATTGAAGCTTGACACTCATGAGTAGGGTCAATATATATCACAGGCTGCATGAGGCTCATTGTGTATTGAGGCTAAGGTTAGATTTTTATTTCTTTAGCCATGGCATCAAATTGTACCTGCACAGATATGTTAGCATCAACTTGCTGAACACCAGTTGATCTTCTTCTTAGAGCAATTGGAGAGGGCCACTAATTTGAATCTTGAGATAACTCATTTAGAATTGTGACTATCTAGAGTCTTTTTCATCAATGGGCCTCCAACTACATTACTCAATGTTCTACGTGAGGGCCGGTGTCAATCCATCCCAAAAGTCCTGGAGTTGAATCTAGAGTTGTATTCCGATGTGCTGACACTTTCACATTATCTCCTTAAAACTCTCCCATGCTTTAAACACCGTTTTCATCTCGTTCTGGTAGAAGTTATGGATTTCTCTTCTAAACTTTCCCGTCTTAGGTGATGAGAAATATTTAGCAAGAAATTTTCTAGTCATCTCTTCCCATGTCCAAATGGATCCCTGGGGCAAGTTTCGAAGCCAGTGCTTTGCATCGTCTTTGTAGCGTTGTTTGTCCTACAGTTGAATCTATCTATTGATGCAATTTTTTGTATTTAATTTCTATTTTATAAAGGCTCGCTCTTTTATAAAAGGCAGTACTTCAGGGTCGAATTTATTTTCCTAATTTGTATTGTTTTAGGGAGTTGATTTTTGAGGAGGCTCATAGCTCCAATATCTATTCATTCAGGTGCTACAAGACATATCGTCCTTTGAAGCCTATGTTGTTCGTTCATTGTGGGCAGATTGACCAAATCTGTGCATTTCATTCCAATGATGATTTCTTACACTTCTGAGAGGTTGGCTCATATCTACATTATAGAGATTATCTGTTTGTATGGTGTGCCTATTTCTATCATTTTGGATCGGGGCACTTTCACATCTCACTTTTGGAGAGCTATTTAGCGAGAGTTGGGCACGCGGGTAGAGATCACTACTACATTCACCCACAGATGGATGTGTATCCCAGCGGACCATTCAAATCATTGAGGCTATGCTGAAAGCCTGTGTTATTTCTTTTGGAGGCCAATGAGATCAGTTCCTGCCTTAGCAGAATTTACTTACAACAATATCTACAAGTTCAGTATCTATATGCCACTGCATGAGGCCCTATATGGGAGGCGGTTGTCACGCCCCAACCCCGGGAGGCGCGACCAGACCTCAATCGAGTAAACCCAACTGAGCAAGCCATTTTCAACACTTTCTACCCAACTTAATACGATTAAGGAAACCATGCTTTCGTTTATTTAGACAACAGCAGAAATCGAACATTCACATTGTTAATTCATTTTCATATCACAAACCTTAAACCATGGTTTAGTTTTCAAGATTTCATACAGTTACAGTTTAGCAGAACTAGAGTTTAGATTTACTATACAGTACATTGACCCATCCGACGTCCGAACATAACCCACACAAACATATACGGAGCCCTCTAAGGATACAAAAGACTATTATGTCAACACCGGCAACAAGGCCCCGGCTATACCTCAAAAGTGGTAGTCTACAACAAAGATGTATTATAACCCCTTGAAGGAGAAAGGGGCTCACCAAGACTTTGAGAGGAGGATACTCCGCTACGTGCGATCGGCACTGTCTGCTATGGAGCCACCTATATTCATTCAAAAATGTAGCTCCCCCGGCAAAAGGGATGTTAGTACCATGGAATAGTACTAGTATGTATAACTAAACACCATCCTGTTAGAAAGAACAACCATACAAGAGTAAGAAGAAATCATAAGGACTACAAAGCTTTCAACAATCACCACGTTAGCAATATAAAAGGTTCACATAGTTTCCGTAATTTTAGGTTGGGGCATTCCATATTGTTGCATCATTATTCACAATGCCACTGCTTTCTTGAGCGGCGTCCGATCACGGCCCGATCGGCTAAGCCTTCTTACCAAGACGTTACCCTTATTTCATTCTCACTTTCTAGTTTCAATATAAATACAATACCACCATGTGTGTGTGTAGCATGGCGTCCGATCACGGCCCGATCGGCTAAGCCGTATTACCAAGACGTTACCCTTTTCCGTTAATCATCTCACTTCAATTTTTTGTTTCACATGTATTCGTTCATCGCCACTTGGGGACACAATTACCACAGCATACTTGGAACTAGGCCACATTCCATAACTCACGTTTCACATTATTCCCATTTTCAATGTTAACCTTGCCATTTAAGATCATAGGCACATACAAAAGCAACTCAAGTTATAAGCATAGAGAGGAATTCATCTAGTTCGGCATATTAATCACAATGTAACCTCGAATTGAAATTTAGGCATTTAGCACATAGCTCATGTTATCCACGCATACTCAATTTTACAAAGAATAACACATTAAACACATGGAGACGCACCTTCCACATATATTTTCACAACATCAATTCATTTGATATAACAAGTACTACATCGATCAAATTTCGGACTTACAACATTTGCACGGACACCATGGAAGCTCAATTTCTAGGAAGAGGGGGTTTTTGCCATATATACCTCAATAGAGCTTTCCTTAAATCCTTACAATAAATTTCGGAATTTCCTAGCAACTTCGATCTATTTTATGAAAATTGCAAGTTGAACCAAGAATTAGAGACATGATTAAGGTTCTAGCTTATTTGAGAATATTAGCAAGCACTAAGTGTGCATTGTGATGTTAGGACCCCTTTTGTGAAGGATTTTCATCATTTTGCACCCCAATTGCTATCTTTTTAGTTCACAACCTCCCCATACCCCATTATCTTTTATGCATGCAAGAAAATCTACTTTTATACCCATGAACCCACAAGCTAATTCCTCATTCTAGTGTGAATTTCGAAACAAAAGGTTAGGGCTCAAGTTCTTACCTCTTGGGGTGAAGGCCTAGAAGCGGTACTTGAATTTCTTCAAGGGTTTAGGCAAGGATTGGGTGGGGACTTGATGAAGATCACTCTCTCTCTCTCTCTAGAACTTCCTCTCTCACTCTATTTGCAGTAAAATAACAAAAAAGGGGTCTAATGGGGTGTTTTCAATGGGATGGGGTCGGGTTTTAAAAGTTAGAAAGTAGGGGCCCCGACACAGTCTGCAATCGCATAATGGACATGCGGCCCGCAAAAGGGACCGCAAATATGGCTTCAAGAACCCGAACAAACTACCCGGGTATGCGACAAGAATGCGGTCCACATACCTGTTCTGCGGTCGCATAATGAACCGCAGAACTGCCCCTCGCAAAATTCCAAGGGGATTATGCGATGACTATGCGGCCCGCATATTGATTATGTGATCGCATAATGGGCCGCATAGTTGACCTCAAAATTAACCATCAAACTGTCTGAATCTGCGGCGACTACGCGATCCGCATACCTGTTATGCGACCGCATAATGGACCGCATAAGCGCACTTTTCTGGAAAACATTATTCCTTAACTTTTTAATGCATAGATCAGTCCAAACTCCAAAGGGTCTGAACCGCGGCTCGCTTAGAATTTTACAAATTTCTAACATATATTCCTAACTTGGCACTACGAGCTTTCGGGCTTTGAGTAGAAATATTCACGGGGCCTTACAGCGGTGTCGGTTTAAGCCTATTAATTCTAGATTGTTGGGATCATATTTGGTTAGTGATGCTTTGGAAAAGGATAAGTTGACTCAGGAGCAACTTTGTACAACGCAGTTCATGCAGAGGTGTTGTGCTGATAGGAAGGTTTGTAATGTGGCTTTCATTGAAAGTGAAAGGTTTCTTCTTAGAGTTTTGCCTATAGAGGGCGTGATGAGATTTGGGAAGAAGGGCAAGTTTAGCCCTAGGTATATTAGCCCGTTTGAGGTTTTGGAGAGGGTTGGTGAGGTGCCTTATAGGCTTCCTTTGCCACCTAGTTTATCGAGAGATCATTCGGTATTTCATAATTCCATTCTTCGCAAGTATTATGAAGACCAGTAACATGTGCTAGATTTCAGTTCAGTAAAGTTAGATGATAAGTTGAATTATGAAGAAAGGCCGATGGCCATTTTGGATAGGCATGTTTGAAAGTTGAGGTCGAAAGAGATTGCATAAGTGAAGGTCTAGTGGAGAGGTCACACAATCGAGGAAGCAACTTGGGAGAACAAGCGTGATATACATAATAGATATCCTCGCCATTTTGGCATTCTATGTATGATTCTAAATACGTTTGAGGATGAACATTTGTCTAAGAAGGGGAGAAAATTATGTCCCGATCGATTGTTTTGAGTATTTGTGCCCCATTCCCCCATTTGATGTTTCCCGTATTAATGTTTTATGACTTGTGTGTATGGTTAGTTTTGTTTTGGAAAGGTTTGGAAATGAATTGGAAAACTTAGTCTCATTTTTGAAGATTAAGTTGCTAGAGACCATGATTTTACTTTTGAGTAGACAACCTCGGATTAGTGATTTGATTATTCCAATAGGTTCATATGATAATTTTGGGTTTCGTTGTATGTTTGGAGTTGATTTTGGTTGTTCCTAGAAGAATTTGGCTCTATTTGCCGAAAGTTGGCAATTGAAGAATTGGAAAGTTCATAGGTCTGACCGATAGGTGACTATGATGCTATCAAGTTTCGATTGGTGTTTCGGGAATTTGAATACACTCATTTAGTGCATTAGTACTTGTGTGTAAGTTTAGGTTGTGATCCGGAATGTCTAAGTGTAATTAAGATGTGTTTAGTGAAGTTGGAAGTTTAGGAATTAAGAGATTGATTTTGATCTTTGATTCTTGATTTTGATATTATTTCTAGCGTTTTGAGCCTTTGGATAAGTTTAAATTATGTATATGGACTGGTTGGTATGAATGGACGTCCCGGACGTTCGGGTGTGTTTTGGGACGATTTCAGAAAATTTGGGAGTGGTTTGGTGTAGTCAGTACTGGTGTATCACACCTGCCGAGGAATGAGCGCAAGTGCAAAGTTGCACCTGCGATGGTAATGTTTATTTTGCAAATATGTCTTGGTCTAGGGGTTGGCCGCATCTGCGAAGAGGGAGCGCATCTTCAATATCGCACATGTAGAGACTATGTGCGCGCTTGCGAGATGGGGAGGGCCTAAGAAGTTGCATACCTATGATAGGATGGTCGCACCTGCAAGGTCGTAGATACACTAGGTGCGTTGCAGGTGATAAGGTATAGTGTGTAAGAGGAATTTGCATATGCGAGGATTTAGGTCGCATAAGTGAGCTCGCAGATACAACCTCTGGGGCACAGATGAAACAATGCCTGACAGACCCTATATTCTGGGGATTTTTCCCATTTTTATTGTTTTGAGTTTTGTTGCACGAGAAGAGGCGATTTATTGGAAGAGATTTTCACTACTACTTTGAGGGTATGTAATTTATACTCGAATTTAATGATATATATGTTTATTCCTAATAGATTTATACACTTTGATCATGGATTTTTAAAGAGAAATTTGAGTTTTTCTCTACATTTTGAAAGAGTGTAATTTGGGGATCTGAGGATCAATCTGGACTCAATTTTTGAATCTAATCACATATTTGGACTTGTGATTTTATTGGTAGTCGGAATCTACCCCTAGACTTGATTTTTGACTGTGTGGGCCCATGTTGACTTTTGGGAATTCGATTAAAGATTGAAGCTTTATTGTTTGGAATTGATTCCTATATCTTTATTTGATGTTATTTAGTCAAATTTGACTAGATTTGAGTCACTTGGAGTTGAATTTGAAGGGAAACGCGGTTGTTGATTGATTAAAACTTTTCGGGTGGAGGTAAGTCTCTTGTCTATCATTGTAAGAGGAAATACTCCCCATAGGCGATCTATTTGCTACTTGTTACTTGATTTAAGTGCGACGTATATTCTAAGTGACAAGCGTATATGCATATCTAAATTATGACCATAGCCGGATAGAGTCGGACATATAGCATGCTTACTTGGACTATGTGACATATTATTCTTATTCCATTACTACTTGATGAAGTTTATCTATGATTAGAGATCATGCCTATGACTTATGGCTTATTGAATCGACCGTTGTCGTATTTTCGCCTTGATTTATGATTTAGTGGCTATTGCCTTGTCTTCTCATGTTTGATATTATGATCAGACTTAAGAATATTAAATAAGCATAATTAACTGATATGAGAAGTTGAATTACATGATTAGCCATAGATTTCTCTTGTTGATGTAAACATTCATCCGCATTTTGTTATTATTTCCTGGTGCACCAAGTGAGAGACTTAAATATTGAGGAACGTTGAGGACTTTGACACCAAGGACATTGTGACCGGTATCAGTTAATCATAGTTGATGGTACTATGATTGGGTCGGGTTGCACACTGTAATAATTCTAGGATAGAATCGATTTGCATGTTGTAACAATATTATGAGTGGATCGGGTTGCACGCTGCAACGGTGCTTGAATTTGGATGTATTCCTCCGGAGTCAAGTGATTACTTATGTTACTTTGGGCCTACTGAGCTCAAGTACACAAATTGATTTTTGGTTTGGACACTTGGCCAGTGTCAGGCATATGGATTGATGTTTTGATGTATTAAGATTGTATCATGAGCATGTATTTGCATACTAGACTCATGCAGTTGCTCTTATTTATAAACATTGATTGATTCATGTTATGCTTATGAAATAATTGAGATATTATAAATCGTGTTGCATTTATTTGTCTGAAAAAACATGTCTAAATTCTAGATTTTTGCGCCATTACCTTTTATATCTATTTGATGATACCATACCTTATTTCTTGTTCTGTTCATTCTCTTCACTTGCTATTGGACTGTTAGTAATTTTCAGTGTCGATCCCTCACCACTATTTATTTGAGGCTAGGTTTGATTGTTAGATGCTTGTGATGATGTGACAGCAGATTTTGGGCATACTATTAGACAGTTGTGGTTGTGTTTAGACACTACATTGGTTTATGTATTTTATGATATTGGATTTAAGACTTATTCTATATTGTTATTTATATCTGCTTTATAAATGTTGTTGACTGTTGGCTTGACCAGCAAGAAGGTTAGGCTCCATCACAACATTTGGTAAGATTTTGGTCAGATTAGAGATTTTTACCCCAAATTCAAAGGTTAGTGATTCTAACTTGGATGTGACCTAAGCTATTGAATACCCATGGATTTCTACAACTAAATCTAAAATTTTGAAGAAAGAGAAAGAGGGTTTTGACATAAAAAGTAATTATTTTTTGGAGTTTTAAACACCGATTTGAGGTTGAATTTGTAAACAAAGTATTTATTTGGACTCGGGAGATCATGGGTGGTCGAATATTTTAATCAATTTCGAATTCTGGACATGTGGGTCCGTATTGACTTTTGTTGGCTTCTCCAAAATTAATTAAAGATTGATGATTTTTAGATTGAAATTGATTCCTAAAGCATTGGTTGATTTCTTTGAGTGTTGTTTGGATAGATTTGGGAAATTTGAAGAAGAATTTCAAAGGAAAAGCGGTATTTGAGGATTAATGTTATCACAAAAGAAGGTAAGTCTCTGGTCTAATCTTGTTAGGAGTGAATTAATGCCATATCATGTTTGGGGTTATTTTAGGCTTTCTTATGCCTTGTTCTGTTGTCTGAACATCTTAACAAATGCTTTATTTGATTGTATGACTATGTGAGCCTATTTCTTCATGTTAGAAATTATGTTTAGGCTTATGACATGTTATGGGATAGTGTCAGCCATTCTTAATAGGTCTAAAGGGTTCGCTCATACTGGAGGGATCATCCGTGAGAGGTCTGGCAGTTCACACAAATTTGAAGAAGTTATCATGGACGAGCCACAAGTAGGAAAACTTGCACGTGTGGTTCTGGTCGGGCTTTCTTGAGGTATCTAATAACCTTGTTTCTGCTCACCGCCAGTGCACCTCTCATAACTATTGACCATTTATTTTGGAATAATCTTTTCTGAAGGGATACTTATGGATAAGAAAAAGAAGAAAACTAAAGGAGAAATTTGTCCAATAGTAAAAAATGGTGCCTCCAAAGATTGACAAAAGACTCTCTCGAATACCTTGAGAAGAGAATCATTGGTTTGACCAGTGAACTATGTGGGAAATAGACCTTTTTAATTTGATTTGAAGCAATATTTTTTGAAAGTAACCATTTGTCATGCCCAAACCGGAGGAGGCATGGCCGGCACCCGGTGCCATACTCGGCCGAGCGTACCGCTCTATAACAGTAAACTCCAAGAGGTAGCCCTTAACTCAGGATGACGAGGCCTACCGGCAAGCTGACAATACCAATCAACACTGACAAGGTCATATTCTAAATTATCTGAAAATAACATTTATAAAATATTAGGGATATACATACCCAAAAGCTCATATAAATATCTGTGCCGGCGGACGAGGCTTCCATGAATGTCTATAACCAGCAATACCAAACTGAACATGTACACAGGGCTGGCAAGGCCACAATACTGGCATACAATATATACAGGATACGTCTACAAGCCTCTTGAGATAACAGAAATGTATAATGGTTAGGGTAGGGTCCAGACCTACCCATCAAGTCTGTATATATAAAAGAGACTCCAAAGTCTGGACTTGGTAACTCCTAGGGAGTAGAGCTTACAAATCAAGCTGATGTCTGGATTTATCTACTAGGAAGGTGTATCCGGCTATTTATCACAATTCGCAGGCATGAAATGCAACGTCCTCGAAAAAAGAAACATCAGTACGAAGTAATGTACTGAGTATGTAAGGAAATAAAATAACTTAAAGCTGAAACTGAACTGATATTATAATAATTGGAAGTAACTTGGAGTCAAACATGATTTGAATATATGCTTACATGCTGATACTAACTCAACTCTATCAATATGGTTAGTAAAATAGTAATCCGGCCCTATAAGGCTCGGTATAAGTAACTGCTTGGCCGTAGTAGGTTCGTTCATCGGCGCTCGGACATACTAGACTCAGTATCTTAATCATTACTTTGCCATTATGGGCTCGCTTATAGGTGCTCGACCACATTAGGCTCGGTATATAACTTACCAGCTAATCGGAGGTTGCCCCATAAAAGACCCGCCTACCGATTATAGCTCGGTGGTGGTGAAATTACTGTAATACTGTATATATGTAGTCCTCTGGTCTCTTGACTGACAGAAGACAATAATTAACTGAATATAAAGTGCCAATAAGGGAGAATACTATAACTTATGATACTAGGATAATGTACATAAATTCAGGAATACGAACTTCTCTTTATGTCTCATTATCAAAATGCGTTTAGTTACGGGATCATACCAAAATGAAGGAATGGGTTAGTCTTAAAATACCTTTGTTTCCTTGACACCAAAGTAAAACCTAAAGCAGGTCAAGATATACTTCAATCTACACAATAATAAGGGCATAATACATCACGAACGAAACTACCACTTAACATGACGAGGGACAAGCTCGGATTGAATCCCGTGTGAACCCTTTAACCCCAAAGTCATTTATTAATTAAATTAACAACATCTCCAACGTGATATTAAATTTCATCTCCTAATTCACCCTCAAACATCCTAACAATCCGGCACTAACAGCAAGTACAACATTGCATTATTATGTTGTCCTTTCTCTTCTTATTCATAGTAGCAACAGCAAGTTCGACATGTACACAATATATTCATAATAACAACATCATAAGAAATTCATTTCTAAGGTTTTCAACCATTTATATTTCTTGGGAACAACCCTTCCAAAACAGTCTATTAAGAACAATAACATCTCAAACTATATCAAGTATCCTCATGTAGTATATTTCTCAAATAATGCAAAAAACATACAAAAATTTCAAGCATAGGTAGTAGAGTATTACAAATACCTAGCCTAGTATAAAACACTTGAAATTTAAGCAAAACACAACTCACAACAATCATCAACGACAACACAGCCTTAACGAGGTGTTGTTCTTCACTAGAACGAATATTTGATTGCCAAAATTAGATGTAATCACGTGGATTCGCCTTCAAACCCTTATGGAACTGTTACGGAACCATTAGAGAGTGTGGGGGTGAAGTATGGTCGGAATAAAATGACCAAAGATCAGCCCTAAAATGTAACTAAAAGAGCCTTAATGCGACAACAACACGATAGAAGAACTTTCCACTATTTTTACAGGGTTCTTGATGTTAGACTTTGGTGGTTTACCTTAGAAATAACCCTTAAAACTTTGAGAGGTCTTAGAGAGACTTTTGGGAGATATGGTGTGTGCTCTGGCCGAAAAATGAGAGAGATAAGGGTGTCCTCCATTTTTATAACAAAAGGATAAGCTTGCACCGCCTAGGTGGGTCCCATAGAGGCTGCCTGTGCAGTATCACGATAATATGATATTTTATACTCCAACATTGTATCCACGAATGATCCAATGCGTTGGAAATAGGACTCATGTATATTAGATTTGGTGAGTTTTCACCCTGTAACTCATAGTATATTGAAAGAAAAGCTCGGTGACATTAGACCCAAATTTCAGTAAGATTATGAACGTATCTTGCGACAACTTTTTTCGGCTATTATTTTACAACTTGTTTGACTTCAAAACATAACATACAAATTTTATATGATTCAATTATCTTTAAACATGAATTCCTTAGCATATTATAAACTCCTAGCATTGCCCTGAAAGTACGGGTCATAATATCTTTGATTCGTTTAGCCTCCAACCCTCGTAATACTTCCATAAAACATGTGTTAACTCATCATTATCTTTGTAAAGGTCCATAAGCTCCCCGACTTATATTGATTCACTTAAGACACATTCCATTCAGTTTGCTTTCAGAAAACTTGATAGGGGCGGATTACTTCGTTATGCGCTGCCAGCGGCCGCAACTTAAAGGTGCAGGTTGATATCTTCGGTTGAGGCTGTAGTCATTTGTTCATACTCAACTTATTTGGGTATGATGGGCTAATCTGGAGATGTTAATATACTTATTTTGGCCGAAGTAATGCTTTATATCATGAACACATATTCGCACCTCTATTTATTATGTCATTGTGCATATTATTTAATATCTCCTTAGCATATTTATATATTATTAGAGATGGAGATCTGAACACTAATTAATACGATTATGGAACAGTGGGACATTGTGAGTGGAATGATATTGTTATCGGGCGATGGCTTATGCGGTGCAGTTATTCTGATATTGATATGTTATTGCACGATAAATTTCGTGAAGCTAGAGTCGTCCTTTCGGAGTCAGGTGATCACCTAAGTTATATTGGGCCCTATAAGCGTAGGTGATACGCGTATCGTGTTGGAGTACATGAGATATGCTGGATTATGTTGGGGCACATTGGATATGATGAATATTATTTATGATTGAGTCTTGAGGATGCCTAAACTTCCTAAACTCATGTAGGAGAATTCATATTGGTTTTACTTGGTGCATATCATCTTTATATGCGAATATAACAATTGAATTATGATTTTGTTATCTTGTTCTAAGAAGCACACTTATCCTATCTCTGATTTGTGAACCTTACTATATATGTTGTTCTTGATTACTTTTTTAGAGATTCTATGTTGTTATGAACTTTTTCGATGTTAGACTGGATACTTATTAAGTACACATTATTTTTTGTACCCATACTATATTTTTGCATATTTTGTACAGACTCCGATATTGATCCCAGTGGTGTCCAGGAGGTTGCCTAGTAGTTGACCATTGGAGACTCGCGGTGAACTGCTATTAAGGGCTCGCATATTATGGAGTCTCCTTCCTTTATTTCATACTGTGTATCTTTAACTAGACGAAAATCTTGTATTATAAGACTCAATTGTATTTCATCTTAGCAGATCATGACTTCGTACTACCGAATTTGAAAGAATATTATAGTGTTTTCCATATTTGTCTGATGATTTGAGAGTCATTTATGTTTTATCTATATTATAACAGTAGATTACCCCTCACTTGTCTTGCTTTGGTTGGTTATAAATATTGACTTATCTAGTGAGTTGAGTTAGGTATCAACGTAGCCACAGTGAGATTTGTGGGGCGTGAGAATAGGTGTATCTTTACCTAATTTTAATTTTTGAAGCCATCATTTCCAATAAAATAATATTCAATGAAGATTACAAGGGAAGTCGACCAAACTAGTAGGAGTAGTAATGTTTTATTTCTAAACCGACCATGAGAACTGCACACGTCTTCATTTGTTGAACTTAAGAAGAGATGAGTCACATCTACAAAAATATCTCCCCTCTACCCTATTTTATATACATTACATTATAATTACAATAGTAGTTGCGTTGTTAAAATATTTTAATTAAGATGGGTCTACAATGACATTATTAACTGATACAGGAATCCCTTGAAGTTTGAATATGATTGGGGCCAATTCTTACGTAGTTGGCATCCATAGAGAAACTATGGAGTTTTGAAAGCTGCAAAAGCCCATTTTCATTTGGGGATGAGGCAAGACAATTCCACTTGTGTGAAGCCGGCCATTAAAACTTGATTAAACTTGACATGTAGTTCCCATAAATTACTGCTTCGAGAAGCTTAAAAAATTGCGTCTTCCTTCGTTTTTTTTTTTTTTTTTTTTTTTTTTTTTTTTTTTTTGGTAGGGTTGTGAAATTGTCTGTTTGCTATTAAAAACATGAGAGTTATATTGACGGGTATTGTGGAAATTCAATTCCCTTGTAAAGCATACTACACGCAAAAAGAAATATATACTGCTAGTCTATACATATAAATTTTTTCTTGTCCAAATAAGACTAGATTTTCTTTATCCTCCGTTAATTCAGTCTTCAGTATGGGGAAAGCTGTTCTTCTTCCTATGTACCTTGAAGAGTACGTATCAAATCAATTCATGCATGTTCGTATGAGGAGAGGGATAATAATTTAGATCTTCGATAATTATTAGCATGAAGGTGAAAATATTTTAAATTTAGGTTCATTTAGAAAGATGAATTAGGAAAGAGGCAAGGAAAGAGGCAAAGTTGGCAGTCACGGCGGCTAAGACTGCAGCTTTTGAGCGTTTGTATGAGGATCTTGCAATTGGGGGAAAAGAAGGCGACACGAAGATGTACAGGTTAGCCAAGATTAGGGTGAGGAAGGCTCGGGACCTGGACCAAGTGCGGTGCATCAAAGATGAAGAGGGTAAGGTTCTGGTGGAAGAGGCGTATATCACACGTAGCTTGTAGGAGTACTTCCATAGACTCCTGAACGAGGGAGGGGAAAGAAACATCATGCTAGGTGAGTTAGAAAACTCAGGGAGTCAGAGGGATTTTGGTTTTTGTAGGCGCATTAGGAGCGAGGAGGTTGAGGGGGCTATGTGGAAGATGAGCAGGGGTAGGCAACCGGGCAGGACGAGATACCAGTGAAATTTTAGTAAGAAGTGGGTCGTGCAGGCTTGGGGTAGCTTACTGGTTTGTTTAATGTCATTCTCAGGATGGTGGTGGAGAGAAGGGTGCGACGTAGTGTTACTATTTTCGAGAACCAGTTCGAATTTATGCCAGACCGATTTACGACTGAAGCCATTCACCTTGTGAGGTTATTGGTCGAGCAGTATAGGGAGAGAAAGAAGGACCTGCATATGGTATTCATTGATCCAGAGAAGGCCTATGAGAAAGTCCCGAGAGAGGTTCTACTGAGATGTATGGAGGCTAGCAGTGTCGCGGTTGCGTACATTACTATGATTAAGGACATGTACGAGGGAGCGAAGGCCCGGGTAAGGACTGCGAAAGGAGACTCGGATTATTTCCCAATGGAGATGGGTTGCATTAGGATCGGCTCTTAGCTCGTTTTTGATTACCTTAGCATTAGATGTGCTGACGCGACACATACAAGGGGAAGTATAATGGTGTATGCTATTTGCTGATGACATAGATCTGATTGACGAGACACGCGGCGGAATTAACGCTAGCTTGGATGTTTGGAGACAGACACCGGAGTCTAAAGGTTTCAAGTTGAGTAGGTCATAATTTGAGTACTTGGAGTGCACGTTCAGTGGTGGGATGCATGAAGAAGAAGTGGAAGTGAAGATTCATACTCAAGTCATCTCTAAAAGAGATAGTTTCAAGTATCTTGGGTCTATGATTCAAGGCAACATGGAGATTGACGAGGATGTTACTCCTCGTATTGGAGCGGGGTGGATGTGTGGAGGACAAGTTGTGCGAATCGAAGAGGAGATTGTTCGGGCATGTGAACAGAAGAGACATAGATGCTCCAGTCAGGAGGTGTGAGGGGTTGTCAATGGCGGGTCAGAAGAAGGGAAGTAGTAGGCCTAAGAAGTATTGGGGAGAGGTAGTTGGGCATGACATCTCGTTGCTCCAGCTTACCGAGGATATGACCCACAATAGGAAGGTGTGCATGTCGAGGATTAAGGTTGTAGGTTGACTGATAGTAGTGTGTTCCTCCTAGGCTTACCCAACGTACTAGATTTTTGTATTATCTTATCATGGTTCTATATTATTAGATGTTGTGTTATTTATACTCATTACCATATTATATTGTTGTTACCATTGTTTGCTACTTGGCTGCTTTATCTTATCTCCTCCCTGAGCCGAGGGTCTAACGAAAATAGCCTCTTGATCTTTATAAGGTAGGGGTAAGGTCTACGTACACACCACCCTACCAAGACCCTATTTATGGGATTACACTAATTTTGTTATTGTTGTTGTTGTTGTTGTTGTTGTTGTTGTAGAAAGATGAGTCATGTCTGAAGTAAATGATATCAAAGGCCTTTATCTTAGGCATTTGTCGCGATTTTCTTACCATATTTGTCTTTTCCTATTCCTTGAAGGAAGTGCCACATATTTACCATAATTAGTTTTTCCTTTTCCTAAATGAAAATTAGTAATCTCCTATATTTGGCTAGTCCTTTTTATTGGAGAAAAAGGGTTTAGTCTTTTATGAGGATACTTCCTTGTCATTCATTAACATCCACAATATAGTCCATAAGGGGTATGGGAGTCTTGTTCAGGGGGAGAATTTGCGAGACAAGTGTTATGCTATCACTTGTGTGTGCCTCTTTGTGAGGTTGTTCTCTCGATATTTTATACTTTTTTTTTATATAATGGATTGCTTATCTCCGCTGTGGATGTACGTATGTCAATTGACTGAACCACGTGAAATATTTATGTCTTGTCACTAGACAAAATCCCATCTTAAGAATCGTGATCGATAGCACCTAGTAGCTAAAACTAGCTAAGCCAATCTCTTACAACAGTTAAGTAGACAAACATGATATTTTGAAGCAGAGTTTAATATAAATGCCGAAAAAAGGTTAAACAAGCCAACACGACAATAATCACAACAGTTCCCCAAGACTAGGTAATACAAAGTCACGAGCTCTAATTGAATACCTAAAAATATCCCTAAATACAATATTGTTTGGATAGAGAGTAGACGGTATAAGTGTAAGGAAAGGACTCCAAGGGTCTGCGATGAACAAGGCAACTCTATCTTGAATCCTTGCATTCAAAGAAGCTCACACGGCCCGGGTCAACTATCTCCATCACCTGGATCTACAAAAAATATCCAGAAGTGTAGTATGAGTACACCACAGTCGGTGCCCAGTAAGTATAATGACTAACCATAGTAGAAAAATGACGAGGTTCAAGTCAAGACAATCACTAATTAAATAACTTGTGCTGAATACCAATATACAACTAACAATTGAAAACAAAATACATTAATGGAAACAATAATCATGTGAAAAAACAACAAAATAATCAAAGCACATAGGAAATAGAAGTTAAAGCAACTAAGGAAAAGAATGACAAATCTAATCATCAACCGTACCGACACCAGATTTACAACTAGAATCACCCCAAGGTACCATACGTCACAATCACAAATCACAAGTCACGAATCACGAATTATATACACATGGAACCTGGTGCCCACATTACCAATTACCTTCGCACGGTAAGGACCTCCTGCCACAACATAAGTCACACTCGCACTACAAAGTCCTCGTACCACAATATAAGTCACACTGGCATGACACAGACCTTGTGCCTCAACAAATTCCACAATTGTACGACAAAGACCTCGTGCCACAACGTATATCGTATCTGTGTCAATTACCAATAAAATATTAAAAGAGAATTTAACAAAAATAAAATAAAATAAATCATGATAACAATTTCTTTATTAGAATTTATCAAAAATAAAATAAACTAAATCATGATAACAATTTATTTATATAAATCTGTTACGTAACCCAAAACTCAACAAAATAAGAGATAATTACTCCAGATTCGCACATTGAAAAAACACAGCAAATCACGTAAAATGCATGACCCACATAAGAAGTCACAAAGCGTTCCAACACAAAAATAACAACAAGAGTCACTATAATGTGCCACATATCATCCTTATCACGCCACATTATCATCATTTTTTAATAATATTTTTCCCAATATAGCTTGACGCGCATTAGCTCCCTTATCTCGTCGCATGTACATCAAAATGAAGTATTTTCCCTTACTTGCATCACACGCATAAGGACCCCCTTATCTCTCTGCATGCGCATCAATGTGTTTTGATTTAAAATTCGAGTCCAATTCTACTCTCAAATCTCAAATTTTAGATTTTCAAAATATAGTCAAAATCCCCAAAAAGATCTCTTATATTCTAATGCATTAGATGTCAAATCTTATAAACAGTCATGTTATGTAATAAAAAATGGATCAAAATTACTTACCCAATAATTTGGTATGAAAATCACTCCTCAAAATCGCCTCCTACGGAGTCTAGGGCTCAAAACTATGATAAATGAAGCTATGCCCCGAAATCCCAACCTTTTGTTCAGTTATGAATGTCGCAAATAAAATAAATACATCGTAAAAGTGATGCATTTATGACCGTCCGTACGGTGACACAGATCTTGATGGCACTTAGTATCCAAAACTAGGAAAGATGATCACTTGCAATAATTAAGCAGACAAACATGATACTTTCAAGAAGAGTCTAATATAAATGCGGAATAAAGGTGATACAAGCCAACAGGACAATAGTCACAATAATTCCCTAAGACTAGGTAGTACAGAGTCACGAGCTCTAAATGAATACATACAAATATCCCTAAATACAATACTATTCGGATAGAGAGTAGAAAATATAAGTATAAGGAAAGGACTCCAAGGGTCTGCGATGAAAAGGCAGCTCTACCTTGAATCCTTGCATTCAAAGAATCTCACACGGCCCATGTGAAAGAACCCTTGTATGAATACTCCACGTAGGTAACAACCAATTCATCAAGTAGTAACGGTGACACAGATTAGCACATTAAAACAACGCAGCAAATCACGTAACAGGCATGACACACCCAAGAACTCACATATCGTTTCAACACAAAAATAACAACAACAGTCACTCTGATGTGCCACAGATCATAATCACATATCATCCTTATGAAGCTGCACAAGCTTCACATTTTTAAAATATTATTCCCGAAATATATTCAGGTGCTTTAGCCCCCTTATCGCGTCGCATGTGCATCAAATACCATTGCTTTGGAGCTTGTTTCAATCCATACATGCTCCTTTTCAATTTGCAGACGAAGAATTATTTTTCCCTTAATTACAAAACCCTTAGACTACTCTATATAAATCGCCTCACCTAAACTACCATGAAGAAAAGCAGTCTTTGCATCCATATGCTTAACCCCTAAATCTAGATATGCGGCTAGGCCTAGAACCATACGAATAGAAGACATCTTCATAATAGGGGAGAAAATTTCATCAAAGTCGACTGTTAGCTTGTATGGGTCCACCAAATCGTAGAGTACCTGGTCCTCTACAAGTTTCTGCTGAGAGCACTTAGTAAGGCAGTAAGTAAATGAGGCAGAGGATTTTGACATGGAAAAATCCCGCACAAGGGGATCAAAAAACCACGACCTACCCTGTAGGCTTTTAACTGCACTAACTTGTAATCTTACCTATTACAAGCCACTTTACAATACTTCCGATTGTAAAGACTTCAAACTAACTTGTGGCACCTTTACCACAAGCCACTTTGTGACTATCCTAGTTACAAAGGCTTTATCTAACTTGTGGTGCTATCACCACAAGCCATTTTGCAATACTACGATTACAAAGACTTTTCTTTACGACTAAATCTAGCCACAACCTAAACTCAACGAGTCTGAGGATTTACAAGAGAGTTCCTAATCAGTAAACTTCTAAGTAAGCAATTTAGGAGATATTGTAAGTGCAATAACAAGGTTACAACTCAACTAGGACAGCGATAACCAATCATTTTGGAACTGGTCCGTAGTGGTGTTCAACCTTGTTCTTCAAGCTTGAGAGAATGATCTTTTCTGTTTTTGGTAAAGGCTTGAATGATGAAACTGAAACCATTCAGTCATGTTTTTTATGAAAACCTCTTTGGTACATCTTGGTCACATCACTTGGAATTATGTGAGTACTTTGTTTGGTTAGAGAATGAGTGGGCTGACAGTGTGGTGCAGTGCGGCAGAAACAGTGCCACCAATCACTTCAGTTCCAGCTGTGTCCAAATGACTTTGTGCTGCTATATAGGAACCACAGGAGCATCAGGTCCTTGTTTGGTTCCTAGCTCCTATATGTGTAGCAATTCATCTTTTACTGGAGTCCGTTGGAGTTTGCAGCAATCCAAGGTAGATCAGGTTCCCTAACTGGTTCTTGTCAGAAAGTTTGTTAGATCATCAAAACATAAGGTAAGAATATTTAAGATCTATCAGTTTCCCCCTTTTTGATGATGACAAACTTAAACAGTTATAAGGTTAGAATTAAGGCATCAGAGAGCGGTGTCAAAGAGTTCCCCCTGAGACGATGCCTTCAGTTACACAAGAACCAATTCCCCCAATGTGGTTCCCAGCAGTGTCAAAGAGTTCCCCCTGAGACGATGCCTTCAGTTACACAAGAACCAGTTCCCCCAATGTGGTTCCTCCTGAGTCCTATATTAGTTCATTCTTTTTCCCCCCTTTTGGCATCATTAGAAAGAATAAAAGTGCAAAGAATTCCAGCCAAGCTTACCCATGCCACATATGTGCACACAAACATGAGGAAAAATAGAAGACAAAGAGGAAGCACTAGACAAAATAAAAGAGAATGCATATTAATAAATTTTTAATATGCCTCTTCCTTTGAAAAAGGAAGAGACAGCATTTGACTTGTTCACGGGAGCAGTAGTAGTAGTACATCCCAACCACACAAAAAAAAAACAACCACCAAACATCAACAGAAAAGAAATATCCAGAAAACTGGTCACAGAAGGGAATCTTTGGGGGCACTAGGAGGAAAAGGCTTGTAAGCTGCAGCAAGTGTTTGGAGAACAAGGTCTATTCGGGCATTTCCCGACTTTTGCTCGGCGAGCAGTTCAGCCTCCAGTTTCTCAACTTGCGCCCTGAGGTCAGCATTTTCTTGGGTCAAGCGAATCACCTCATCATTCGACATGGGAACCGCTCGAGCTTGTTGGCCTTCCAAGATAACGTTTCTGGCCTTCAATCGACGTATCTCCTCAGCTGCACTGTTCTGGGCATTGATGAGTTGAGACAGAGTTGAAGTGCTTCCTACACCCCCATACATCTCAGTACACTCACACTCTTCCAAGGTTGTCTGAGAGAATGTTTGTTTACGGGTCCCTACTTTACCTGTACCTAAAGGAACCCCAAAGTGTTTGAACACTCGCGTGAGCAAGAATCCGTAAGGAAGCCCGTGATTGCCGTCCTTGAAATCAGCCACTTTCTGCATATGCTCAATCATTATGGCAGGCAAACTCATAGGGTGGAAACCATCCAATTGCTCCATTAAGAATAAATCAGATCTGGAAGTGATATATCGCCTTTTTGCTCGAGGCAATAGGACTTTGTTAACCAGCTCAAACAACAACTAGTAGATAGGAAGCAGTGTTTTTTGTGAATCTATTCCCCTTTCTGATTGGAATTATCTTTCACCACTGCATTTCGGAAGTTGTACTGGCAAACATCTCGAACACTCTTCACTCCAACTGTAGGAACTTGCAAAATTTCCCCAAGCACTTTCACATCAAATACAATGTCCACACCATTGACCAAGCCGCAAACATGGTTAGTAACCACTGGAAACAAGTTGGCAAAGAAACTCTGGACCTCCTCCTCATACACTTTGGGAGCATCCACGTAGAAAAGATGTGTCCACTGTTAAAACTCCACCATTTCCAAGAGTTGACGTATCCCGGCCATTTCTTAGACGGTGGGGTCAAACGTACGCCCCAGCAGAACTTTCTGGTGCCTCAATCGCTCAGAGCCCAGGCAGACCTCACTTCGTGCTTTCTATTCAGAATTAGGTTCTTCAACTGTTTCATATTTGCGTTTCCTTTGCTTTTCTCCACTGATTTTACTTTTCCCTTTGGACTTGACAAGAGTTTCCTCATCTCTCACTACCTTCTGCATGCTAGACTTGGAAGTAGACCCTTTCTCCAGAGAAACCGGCTCGGCCTTATTCGAGGACCGCCTTACAAGAGAACCGGGTTCCTCAGGAGATCCTTCTTCCACCTTAACAATAGGGATAACTTCATCACCTACAGGTACACCATCATTCACCAGCTTTCTTCTTTTCATCTTACTATTTTTCTTGCTCTTTTGGAGTGCAGAATCGTAGGCCACTTTTACTTGGAGCCTGGTGGTGGGTCTCTTGATTTCAGACTCAGGGGTCGAAACAGTTCTTCGCTTACTGATGAATGTGTCAAGGGCCACATTATCAAGGTCTTCTTCATCACTCAAGTGCATCTCTGGTCCTTGAATTTCCAGGGGCACATCATTAAACGTAGAAATAACACTGTCCTGAGGATTAGACGCTAGACCTGGGTCCTCCTGAGAGGGATCAGGTTCTCCATGTGAACCCCCAGTAGTGTATGCTGCTACATCTCCCATAATGGTACCTTATGCCCTTACACTTTGTGACGCGTGGTTCTTGGAAACGACCTCCTGCAATACCCCATCAGCGGACACCACAAACACCGTCGTTTCTTCAACAACCGGTGCTTCCACGACCATGGAGTCGACTGCAACAATGGCGGAGTCTTTCGTGATCTCAGTAATTTGACCTTGTTCGCCACTTGAGGTTTGACTTGTGTGGGCAACAGGAGACGGGGAGAACGGAATAGTAGTTTCCGAGTGGAAGGAGGTAGGGAAGCTAGGGAAGGGGTGACTGTAGCGGTAGGGTTGATAGAGGGTGACACTGACTCAGAGACGCCGAGAAGTCCCATAGACGGGTCGGAGAGGGGGACAGATGATGCAGAGGGATTTGAAATTTTCTCGACCATTGAGAGAGGTGGTGTGGAGATCCTTTCCCCTTTTGGGTGAAGTTAGAAGAGGGCTTATGGCGAAGAAGTGAAGAAGAGAGGGGTTTTTAAACAAGGAGAATAATTTTGAAGGGAGAAGAATAGGCACCGGTTCTGAAACGGCAGTTGGGCGTGGAAAATTGTGATATTTCATAGGGACATGGAACGTTTGAATTGAAGAGACGTGACCACTGAATCTGAAACGTTGATGACGTGGCAGCTGTATTTTGTACCTTTTAAGACGTGAACTACTAACCTTTTGTACAAGAACCTGGTTCTTGAGACACATTTCCGTCTTCAGGCCCTTTTTTTTTAAAAAAAAAAAATCAATCCTCTTTTATCAGTCACGTACTGCATCTACTGCTTCTATGCTCATCATGCGTGTTTACCTGCAAAGGTATTGAAGTAAGTTAGACAGGGCCAGAAAACACTTTGAACCCATTATTTCTTAATAACATGAGCCAACTCAAAAGGAATCTGGTCCTCAATTTGGCCTCAAAAGTCCCAGCTTTACTCTGTTTCTTTCAAACTGTTCCCTACTTAGTGCCTTGGTTAAAATGTCTGCAATTTGATCTTCTGTGCTACAGAACTTCATGCATATCAACCCTTTCTCCACATTGTCTCTTAGAAAATGATGCCTCACATCAATATGTTTGGTCCTTTTATGTTGAACTGGATTCTTTGCCATGTTAAGTGCGCTGGTGTTGTCACATAGGAGGGGCACACTCTCAGTGAGATCTCCAAAATCCTCCAGTTGCTGCTTGATCCACAGAAGCTGAGCATAGCAGGATGCTGCAGCTATATATTCAGCCTCAGCTGTTGAAAGAGCCACTGAATTTTGATTCCTTGTACCCCAAGAGATAAGACATGATCCTAAGAAGTGAGCCATCCCAGAAGTGCTTTTTCTATCCACAAGATAACCTTCATAGTCTGCATCAGCATACCCAATTAGATTAAAATTGTCACCTGATGGATAGTATAGCACCAGGTCCTGCGTTCCTTTGAGATATCTTAGTATTCTTTTAGTTGCCTTCAAGTGAGATTCCTTAGGATTTGATTGAAACCTTGCACATAGCCCCACACTGAAAACAATATCAGGTCGACTGGCAGTGAGATAGAGGAGAGACCCAATGATGCCTCTATACATAGTTTGATTCACAGGAGTTCCAGCTTCATCCATGTCCAGTCGAGTGGCAGTTGCAATGGGAGTGTCTATCACCTTCGATGCTTCCATGTCAAACCTCTTCAGAAGTTCCCTAATGTATTTTTGCTAACAAATGGAAGTACCCTTTGAAGACTGTTTTACTTGAAGACCCAGGAAGAAGTTTAATTCTCCCATCATGCTCATTTCAAATTTACTTCCCATAAGTTTTGCAAACTCTTCACACAGCGAGTCAGCCGTTGCCCCTAAAATGATATCATCAACATTAACCTAAACAATGAGCAGGTTCCTTCCTCGTTTCTTTAAGAAAAGAGTATTGTCAATTTTCCCTCTCTTAAAACCATTTTCTAGGAGAAATTTTGGCAATCTTTCATACCAATCTCGAGGAGCCTACTTTAGCCCGTACAGAGCTTTGTCCAGCTTGAACACATATTCAGGATGCTCATGACATTCAAACCCTGGG
Source organism: Nicotiana attenuata (assembly GCF_001879085.1). Lineage (NCBI taxonomy): Eukaryota > Viridiplantae > Streptophyta > Magnoliopsida > Solanales > Solanaceae > Nicotiana > Nicotiana attenuata. The sequence goes on along the minus strand of NC_031995.1, from coordinate 15,960,941 downwards.
GGTTTCTTTACATAGACTTCTTCTTTAAGTATTCCTTTCAAAAATGCACTTTTGACATCCATTTGGAACAAGGTGAATTCCATATGAGATGCAAAAGCGATTAAAATTCTAATAGCTTCCATCCGGGCCACAGGAGCAAACGTTTCATCATAGTTAATCCCTTCCTCCTGATTGTAGCCTTGGACAACTAGCCTTGCCTTGTTTCTTATGGTAATTCCATGTTCATCGAGCTTGTTTCTGAACACCCACCTGGTTCCTATAATGGTTCTATCTGGGGGTCTGGGTACCAGGTGCCACACACTGTTTCTCTCAAACTGGTGCAGTTCTTCTTGCATGGCGGTAATCCAGTCTGTATCTTTCAAAGCTTCCTTGATGTTTTTGGGTTCTATCTAGGAGAGAAATGCTGACAAGGCAAGTGAATTTCTGGCTCTTGACCTGGTTTGTACTCCAGAGTCTAGAGGAGTGATGATGTTGTCTATAGGGTGAGAGCTTTGGTGTCTCCAATTAGGCATCTGAGTTTCACTCTGAGAGGAGGGAAGTATGTTTGGCTGGTCTTCCTCTATCCTTCTTTCAAGTGCTAGTGGAGTTCCCTGAACTGCATCAACCACCCTTTCTTCAGCTTCTGTGGTCGTGATTGAGGTGCTTGGTTCTATTGATGATGAGGCAACATTGTCTTCATTTGGCTCTTTTACTTGACTCATCATGTCTGTCTTTCCATTTGTCATGTTAATGACTTCACCAGGAACAAGTGAGGGTTCTCCATCTTGATCTTCCTCAACACTCTTCTCACATGATGGATAAGATTCATCAAAGATAACATGGACACTCTCCTCAACACATTGAGTCCGCTTGTTATATATCTTGTAAGCCTTGCTTTGAGAAGAGTACCCAAGGAATATTCCTTCGTCACTCTTGGCATCGAATTTACCAAGCTGATCCTTTCCATTGTTGAGAACATAACATTTGCATCCAAATGTTCTAAGATGAGTCAGCTTGGGTTTTCTTCCATTCAACAATTCATAAGGTGTCTTATTCAGAAGTGATCTGATCATACACCTGTTCACTAAATAGCAGGCAGTGTTGACAGCTTCAGCCCAGAAATTTTTTGCAAGTCCACTGTCAATCAGCATTGTTCTTGCCATTTCTTCCAAAGTTCTGTTCTTCCTTTCTACTACTCCATTTTGCTGGGGAGTTCTGGGAGCTGAATAGTTGTGAGTGATTCCATTTTCGTTGCAGAATTCATCAAATTTGACATTGTCAAATTCTGTTCCATGATCTGATCTGATATAAACAACTCTAGACTCCATCTTTACCTGGATTTTCTTCATAAAAAGGCCACAAATACCTCAAAAGTTTCATTTTTTGTTCTGAGAAATAGAGTCCATGTGAATCTGGAATAGTCATCCACAATCACGAAAATGTATCTCTTTCCTCCTCTGCTTTGCACCTTCATAGGTCCACACAGATCCATATGCAGGAGCTCGAGCGGCTTTGAGGTGCTCACATCTCTTTTTGACTTAAAGGAGGACTTCACATGTTTTCCTCTCGCACAGGCATCACAAACCTTTTGAGCCTTGAATTATGACACAGGCAGACCATGGACCAGGTCCTTCTGAATTAGTTTGTTCAAAAGAGAAAAGCTTGCATGTCCCAATCTTCTGTGCCAAAGTTCAGCATCATCGTCAATAGCCTTCAAACAACTCAGATCACCATTTTGTAAGGATTCAAAGTCAGCAACATAGATGTTCTTATATCTTTTGGCCACCAGAACTATTTTACCAGTCACAAGGTCAGTGATTGTACATATTTTGGACAAGAACTCCACCTTGTTTCCCTTATCACAAATTTGAGAAACACTCATGAGACTGTACTTAAGTACATTGACATAGTACACATTTTCAATAGAGTGAGTGAGTGACTTCCCAACTTTTCCAACTCCAAGAATGTACCCCTTTTTGCCATTGCCAAAGGATGCACTCCCTCCTTGCAAGGCTTTTAGTGAAAGAAAGTCTGTGGTGTTCTCAGTCATGTGTTTCGAACATCCACTATCCATGTACCGTTGTTGACCGCTTCCCTTCACTGTTCCCTGTACAAGAAAATTAGGAGTTAGTTTTAGGAACCCAAACAAGTTTGGGTCCCTTGTAGTAACCAAGAGGATGAATAAGAGCTCTCTTAGTCCATGCAGGTAAAGTGCGTTTTCTGTGAGTAGAACCTGGTCCCTCTTTTGTGGTCACAGTTTCAGCAGCCACTTTATCTTTTGGTACTGACTGATTCTTGGCCTGGACACCTTCCATGGAGTGCCCAGTGTTCCCACATTGGGTGCGAGGTCAGTTATCAGATGCAGTGGCGTTCTTACTGTGAGGGTTGTAAGGATCTTTCTTCCTTGGCAACCCTACCGTCCGCCCTTTTTCACTGTCATTAGTGAACAAGGCCGTGGTAGCTTCTACGGACCAGGTCCACTTTAGAGACTTTTCAAGATCATTCATTACTTTTTCTAGATTGACTTGGAGGAGCTCGTTTTTCTCAATTTCAGCACTCATCCTACATTTTAAGGCCTTCACCTCATCTTCAAGTCTAGAATATTCCTTACTCACTATCTCCTCTCCTCTTTCAGAGATTTCAGGTTTTGACTCAGTCAAAGGCTTTGCTATTGGTTCCCTTTGGTCAGAAGTTTCTGCCAAGAGATCACTCTTTTCTTTTCTAAGAATTTTAATGGCTTTCGTTTGATCTGTAATTACAGCAACTAAGTCTTTTCTAATATGTTCAGATTCTTCTAGTTCTAAGAGCAAGGAATCCCTATCCTCCGCAAGACTACAAAAGGCAGTAATTAAAACATCAGCTAAACACATGAGTTTTTTTGGAGAATAGGATTTTAGATTTCTCTGAACATCCCTGAAGGTTACCTCTTCGTTGCCATTGTCTTCATCATTGTCTGATTGAGCCATCAAAGCAAGCATTGAGTCATATTCAATCTCCTTGCCTTCAATTGCCATCGTGGAACTATCATCAGTGTTAGATTTTTCTAGTTTTGCTTGTGTAGTTCCCTCATAAGATATTTTTAAAGCCTCCCATATTTCCTGGGCAGTGTCGCATGTAGAGATTCTCTCGTACTCTTTAGGTTCCAATCCATCTACCAGTATTTTCTTGGCACGAAAATTCTTCTCCATCGCTTCTTTCTCTGCTTCAGTGTATTCTTCGGTGGTCCTTTTTACAGAAAAAGGAATTTCATTTTGTACCTTGATTGGAACAAACAGACCATCGCAGATAACATCCCAAAGCTCGCAATCCTCAGCCATGATTAAATCATGCATTCTAGCTTTCCACCACCAATAGTGTTTTTTTTCCATCAAACTTGGGTGGGTGGTATATGGATTGTCCTCCTTCAAAATTTAGTGGAGCCTTCATGAGAATCCTTCCTAGGTGTTAACCTGATAGGAGGAACCCGCTCTGATACCATTTGTTAGCTTGTATGGGTCCACCAAATCGTAGAGTACTTGGTCCTCTACAAGTTTCTTCTGAGAGCACTTAGTAAGGGAGTAAGTAAATGAGGCAGAGGATTTTTACGTGGAAAAATCCCGCACAAGGGGATAAAAAAACCACGACCTACCCTGTAGGCTTTTAACTTCACTAACTTGTAATCTTACCTATTACAAGCCACTTTACAATGCTTCCGATTGTAAAGACTTCAAACTAACTTGTGGCACATTTACCACAAGCCACTTTGTGACTATCCTAGTTACAAAGGCTTTTTTAACTTGTGGTGCTATCACCACAAGCCACTTTGCAATACTACGATTACAAAGACTTTTCATTATGACTAAATCTAGCCACAACCTAAACTCAACGAGTCTGAGGATTTACAAGAGAGTTCCTAATCAGTAAACTTCTATGTAAGCAATTTAGGAGATATTGTAAGTGCAATAACAAGGTTACAACTCAACTAGGACAGCAATAATCAATCGTTTTAGAACTGGTCCATAGTGGCGTTCAACCTTGTTCTTCAAGCTTGAGAGAATGATCTTTTCTGTTTTTGCTAAAGGCTTGAATGATTAAACTAAAACCATTCAGTGATGTTTTGTATGAAAACGCCTTTGGTACATCTTGGTCACATCACTTGAAATGATGTGAGTACTTTGTTTGGTTAGAGAATGAGTGGGCTGACAGTGTGGTGCAGTGCGGCAGAAACAGTGCCGCCAATCACTTCAGTTCCAGCTGTGTCCCAATGACTTTGTGCTGCTATATAGGAACCACAGGAGCATCAGGTCCTTGTTTGGTTCTTAGCTCCTATATGTGTAGCAATTCATCTTTTACTGGAGTCCGTTGAAGTTTGCAGCAATCCAAGGTAGATCAGGTTCCCTAACTGGTTCTTGTCAGAAAGTTTGTTAGATCATCAAAACATAAGGTAAGAATATTTAAGATCTATCATCGACTCCCTTCTTCTGGCCAAAACCATTAACAATTAATCATGCTTTTTATCTAGGTATAAATATATGTTGATCTTTCTTTACTCTTAATATCCATTTATTTGATAAATCTCTCATACCTTTTGGCAATTTCACTAACTCATATGTGTCATTATCATGCAGTAGCTTCATCTCATCTTCCATGTGGCTTCTATCCACTGATCTTTGTGAGTATCTTGTATGGCTTCATCATAACTCTCAGGTTCTCTCATGTCAGTCAAAATTACATACTCATCAAGAGCATAGCCACATGGATATTTGCTTCTCCCTTGTTGATCTTCTAAGAGAGGTTTCAGGAGCATTCAAAGCAGTTACCTGAGAGGAATTGGTTGCTGATCAACCATAACTTCATCAACTGGAGCATCCATAAAATCTACATCGTGATGATCATTTTGATCTTGATCACTATCTTAATTATTGTCTTGGGGTCCTTCATGTGCAATAGGTGCCTTGGCAATAGAAATTACTCCCTCCATTTCAAATTAGATGAGGTACTTTCCTATTTAGTCGTTCCAAAATAAATGACACATTTCAAAATTTGGAAATAATTCAACTTCAAACTCTTTATTTTACCCATTTTACCCTTAATGAGAAGCTTTTATAACCACATAAGTGGCATGGCCCCACAAAGCTATTACCCCTTAAGCTTTTAACACAAGTTTCAAAAGTCTTTTTTTTCTTAATTTCCGTACTGAGTCAAACTACCTCATTTAAATTGAAACGGAGGGAGTAGACCAATATCAACTAAGCTCTCATCACTTTGAGAATCCATCTTCTCAGCTAATAAGTTTATTATCAACTAGATCATAAAAACGATACCCAAACTCATCTTGACCGTAGCCAATAAATATTAACTACTTAGTTTTGACATCCAGCTTCGATATCTCATCTTCAGGAACATGCACATAAGTTTTACACCAAAACAATCTCAAGTGATCGATCATAAGAAACATCTTTGTCAAACCAAACTCTGTATGGACATCATCCAAAGGAACATTAGGGGATAAATTGATAACATAAGCAATAGTTTTGAGTGCTTCCGCCCAAAATGTATTTTGATGTTTAGCATCTGGAAGCAAGAATCTAACTCTCTTAACTAGAGTTCTATTCATCCTCTCTACCAAATCGTCCAATTAAGGCGTTTAGGTGGAGTTTTCTGATCACGAATCCTTTATTCTCTGCAATTGTTATCAAAAGGACCAAAATATTCACCACCATTGTCACTACGAATATATTTTAACCTTGTGATCAAAAATATATTAGACAGCTGATCAAGGATTCTACATTTAACCATTTGTCGATACGACATAGGAGTAGAGAGATATTCGGGTTTTTGCGAGACTGCGCAAGCACCTCCAATGAGACCCACAAAGTCGGCGTAAAACTCCAGCTTCTATTTATGTCAATTTTATGTCGTTTTAACTCATTTTTCTCGTCCAAAACAGTTCCCAAACCCTCCGATATTCTCTCCATGAATTCCTCCATGATTCTAGGGTGAAAACCTAAGATAAAAATATGAATCCAGTGCTAGGAATCCCGTGGTGCTTGCTAGATCGTAGTTCTTCATCTTGTGGCTGTTTTGGAGGGTTCATCAAAGGTAAGACACCTTAGATTTCGTATTGTTCATGTTGATTAAGGTAATAATCAGTCCCTCCTTCGTATAAATCAGATTTTCAAGGCAAACTACATGTGTTTACACAACAACTTGAACACCAAAAGTTGATTCATGAAGAGAATACAACACCTATAGTGTTGTGGTGTCATTGAGGATAGTTGTGGGCTATGCTTGGCTGAAATTTCATGTTTTTTCTTCTGCTTAAGATGAGTATAACATCCTACTACATGTTCTTGAAGTTGTTTGAGATGTTATTGTTTTTAATGGACTATTTCGGAAAGGTTGTTTCCATGAACTCTAAATGGTTGGAAACCTTTGAAAATGACTATCTTATGATGTTGTTATTATAAAATATTGTCTACATGTTGAACTTGTTCTTGGTACTGTGAGTATGAAGAGAAAGGACAACATAACAATGGAAAGTTGTACTTGTTGTTGTTGTTAGATTGTTGGGCTATTAGAGGGTGAATAAGGAGATGAATAGGAGGTTCGATGTCCTCCTATTTACTTAATATCATACTAGCTATGTTATTAAGTTAATGAATAAATGATTTTGGGGTTAAAGAGTTCAAAAGGGATTCAATCCGAGCTTGCCATTTGTCGTGTTAAATATTAGTTTCGGTGTTGATGTTTATGAACTTGTTGTTGAGTAGCTTGATTTGTATTGGGGTGATGAATGTATATAGGTGAAGGTTGCATGGGTTCATGTTGGTTCATGGACTTGGTAAAGTAAGGAAAAAAGGGGAGATGCTACTCATATTAATATAAAATTAAGCTCGTCGTTCGTTGGACGATACTTGCATCTTTCGTAGCTTAACGATAGCATTATTATCGTTATTGTAGATTGAAGTGCGACGAGAGGAGTTCAACGTGGTTATCGGACAGATGTCGCGCCCCCTTTTTTCCTTTCCTCGCAGAGGGAATCGGCTTTATGATATTTTGGTTGGGACAACTCTTTCCTTTTGGGAAAGGGGGTTTGCATTTTTTGAAGAATCGCCACCTAACAATTTAAGGTGCGTTAGGGCACCTATAAGGTTCATCTATAACTACGTTTGATAACCAGAGATAGGGTAAGGGCTTGAAATTATCCTAAGGGGAAGGTGTTAGGCACCCCTCAGGATCCACTAGTGTGGTTCCTGGCCAGACAGTTTTTTGTGAATTTGTACAATTAGCAAGTAAGCAAGTATGGCTCTAATAGTAGGGAATTTAAGTTTAAAGACACAAATGTTTGAAAGACGGCGAGATTCTGAAAAGTATTATAATCTAAGCACGTTCATGAATGTAAAGAGGGGTGTCCTAGGTTTGTTTGTAATATGGATCACATCAGCACAATACCCGATACTAAAAGGGGCTACGCGTGGCACTAGCGCACCGGTCATCATATCTATATCTACCCTTTCCCGCCCCGTGAAGTTAATTAAATCGAAGGTTGGTCTCGACCCCTATCGCATGATGTTACCCGTCCCTTTCTATCAGTGTCGGAGGAATTTAGGACTCCTATCTTATAAGAAGGAGGTTCTAGGCAGACCCTCAGGTTTAAAGGCAAAATACTAAGGCGACATACAATAACAAGTAGGACTTCAATTACGGGGAGCATGAAAGACAAACGAAAGGCTCAAATATACCTCCACAGGTAATACACATAGACAGCATGACTCATACACAATTAAAGTCTGAATTTAAATTCTATGCATGGTATCTAAGTGATAACAACAGAACCAGATTTATCACATGACTTAGAAAAGAAGTCCGAATCAGGCTTGCCTACTGATTTAACAGTTGATAATTAGACACTAATCATAGAGATGATTCTGGTTTTATTTAAAGTTGATTACCTAAGGCTTGCCTAGGCGTAAGATAGTATGCAACAGTTATTCAAAATAATTAAAAGAGAGTTTGGAAATTGTTTTACCCTAAGAGCATGTTGTTCTAGTTGATACGAATGCAGAAATTATTACCAGTTATTTTAAACAGGATAATCAAGTGTGAAGCTATTTTTACCTCTTTTATAACCAGCAATTTACACTAAGTGTGAATGCAAGCACGGATAAGATCCTAAAACATGGTATCTAAGATGCATGTATAAAGCTCATGATGATTTGTATGCAGCATTTCCTAAAGCACGATTTCTAAATGCAGAAAAAGGATTGCAGGATTTCCTAAGAGCAGGATTTCTAAATGCACATGGCAGCGTAGAACATAATAGTAAGGTGCTAATTGTTAGCAGATTTTCACACATGATTTTGTAAGGGTGCACATGCTGAAACAACAAACATGAGGCCTAAGAACATGATTTCTAATGCATGTATGACCTAAGCATGGTTTTTATTGCGCAATTAGGAACATAAACCTAATAACATGTTTTTCTACCCTTAACAGCTAAGGCATGAATATTTACCCCATCCCTTTCACTAGCCAACCCCAATACTTGTTTACAACAAGTTATTAAAGACCAACATTGGAACGAATTACATAAGTAGCAATGAAAATAAGAAGTTACACTATAGGAAGCCTGATTAGGACTTCCTCCCTGAGTTATGTAATCAATCACCTCAAGTGCCAAGATTGTTCATAGCTTTCCCTCATATCTAGGTATGTCAGAGTTTCCTAAGGACCTCAAGGGATCCCGCGCAGTGCTCACACCCAGATTTCATAGCCAAGACAGAGTAAGTGCAGTGTGGAGAGGCCAGCTTTCATGTGTCCAAGTTCAGAGGGAGCTCAAGGGTCCCAAGGCAAGGCTCACACAAAAGGGGCAGAACTTAGTATTCTAAGAGTATAGTGAAGGTGCATAACACATATTTGAAAGGAGTTCGTTTAATAACTGGACTGACAAGGGCATTTTGAAAGCAATCAGTAACACAGATGATTATAAGCAGTTGTAGTAGTAAACAAAACTCAAACACCTTAAGGTGGGATCACACACAAAATCAGTAGTCACACGGGGGGGTCAAGGGATTTGGGGATACACAGACATTTGACTGTAAACACATAACCCCAGCAAGGGTCTTAGGACTGGTTTGGACATGCTCAGTAATAGCTGATACTGGCATAATCACAAACCAGTCAGAAAGAACATAAACACATGGAGGGGATAGGGATTTGGGATTCATAAGATGGTAAGTACACAGTAAGTGATTGACAAGGCATGGTTTGAAACACACATAAGGGAATGCATTAATCTAATGGAAAGGGGAGACATAATAGCATGCTAGTTATGTAACTCAACTACAGGTTTCACAATAGAACCACAAGTAGAAGTAGACCAGCAACGAGAGAAACTGAAACAATAAGAGAACATTTTGTTGTTGAGGCTTTAAAATTAAACTAGGACATACCAGTTAAGGAAGCAAAGTGCAGAAAAGTAAAGCAAGTAGAATTTCACAGTCTAGCCTTGGCTTTCAGCCGGCTAGACAAGCAGTAGCACAAGTAGTAGGGAAAGAAGAGAGAGTTTTAGTGTGTATGTGTGTGTTCTGAACTTATTGTTCGTGTCTTCTTAATTAAAGACTTAGGATATTTATAGCTTTGAAAAATAGGTAGCAATTAAGGTAACAAGTAAAGGTTTAGCACAAATATGCAAGTAATCACAACTAGAATCCCATTAATACAAGTACTCCCCTTTAAACAAGGAATTACAACTTAATGGATACTAACGGGGATAACTTAAGGAAAGAAAATCAATTTGAGAAAGATTGGTTTTACCATATAAGGGGTAGTAAAAGTATACAGTATATAATTGAGTCTAAGTACAAAATATACTTAATTTGAGGAAAGGATTCAACAAGAATGAAGCACCACAGTAAATAAGGGAATGGAATCAATCAACTTAAAAAAAACGAGTAAAATTTTAGGGGTTTATAAGAAAATCTTGTAATCAAACCGTAATTTAAGGAAATCGGGATCAATCAAGAGGGAGTCGTGATTTTGCACTTCGACATATAAATAGAGAAGAATGAACAGGCGTATCAGACATCCAAGGTCAGCTATATCGATAAAAGGAAACAAGAGAGGAATAAACTAGATGAATACAATCACACAGAAGTGACACGAGTAGGCTGAGGACTCAGTACAGAAAGAACCCACTCGAAGCATGGTAATCAGCAAAGTCAGGTAGTCATAGCTAACACATAGAACCAGCATGAAGAAACCAGTCTAACACACAGCAACAGATAAAGGAGATCAAACCAACACACAGAAACAAGCAAAGAAAGTCTTTAAAACTCACAGTAACAAGTGAAGAAAATCTTTAAGAAATTAGGGTTTTAACAGAGTTGAGTTAAAAAGCGGTAAGTACTCAGAATTAGTCAGATAAACAAAGAAAAAGGGTCTAACCATAAAGAACTCAATCGAAACAGGTATACATATAAAATAAAGAATGACAGTTCCAGAACTCCGGATAAAACCAAAAATACTTAGGGTTTTCAGCACGATAAATCAGGTAGAAGAAAAACACAAACAAACCGTTTAAACATAGTAAAATCATATGACAATACTGAAAATCAGAGGAGAAGTCTTTTAAAAGAGGTTAAGAAAACCCTAATCTTAAAGGCGGAGAGTCACTTTGAAAAAATTGGGAACAACCTTTGAGGAAAACACAAAAGGTTCATAATATACACAGATCTAAGACAAATCTGAAAGAAAACCGAAAAATCTTTGAAGTTAGGGTTTCGGAGAACCCATAGAAAGTGAGAAAACCTTGAAAAGTTACTGGTTTAGCCAGAAAAAGTCACAGATCTTACTCGAACGGCCATGGATGGCCGAAAAATGGCATGGGAAACCATAGGAGTCGAGTGAACCGCCTCTGGTTCACTCGAAGGCCTCAAAATGATGACACACGTTCAAGAGGAAGCCATGAGGCTTGTAGGTGATGAGACCACCCTGGATTCAAGCAGGGAGATGGCCGGAGAAGATGGATAAGATTCATCGGAGAGGTGGGGGAGGGGAGAAGGTTCTAGAGAGAACCAGAGATAGAGAGAGAGATGAGAGTTGGTTGAGTGAAGAATGAGAGGGTTTGGGGGGTCGTTTGGGTTTAATTTTGGAAGGGGGAATGGGTACCGTTGATCTGAATGATCAACAGTCACGATTGAATAGGGTAGGTGGGTCGGGTATGGCTTGGGTTTGGGCTTGGGTCCAGTGGGTTTTCCAATTGGGTTGGGGGTCTGTTTGATTTAGGTTAGATTGGAAAGCCAAGTTTGGCTATAAGTTAAATAGCCATTTTCCCATTTAATTTGTAGAAAATAGTAGATAATTTCTAAAAATAATTTAAAATTGCTAAAATGATTTACAGTACATAATTAGTAATTTAAAAATACAGGATGCGATTTTATGAATATAAAACCTAATTAAACCTAAAAAGGGCTAATATTGCAATTATGTGCAATTTAGCTTTGAAAAATACTAAATGTGACTATAAAAATATGTAAAAATTAACTTAGCCATGTTTTGGCATAAATATAGAAATCCAATAGATGAATTATCAAAAATAATAATTTTGAAAATAATTACTGGGGATATTACGGATAAAAAGGGAGGAAATAAATCAATTTAACACCTCTAAAATTATGGAAAAATAATAAAACACTTGGACATGCTTACATATGCACATATATGCTATTTTTAAGGTATCTTTCATATTGAAAAAAATATATAGGGAACACTTGGGTATCAACAGCTGCCCCTCTTTATCCGGGAAGAATGAAAAAGTTTCCGGGTAAAGAAATGATGGCCAATTTTGACCGAGCGAAATGGTTTGAAGAGGTTAGGCCACACCCAAGCTTCCGAGCTGCCTACATATCCCTGGTTTTACAGGAATCAGGTCGTATGTAGTCCAGGATTCACCGGCGGAGTATACCGATGAGGCGATTTCAAGAACGGACGCAACATCTAGGGTTGTGTGAGTGGACGGTTTTGCGGGAATGGTTGGGTTTGATATGGCTGCGAGAACTGGAGCAGGATCGCTCCTGCCGGAATGGGCGTTGCTCGCCGTCTTACCTGCAAATAAGACATACAAGCATATATTGTGCGTAAATTTAAACATGATGCGAATTCCCGTCGCACCATGAATGTTGTCTTCGGACGATGAGGATGACGTCCTTAGACCATGATGTCCTGGGCCATGAAGCGTATGATAAAGGATTTGCAGGCCATGAAATGATGTTCTCGGGCTATGAGGATGGTGCCTCCGAACCATGACGCCTTTGAATAATGATATGCAAAAGTTTGAAAGAGATCCTCAGGCCATGACATGGTGTTCTCGGGCTATGAAGATGGTGCCTCCGAACGATGACGCCTTTGGATGAGTTGGCGATATTTCAGCCCACGAAGGTGTAGTATGTGGCGATCTTTCAGCCGTGCAATGCAGTATGTGGCGATCTTTCAGCCGTGCAAATGCAATATGAGGCGATCTTTTAGCCGTGCAGTGCAGTGTGAGGCGATCCTTCAGCCGTGCAGATGCAGTATGTGGTGATCTTTCAGCCATGCAGATGCAGCATGAGGCGATCTTTCAGCCGTGCAGATGCAGTATGTCGCAATCTTTCAGCCATGCAGATGTACTATGTGGCGATCTTTCAGCCATGCAGATGTAGTATGAGGCGATCTTTCAGCCGTGCAATGCAGTATGCGGCGATCTTTCAGCCGTGCAGATGTAGTATGAGGCGATCTTTCATCCATGCAAATGTAGTATGAGGCGATCTTTCAGCCGTGCAATGTAGATGGAGACAGCGTTTAGTCTCAAAAGGCAAAATGGTAGCCTTATGCAGATTGGAAGGCAGAATGGTAGCCTTATGCAATGCAGATGCAAATGGAGACAGCGTTTAGTCTCGAAAGGCAGAATGGTAGCCTTAAGCTGGTTGGAAGGCAGAATGGTAGCCTTATGCAATGGAGATGCAAATGGAGACAGCGTTTAGTCTCGAAAGGCAGAATGGTAGCCTTATGCAAATTGAAAGGTAGAATGGTAGACTTATGCAAGAAAGAAAATAGCAAATGACAGTAGAGTTTTGTTAGCTGATAGCAGATTGCGGCGTTGTGATTACTGGGAGCATTGTGACATACGGAACATTACGGGTGCGTGCTGATAGCAAATGTTGGCAAGTGCAACGGTTTGGAGATTCGTATTCTTGAACAATGTTTGGTCCATGGGAGTACAGTATGTTTAATGATTTCGCAGTCCTAGTTCCTGCATCAAAAGAAAAATCGTGAGTTTTGTAAAGGGGGAAGGTTAGTTCGTATCCCCGCTGGCTTTGCTTGACTCGTTCGGCTTTTGATCTAGTGATTCCGTCTGTATCATTGGGGTAGCGTTGCTAAACAAAGCAATTTCAATAATTGACATGCATGATTTTGTAAAATTATGACATAAATGTATAATTAAAAATAGTTTTTACATGAGCCGACGACTGTGACGTAGTTCAGGACATTGCAACCTCTCCTGCTACGGTATTTTTAGGGTCGTCCTCAAAATTTTGCCCCAGTTTGATGGGTTGACGCTTCTGACTGTTGCTCATATGACGATCGGCTGAAATTACTTCGGAATTTTGAGGGTCCTCTTCAAAATTCTGCCCCAATTTCCAATTACGGGGGGGAATGAAAATTTATTGAATTGTGACCGAACCCATAGGGCTGCCTACGTATCCCCTCTTAAACGGGAATCAGGTTAGGCGTAGTTCAATTTACATCATATAAGGAAAGCATAAAGATTACACATAGTAACGCTTGACTGCATCTGAATTGATTGGCTTTGGCCATACTTCTCCCTCCATTTCTGCAAGTATGAGCGCTCCTCCCGTCAAAACCCGGTGACCCATGTATGGCCCTGCCAGTTAGGAGAGAACTTCCCTTTGGTTTCATCTTGATGTGGAAAAATTTTCTTTAACACCAGCTACCCAGGTGTGAACTGTCTTGGCTTGACTCTTTTGTTGAAGGCTCTGGCCATTCTATTCTGATAGAGTTGACCATGGCAGACTGCATTCATTCTCTTTCCGTCAATAAGGGATAATTGCTCATAATGACTTTTTACCCATTCTGCATCGTCGAGCTCAGCTTCTTGTATGATCCTTAGGGAAGGAATTTCCACCTCAGCTGGAATGAAAGCCTCTGTACCGTAAACCAGCATATAGGGGGTTGCCCCAGTTGATGTGCGGATTATGGTACGATACCCCAGAAGAGCGAAGGTTAACTTCTCGTTCCACTGTTTATGCTTCTCTATCATTTTCCTCAATATCTTCTTGATATTCTTGTTGGCGGCTTCTACGGCTCCATTCATCTGAGGCCTGTAGGCCGTGGAATTCTTGTGTTTGATATTGAAGGTTTCACACATTGCTTTCATCATATCGCTGTTGAGATTGGAGCCATTATCAGTAATGATCGACTATGGAATTCCGAATCGACAAACAATGCGGTCGCGGACAAAGTCTACCACGACTTTCTTAGTCACTGCTTTGTAAGATGCTGCTTCGACCCATTTTGTGAAATAGTCGATGGCTACTAGGATAAACTTGTGTCCGTTGGAAGCGGCAGGCTCGATTGGTCCGATAACATCCATTCCCCAGGCGGCGAACGGCCACGGTGAGCTTGTTGTGTTGAGCTCGCTTGGAGGTACCTTTATCATGTCTGCATGTATCTGACAACGGTGGCATTTTCGGGCATACTGGATGCAGTCCGTTTCCATAGTCATCCAAAAGTAACCAGCTCGGAGTATCTTCTTTGCTAAGACAATACCGTTCATATGTGGACCACAGGTCCCAACATGAATTTCTTTTAGTAGCCTGGATGCTTCCTTTGCGTCGACACATCTCAATAATCCTAAATCGGGAGTCCTTCTATACAGGATTCCTCCGTTGTGAAAGAAGTTGTTGGACAATCTCCGAAGTGTGCGTTTTTGAGTATGATTAGCAAGCTCCGGGTACTCTCCTTTTGCCAAATATTCCTTGATATCATGAAACCAAGGCTTTTCGTCTGCTTCCTCTTCGACATGGGCACAGTAAGCTGGCCGATTATGGATTTTCACTGGAATGGGATCAATGACATTCTTGTCGGGATGCTGTATCATAGATGATAGGGTATCCAATGCATCGGCAAACTCATTCTGGATTCTAGGAACATGTTGGAATTCCGTCTTCGTGAACCTCTTTCTCAATTCCTGTACGTGATGTAGATACGGGAGTATCTTGGAGTTTTTGGTTGCCCATTGTTCTCGTACCTGATGTATAAGTAAATCTGAATCTCCAATCACTAGCAGCTCTTGCACGTTCATGTCAATGGCCATTTTGAGCCCTAAGATGCAATCTTCATACTCGGCCATATTGTTGGTGCAGGGGAACCTGAGTTTGGTGGACACTGGATAATCCTGACCGGTTTCTGATATAAAGACTGCTCCTATGCCTACTTTGAAGTTTGCTGCTCCATCGAAGAACATTCTCCAACCGTCATAGGGTTCTGCAATGTCTTCTGCTATGAATGATACCTCTTCGTCAGGAAAATACGTTTTCAGGGGTTCGTATCCTCCATCCACGGGGTTTTTATGAAGGTGGTCTGCCAGTGCCTGTCCCTTGACCGCTTTCTGAGTCACATAAACAATGTCGAACTCACTCAACAGGATTTGCCACTTGGCTAGCTTGCCAGTGGGCACGGGCTTCTAAAAGATGTACTTCAAGGGATCCATTCTTGATATGAGATATGTAGTATAGGCACAGAAGTAATGTCTCAGATTCTGAGCTACCCAAGTCAAAGCACAACAAGTGCATTCCAATAGAGAATACTAGGCCTCGTACGGGGTAAACTTCTTGCTGAGATAATAAATGGCTTGCTCCTTCCTTCTTGTTTCATCATGCTGCCCCAGAACGCAGCCGAAAGCTCCATCTAACACTGCAAGGTAGTGTAATAAGGGTCTACCTGGCTCGGGCGGGACTAATACTGGTGGTGTTGACAGGTAATCCTTGATTCTGTTGAAGGCCTTCTGGCAGTCCTCGGTCCATTTAGTGGCGGCATCCTTTTTTAACATCTTAAAGATTGGCTCACAGATAACTGTAGACTGTGCTATGAATCGGCTGATGTAGTTAAGTCTCCCTAAGAAACTCATCACATCTTTCTTGTTCTTTGGCGGTGGTAGTTCTTGAATGGCTTTGACTTTCGATGGATTCAGTTCTATTCCTCGGCGGCTCACAATAAATCCAAGCAATTTCCCAGCAGGAACCCCAAATGCACACTTTGCGGGGTTTAGTTTCAAGTTGTATCTCCGCAGTCTATTGAAGAACTTCCTCAAATCTTCTATGTGGTCTGCGACCTTCTTGGATTTGATAATAACATCATCCACATATACCTCTATCTCCTTGTGTATCATATCATGAAAGATGGTAGTCATGGCCCTCATGTAGGTGGCCCCTGCATTCTTCAGGCCGAATGGCATCATCTTGTAACAATACACTCCCACGACGTAATGAAAGTCGTTTTCTCAGCATCTTCCTCATCCATCCAGATTTGATGATAACCAGCAAAGCAATCTACGAATGACTGCTGCTCATGCTTGGCGCAAATGTCAATTAGGATGTGTATATTTGGCAAAGGGAAGTCGTCTTTCGGACTAGCCCGGTTGAGATCCCGGTAGTCGACACAGACTCTGACCTTGCCGTCCTTCTTTGGCACTGGCACAATGTTGGCTAACCATGTCGGGTACTCAACCACCCTGAGAACCTTGGCTTTGATCTGCTTGGTGACTTCTTCCTTGATTTTCAAACTCATATCGGGCTTGCACTTCCTGAGCTTTTGCTTTACCGGTGGACACATCTGATCGATTGGCAGTTTGTGAGCCACAATAGACGTATTCAGACCAGTCATGTCATCATACAACGGGGCGAATATATCCTCATACTCCTTTAGAAATTCTGTGTATTCTTTCTTTTTTGATGGCGATAGGTGAATGTTGATCCGTGTTTCCTTGGCGTTTTCTGTATCTCCCAGGTTGACAATTTCGGTCTCGTCCAGGTTGAACTTAGGTCTGTTCTCAAAACTCTCAACTTCTTTGACAATCTCGTCAGGTATGTCATCTTCCTCTGAATTAATGTCCCTTTGTTGCATTGTCTCATTACATGTCACAGTCATTGGCTCATCCAGATAAGTAATAGTAATGCTGTATTGGTAAAGTAAGGAGAGAAAACGATAGCAATTAATTCATAAGAGAAATCATAAATGCATTTGATAAATTGAATAACTGTTTTGAACATCAAAGATCTTATTACGGGAATTGAAAAATGCGAAAAGAAAATCATTTAGTAAATAAGTAGTGAATAATGCTTGTTTTAGCCTTGCTACCCGAGGCTCGTCGGGCTCTGGTTGTCCTGATGCTCCAATTTTTTAGACGTGCCCCTCTGCTCACAGCCCGCATGGAAGGGCCTTCCTCCCCCTCCTCCTCGAGAATAACACAACAGTCCATATCACTGTCCTCTAGAAACAAGTTCTTCACTGTTACAAGTGCTTCTTCTTCATCTGACGCGTAAATAAAGTCGGCCTGTTGGAAGGTCTTCTTCAGATGCGGTATTGGCTGCTCTAGTGGGTAGTAAGGACCGCGCCATGGTGGCGATCAGTTATTGAATTCTTCCCAGGTGTATTCATATCCCAAACCGAAGGTAGTGCCATGTTTCTTGAGTTTTATGGGTTTAGAGATCCCTTGGAGGTTCTTGCCGAGCCCTTTGCCAGGTTCGTGCCCACTCCAATTCTGTATAATCTCGATTTTTTTATCCCACCATTTGTCTTTGTCGACAGCATTGACCCACTCGATGTGGTGGTAAGTTTCTCCACCCAGCTTCCTTCTTCCACCGATTGCCGGAATGGTCTGGCGACTGTATATAGGGTTGCTACCGTCGCCGTGAATGATCACTTCCTAGTGATTCCATTCGAATTTTTCTGCCTGATGCAGCGTTGATGCTACGTCCCCAGCAGCATGAATCCATGGTCGTCCTAGCGGCAAGTTGTAAGACGCTGGTACATTTATTACCTGGAAATTGACCTCGAACCAGGTTGGTCCCATCTGCAGGCATAGAATAATCTCACCAATAGTGGACCTCTGAGAACCATCGAAGGCTTTCACATTGATTTCTCCATCCTTTATCTCATGCAGCCCTTTACCCAACTTCTTGAGTGTTACCAGCGGACAAATATTAAGACTGGAACCTCCATCGATCAGGATCCTGGTGATGAAATAATCTTCGCATTGCATGGTGATGTGCAGTGCTTTGTTGTGACCTAGCCCTTCAGGTGGTAGCTCGTCCTCATAAAAAGTGTCTTATGGCTTTCCAGCACTTGTCCTACCATATAGCCATTTCCCCACCAGTGATGTTACTTGGTACGTACACTTCACTCAGCACCTTTAACAGAGCATTCTTGTATGTCTTGGAATTTTGCAGCAAAGAGACGATGGATATTTGTGCTGGCGTTTTGTTTAACTGGTCGATGACCGAATATTCCATTGGCCTGTATTTTCCTCCAAAGATCGTCCGGACCTGTCTCAATGAGGGGTGTCCAATTGGAGGCATGTTTGCTTGATTCAACCAGATGTTCAGGGGTATAGACTCTACCAGTTCTTGTCATACCCTGTGCTGTGACAGTTTCTTCAATCCTGACCTTGTAGTCCCAAGGTACAACATTTGCAAAGAATAATGGTGTGGTAGACATTGCCACTGGGATCTGGCGTGGCTATTCTCACTTCGAATGGAACATGTGCCTTGGGTGGCATGACTGCAACCTCAAATGGTGCGGGTGCATTCGCCGGAGGCGCGAATTCAACCTCAATTGGTGCTGGTGTCTTTGCGGGTGGCGCTGCTTCAAACTCAAGAGGTATAGACATATTCACCTCAGCGTCTTCAGACGGTTGGATCTGAACTATGATTGGATTGAGAGTAATTGCTGGTTTCTTTGGGTCATCACCTTCTGCGATCAACCAGATGGATCCCTCGGGGTCCCAGTCATCTTCTACTTTAATCGTGTGGATACCTCTACCCTTATGGTCTTGCAGAGGGTTGTTGCGGACGTTTGGAGCGGGTTCCTTTGCCACAATGATTTTGTTGTCAATCAAAGACTATATTTTGTCTTTCAAGGAGCGGCATTCGCCGATGGTGTGCCCTTTCATGCCGGAGTGGTATGCACAGGACTTGTTTGGGTTAACCCACTGAGAAGGATTCTAAGGGGTTGTAGCAGGGACGGGGGTGTCATAACCAGCAGCTTTGAGCCTCTCATACAGCTGGTCGATAGGTTCAGCAATGGTTGTATATTATTTTGGAGGTCTGCGATCAAAATTAGGTCGGGGTCTAGGGAAATTTTGGCGTGCAGGGGGTGATTGATAATGGGATGGCTGAGCATTGTAAGTTTGGTAGACATGAGCGGGTTGTGAGTATCTGGGTGAGGTAGGTTGGTATTTAGGAGGTGGAGATGACTGATAAGTTGGTGGTGGATCTTGGTATGAGGGTGCTTGGTAATTTAGGGTTGGCTGGTATGTGAGTGGAGGTGTTGGGTAAGTTTGGTATTTGAGGGGAGACATGGTCCTTTGTGCAACCATCACGGCCCATACACCCTTTTCTTGGACACATCACCGGACTTTAAAGCCTTATTTGTAGCTTGCAAGGCCTCGAAGTTTGTAACCATATCGCTTTTAATACCTTCTTCAATTCTTTCACCCAATTTGATAATGTCGGAGAACTTGTGGATCTCAATCATCATTAGCCATTCATAGTACTGCATGTCCTGAGCCCGAACAAAGAACTTGTTCATTTGCTCTTCCTCTAAGGCGGGTCTGACCTTAGCAGCTTCGGACCTCCAGTGAGTATCATACTCGCGAAATGTCGCCGTGGGCTTCTTCTTCAAATTCTGGATATAGAACACGTCTGGTGCATTCTCTGTATTAAACCTGAATCTGTCCATAAAGTCAGATGCCATGCCTACCCAGCTTGACCACTTCTTGGGATCTTGGCTGATGTACCAAGATAATGCATATCCCTTCAAACACCTCATGAACAGCTTCATGCGGATCCTTTCATCCTTCCCTACTCCAACCAGCTTGTCGCAATATGTCCTCAGATGGACCCTTGGATCACCCGTACCATCAAACATTTCAAACTTAGGAGGTTTGAACCCCTCAGGCAGTTCGACATCAGGCTGTATGCACAGATCCTCATAGTTCATCCCCTCGATTCCTTTGCTTCCCTCAACGCCCTGAATCCGGCTGGTTAGTTTCTTAAGTTCCTCGGCCAAGTTCCTGATAAGCAGATCCTTTTCATTAGACTCAGGTGTGCATGATATAGGTTGGGTGGAGTGTGGCATGGTCTCCATGTAGATAGGATTGTTGTGGTGGCCTGGTGTATGGGTGTGGAAATGGTCGTTTGCGGAGTTCTGA
>NC_031995.1:15922572-15932659 GCF_001879085.1 Nicotiana attenuata | reverse complement strand
CAGGGGGGTCGTTTGGGTTTAATTTTGGAAGGGGGAATGGGGACCGTTGATCTGAATGATCAATGGTCACGATTGAATGGGGTAGGTGGATCGGGTATGGCTTGGGTTTGGGCTTGGGTCCAGTGGGTTTTCCAATTGGGTTGGGGGTCTGTTTGATTTAGGTTAGATTGGAAAGCCAATTTTGGCTATAAGTTAAATAGCTATTTTTCTCATTTAATTTGTAGAAAATAGTAGATAATTTCTAAAAATAATTTTAAAATGCTAAAATGATTTACAGTACATAATTAGTAATTTAAAAATACAGGATCCTATTTTATGCATATAAAACCTAACTAAACCTTAAAAGGGCTAATATTGCAATTATGTGCAATTTAGCTTTGAAAAATACTAAATGTGATTATAAAAATATGTAAAAATTGCCTTATCCATGTTTTGGCATAAATATGGAAATACAATAGATGAATTATCAAAAATAATAATTTTGGAAATAATTACTGGGGATTTTACGGATAAAAAGGGAGGAAATAAATCAATTTAACACCTCTAAAATTATGGAAAAATAACAAAACACTTGGACATGCTTACATATGCACATATATGCTATTTTGAAGGTATTTTGCATATGGAAAAAAATATATAGGGAAAAATTGGGTATCAACAGCAGATTGTGATAAGGTATGTTAAGTCTACCTCTTCTTTTCCCTTTGGCATGATCCATATGATACAAACTAAACAAGCAAACATGCAACTCACATAAATGACTCTATTCATAGAAGTACTAGGGGTGCCTATGTTCTTGATTCCCCATGTGTGCTACTATTATATCATCTTTTCATGGTCTCAGAAAATACGTAAGTTTTGATATAGCTTATACGAAGGCATAATGATCTTATGACATTCCGAGAGATCTTATTGACTTACTTCTTATGAATTATATTCATTTATACATGTACATTGACCCATGACCAGATGGCGTTATATATGCTAATATTATATGTATATAGGGTATGGGAAAAGGTTATGGCGTTATATAAGCACCACCACCAGATCAGCTAGTATACGTTGATGATTTCGCCCATAGAGGCCGAGATGATTTAATAGGATGCCCTTAGAGGCTTGATGATGTTATGTAACATATACCTATGCATGATATGAGATTTATATGCATATGCATTAAACTATTAATGTTTAATGATTCCTAGAGCTATTCAGACTTAAAGGTTGAGTTCTTTACTCCATGTTTCTTTCATGTCTTTTATATACTGCTTCAATGCCATACATACTCCGTAATTTATTTGTACTAACATCCCTTTTGCCTAGGGATGTTGTGTTTCATACCTGCAGGTACCAATAGACAGGTTGACAATCCTCCTACCAGGCTATCAACTCAGTAGAAGGCGTTGCTGCACTCCACTTGCTCCGGAGTTGCCTATTTGGTCACCATGCTTTGGACATGTATTAATTGGCATGGCGGGGGCCCGTTCCGACCTTTATGACATTTATGTACTCTTAGAGGCTTGTAGAGATGTCATGCATATGAAAGATGGTATGGCCTTGTCGGCCTATGTTTTGAGTGTACAAGTGATCATTTTAGTCTTATAGGCCTGTGTGTCACACGTATAAGTTTGTATTCCATGTTGGGTCGTTTTATGTCAGGTATTCTCTTATGTTTAATTCTATTTATCTCATGACAGCCTTTCCGGCTCATTTACCCATGATAGTATGATAAGAAAGATACGTTACATTCGTACTCGGTTGAGTTAGGCACCGAGTGCACTACTAGAAATTCGGCAAAAACCGACCAGGAAAAAGATACCAACTTTGGTAGGTCAAAAAACCGGACAAAAAACCGACCAAAGTTGGTCGATTTTTCAAAATATTTTATTTTTTAATTTTTTTTACGAAGACGACCAACTTTGGACGGTTTTTTTTTGGCGCAAAAATGCGGAAAACTATTTTTGAGTTCCGCGAATTTATTTTTCGAGAAACCGACCAACTTTGGTCGTTTTTTCAATTAAAATAAATAAAAAATATTAACAAAAATCGACCAACTTTGGTCGGTATTCTTAGGCCGGTCATTTTAAAAAACCGACCAAATTTGGTCGGTTATTTTTGTGCGAAAATACAATTAAAGAGTATAAATAAAAAAAAATAATCTTAAAACAAAATGCACCAATGGTCTAGTGGTAGAATAGTATCCTGCCACAGTACACACCCCGATTCGATTCCTAGATGGTGAATCTTTTGATTACATAATCAAAATACCGACCAACTTTGGTCGGTTTCTTTTGCAATATTTTTTTTAATTTAATTGACCGACCAACGTTGGTCGGTAATTTCCGATCAACTTTTGTCGGTATTCTTAACCGACCGTCAAAATACCGTCCACACGTAAATGGTCGCATTTTGATCGGTAATTGGCCATAACCGACCAACTTTGGTTGTTTTTTTGGTCGGTTTTTGGCAGATTTCTAGTAGTAGTATCTGTCGCGACCCTTCGATTTGGGTGGTGACAGGTACTGCGATTTGAAGCTGTGCTTTGGCAGTGGCAAGCCAGAAGTTGTTTGTCACACAAACTCTAATCTAGGAGGCAATCATGATAATTCTAGATCCACTATCGGTTATTTGATCACCTTTGCAGGGGGAGCTGTTTCTTTGCAATCTAGACTACAGAAGTGTATAGCTCTATCCACCACATAAGCCGAATGTATTGATGTCACTGAAGGTGCTAACGAATTATTATGCATGAAGGAGTTTACTAAAAATCAGAGTGCCATCTGTCTCACCAAGCACTCCACTTTTCATTATAAGACGAAAAATATAAATGGAAAGTATCATTGGATAAGAATGGAAGTGGAAGAGAAATTATTTGAGGTTGAGAAGATACACATTGATGACAATCCTTCGGATATGCTAATAAAAGTGATGGTTGCAGATAAGCATGAGTTTTGCAGAAAATTGGCAGGCATGAAGCAGGTCAATAGTTCATTTAGTTGAAGACATATTTGGCCCCTTGGATGGATGGAGAGTTTGTTAGGCTATGCCTATGTTTTCCGTCAAAAGTCCCATTGGCCTAATTCTATTCTATTTTTGTTTCCATTCCTATTTGGAATTGAATTCGATTTTTATCCCTATTTGGAGTTGGTTTTGGCTTTAAGAGAAAGCACCACTCATTATCTATAAATAGAGAAACCTTGGAGAATTTTTCCTTGTTCATTGGTATAAGTCCTTGAAAGACTTTAGCACATAAGAGTTATTTTTGAGAGAGCTTCTATCAAGAGATAAGAGAGAAGAAAAAGTGTTCATTTTGCTAGCTTTAAATCATGTTTCCCGATTCTTTCACCGTTGGATAGGGATAAAATTTTAACCGAGCGATCCTAACATCTTGGTCTTTTATTTGAATAGTGGATATGGATATGGAGGCCTGTAGTATCCACAAAGTAGCCTTAAAGGGTTTGAGAGTATTGTTTAGGAGGCGAATTTTGGGACAAGTGTTAGCTTACCGCTTGTGCTTGCCTCTTTGTGATGTTGTTTTCTCAATATGTTGTACTCTCTTTGGATTGATCATCTTCGCCGTGGATGTAGGTTAATTTACTGAACCATGTTAAATGTTTATATCTCTTTTGGTATGTTTCACTTTTATTGTCTGATTTATGATCGTCAAGGTTTGCTTTACTAGTTTCCGCATGACACCTGATTATTTAGATCCTAACACTTAATACATTCTCAATATAACTCCATAGTAATCCTATGTTCGATTGTAGGTATTAGCAAAAACTAGGATAAGTTAAATTATAATCATGAGATTAACTATCCCTTATAAAAGGTAGAATAGATAATTTTAATTATAAATTTGGGATGACTTGATTTTGAACAAGAGGACACTTAAAATTTAATACATAAATAATGTTAAGTTTAGATTTCTTCAAGCTACCATAGTCGATAAAAGTCATTTCACAACATTAAAGCGGTGAGTCCAAAGGGAAAAAGGTATTAACACCACATTGATCCTTCGACAAACTCACAAACCTATTTAAGGTGAGTATTAAATAGGTAAGGTAGCAGATATGAAATAAAATTAATTAAGGTACACATATGTTGATCGGACCGTACAATCTTAGTGTTTTATGGCTCAATTCTTAAAGATCTGAATGTCCTTTCCCGTCGAAGCACAGGTGATGTAAATTCTCTCTCTCCTAAATATTCAATCTATTTTCCTTTGTTGGTTTAAAACTTTACTATATTTTAGCTTCAAATTGTTTTCTTTTGCAGACGTTGTCATCTCTGATTAATAAAGCTGAGGAGGGAGGCCTTGTCCAATTGTGACCTATATTTTTTTCGGAAAGCTCATGAATCAGTACATCGTCAGATTTACAATCAAATTTAAAACTCTTTGAGACTCTTCCTGAGATTCTTCTAATTTTCTTGAATTTTGCAGCATTTGTTATGCTAATACCTTTCCTTATTATTGCAACATGTCTCTATTCTTAAAATTACTTATGAGTTCTATTTTCTTCTTCCACGTATATATATATATATATATATATATATATATATATATAAATAACTTCTCGCACTGCACTGGACTTTCCATAATAAATATAGGTCATGGTTCAAAGGTTGATAGAAGAAGCCAGCCAGTCAAGTTACATTTCTAATTCGCCAAATGCGCTTATACAGCGATTATAACGTGAACCTCTAATAACTTATTGGTAGATATAAGGACAACAATGACAAGATCAGCTATAATGTTCTATGGCAGGACTGAAAAAAGAGGACGTGAAAATCACGGCGGAAGATGAAATTTTGAGGATATACCAGAGCATAAGGAAATAAAGTAGAAGAGGGAAAATGAGATGATGATTTCTGAAAAGTAACCAGTTAAAAATCTACTACAAAAATATTGTACTTCCTGAAAAAGCCAAGGTTGAAATAAAAACATGGTTAAAAACATCAAGTAAACTTAACCCTTAAAGGTTCAAAATGTCATCCATGATCAGCATTGTAACAATTCTAAAATTATGAGAGTTTTACTTTTTATTTGAGATAAAAATAAATTTGTAACTTTGTTTTTGTTCTTGCTTTTGGTCTTCATCAAGAGGATTAACGTAACTCTTTTACCATCCAATAGAAGGAAAAACTATAATATATATTCATATATTTATTGTATGTTACATGTAAAGAACGTGTATTAAAACCACGTATATACACATATCTATAAGTAAAAAAAATTCATATAAAGTTGTTTTCCCTTTTCGTTTTTTTAAGAAAATCTTATATAGTATTAGTCTAAGCTCTAATTCAATTAAAAATATTTTTATTTGTGGTGTCGCCAAGATATACAATTACTTTGTCTGAAAATACATGGAAGAATTATCTCATCTATCTCGATTATATCATTAAGATAATATTTCAAATTCACGGATTAATGTATTTTATAACTGCGCGAAACACGGATTACTTTACTAGTTATACAATAAAACAAAAAAAACACGAGGTTAGAGAATGCTCTTTTCACTCGTCTGTTGAGTAACGATTTTCGAAGAGTTTAATAATATCATAAACTACTAATCAGTGCGTGATATTTTGGGTTGGATGTACCAATTCTTTCGGATTCTTAGGCGACACATTTAATATGTCTATTACAAGTCATGTAATTAATCAAGGTAAGATATGTTAAGAAATTGATCCAATGGGTCAGTAAGAAAATATATTTCATCACTACATGTCTGCATGTCTTCAACAGGAACTCTAACTCTTATTTACAGTGAAATGCAGAGGCTTTCTGTGGGCGTTCTGTATCTTTGCACACTAAACTCAATCTCAATGGGTATATACTATTAATCATGTATATAAATATAATATATTCTAATATTTAATATGATTAAAACTGTAAGTAAGAGATTGTTGCAATATACAGTTGCATAGCCAGAAATCTCGTCAAAGATGTTCAAATTTTAAAGAAGTCAATATTTTTTCAATGAATGGATATACAAAATTTTTAAATTAAACGACGTAATATATAGCAAAATCATAAAATACATGTAATAAAACTATAATTTGATAAATAAAAACAGAAACAAAAATAACAAAAGAAATTATATTAATAAAGGTAAACATAAAACCATAGGAAAGAGAGAATTGATAGGATTTGTAGCATGTGGAGAGTTTAATGTTATAGATATTTTTGTAGAGCTTTAACTTTTAAATTTTAGATTCTTTTAATATGTAACTTTTTATTAAAGTACTACTTTGCCACGACCCGAAAATCCCACCTCAAGGTCATGATGACTCCTAGCCAAACTTGATAAGCAAGTACACTCACAAGCAACAATTAAAGTCCATTTTCATTATTTTACAGAGAGATGTAGCAATAAAATATTTGAATCGCTCAAAATAGTGATAGTATCTGATAAAATCCAAGCACGGCCTAAACACGGCTAACACATTGCGCCCTCAAGACTAGGTGGCACAAGTACCTGAGGAAACTACAAGAGTGAAATCAAGTTTGTATACATCTCATGCTGTCTTAAATACAAATAGACAGAAATAAATAAAGGAACGAGGACTCCGGAACTGCTTGATAGATCCATAAAGTGCAGCTCACCCAAAGTCTCCTTGATATCTCCCAGCTCAATCAGGAATCTCCTGTAGGACCCACCCATGGATCGGCGTGCAGAAGGAAAGTATGAGTCACCACAGTCGGTGCCTAGTAAGTATCAAGTCTAACCTTGAAGAAGTAGTGGCGATGCTAGATGCTTCTGAATACTTACCATACGGATATAACAACAAACTAAGAATTGAACAGTGAATAATATCATGAATATCAAGAATCAAAAGATATCAGCAGCTGAAAGGTACTAAGCATGCTTTTCTAGCACAGAAATAACCATACGCTGCACTGATCTGGAAATAACAGATAGCATACTAAAAATAATAGAGCCGGATCACAAAGGATTTGTAGCAATAAAATTAACTTTGTTTCTTCTCTTTCTTCATGCTAGAGGGAAATTAATGTTAAAATTATAATAAACTTGTTTCCATTAGTTCACATTTATATTAAATATGTTTAGATTAGTTCATATAGTATGAGATGTATGAACAAGTATAGACTAATGTGAACTTCATTATGAGATGTATGAACTAGTGTAGACTAATGTGAATTTAGTTAATGTGTTTACATGAAGTTTAGGCTAGGTACATGTAGGAGTTCTACTATAAATACCAATGTATGCTAGCCATTTGGAACAAGTCAAGTTGAATGAAAAATATCATTTCTTCTCCATTCTTAAAGTGAGTTGTGAGTGTTTGAGTGTTTTGTTGTCTTGCTCTCCCAAATTATTTTTTTTCCCCAACATTTGGTATCAGAGCCGGTGTGGTTGAAGACAACAAACTTGGAGAAAAGATGACGAATTCTAACGGAACACCATTCCAAGTTCCTATGCTTACAAAAGAGAACTATGGAAATTGGTGTATTCGAATGAAGGCCTTGCTTGGTGCCTATGATGTTTGGGAACCAGTAGAGTCCGGTGTTGATGAAGCAGAAGATGTCGTTGCCTCAAAGAAGAAGGATCAAAAGGCACTCACTCTCATCCATCAAGGTTTGGATGACAAGATGTTCGAGAAGGTTGCAAATGCAACAACTTCCAAGGAAGCATGGGATATTCTTCAAACTTCTTTTAAAGGTTTGGACAAAGTGAAAAAAGTTCGCCTCCAAACCTTAAGAGGAGAGTTTGAATCATTGCATATGAAGGAAAATGAATATGTTGTGGATTATATTTCGAGAGTTTTGGCTATTGTCAATCAAATGAAAAGATATGGTGAAGAGTTGAAAGATGATAGGGTCGTGTCAAAAATACTACGATCCTTAATTTCAAAATTTGATTTTATTGTTGTTGCCATTGAAGAGTCCAAAGACTTGGACACCATGACCATAGACGAGCTTTCGAGTTCCTTGCAAGCACATGAAGAGAAGTTGAAGAAACCGAAAGAAGAATCGGTTGAACAAGCGTTGCAAGCAAAATTTTCTTTCAAAGAGAAAGATGAAAGGCATGGCTCGCAACAAAGAGGCCGTGGAAATGGAAGAGGTCGTGGTAGAGGCGGAAGAGGAGGTAGTCAACCACCTTCAAGTAGAGAAAATAAAGGCCAAGACTTTAATTCAAGAAGAGGTCGTGGAAGAGGGAAAGGATGGATGCAAAATCAAGGAAGGTATGACAAATCAAATATTGAATGTTATACTTGTCATAAATTTGGTCATTTTTCTTGGGAATGTAAAGATAACTTTGAAGAGAAAAATAATTTCGTGGAGAGCAAAAATGAAGATGAAGATGCCACCTTGCTTCTCGCATGCAAAGGAGAAGAAAGTGCCGAGAAGCACCGATGGTACCTTGATTCTGGTGCAAGTAGCCATATTTGTGGAAAGAAGGATTTATTTGTATTGTGGCACAATCACTTTTGGAGATTCTTCACGTGTTAAAATCAAAGGAAAATGTACGATTTTAATTCACTTGAAGGATGGAAGTCATCAATTAATTTCTAATGTTTTATATGTGCCGGATATGGAAAGTAACATTTTGAGTTTGGGACAACTTTTGGAGGAAAATTATGACATTCATTTGAAAGATAAAAAGTTGTTTATGAGAGATGAAAAAGGGAGATTATTAGCTAAAGTTCCTATGGCTAATAATAAAATGTTCATTTTAAATCTTCAAAATGATGCTCCAAGATGCTTACTTTCATGTGCCAAAGACTCCTCTTGGCTTTGGCATATGAGATTTGGTCACTTGAATTTTGATAGCTTAAGGTTGATGGATAAAGAAAACATGGTGAATGGATTGCCAAGTATTAATCATCCCAACCAATTTTGCGAAGGATGTATCTTTGGAAAGCAAGCTAGAAAAAGCTTTCCTAAAGAGTCTTTGACAAGAGCAAGATGCCCTTTGGAGTTAATTCACATGGATGTTTGCGGACCTATCAAGCCATCTTCGCTTGGTAAAAGTAATTATTTTTTACTTTTCATTGATGATTATTCTACAAAAACTTGGATTTATTTTTTAAAGGCAAAATCAGAGGTGTTTGAAACCTTTAAAAAATTCAAGAGGATGGTGGAGAAACAAAGTGGCTATCAAATTAAGTCGCTTCGGTCGGACAATGGTGGAGAATTCACCTCAAATGAATTCAAAGTTTTTTGTGAGAAAAATGGAGTTCGCCATTTTTTAACCGTGCCAAGATCACCACAACAAAATGGCGTTGTGGAAAGAAAGAACCGGACCATTCTTAACATGGTGAGGAGTATGTTGAAGAGCAAAAATATGCCAAAGGAATTTTGGGCTGAAGCTGTTGCTTGTGCGGTATACTTACTAAATCGTTGCCACACAAAACGTGTTCATGGAAAAACACCTCAAGAGGCATGGAGTGGTTTCAAGCCAAAAGTTTCTCACTTGCGAGTTTTCGGAAGCATTGCATATGCACATATACATGATGAAAAGAGGACCAAGCTCGATGACAAAAGTGAAGTGAGAGGTATGTTTTTATTGGTTATGATCAAAATTCTAAAGGTTATAAATTGTATAATCCCAAAAATGGCAAGGTCACTTTGAGTAGAGATGTTGAGTTTGATGAAGATAGTGCTTCGGATTGGAAGACTAAAGAGCAAGATTACTCTTTTAGTCCATTATTTGATGATGAAGCAGAAGATGTGGAGCAACCTATCTCACCACTATCAACACCTCCGCCACAAAATCAAGAAGTGGAGGAATCAAGTTCCAAGTTCAAGTGAAGCACCTCACAAGAGTAGAAGTCTCCGTGACTTGTATGAAAACACGGAAGTGGTAAGAAATAATTTATATGATTTTACTCATTTTTGTTTATTGGTGGATAGTGAGCCTATAAGCTTTGAGGATGCATTCCAAAATTCCAAATGGAGAGATGCCATGGATGAAGAAATCAAGGCAATAAAAAAGAATGAAACATGGGAGTTGGTCACACTTCCAAAAGGAAAAAGCACCATTGGAGTCAAATGGGTGTACAAGCTAAAGAAGAATTCCAAGGGTGAAGTAGAAAAGTACAAAGCAAGATTAGTAGCTAA
>NC_031995.1:15894133-15921528 GCF_001879085.1 Nicotiana attenuata | reverse complement strand
ATAACTGTTTCCATAGTTCACATTTATATTAAATAGTGTTTAGGTTAGTTCGATATTAGATGAGATGATGAACAAGTGTAGACTAATGTGAACTTCATTATGAGATGTATGAACTAGTGTAGACTAATGAGAATTTAGTTAGTGTGTTTACATGAAGTTTAGGCTAGATACATGTAGGAGTTCTACTATAAATACCCATGTATGCTAGCCATTTGGAACAAGTCAAGTTGAATGAAAAATATCAGTTTTTCTCCATTCTTAAAGTGAGTTGTGAGTGGAGTGTTTTGTTGTCTTGCTCTCCCAAATTATTTTTTTTTTCCAACAATTAATCGTAACCTCCAGAACATTGATATGGTCATGGAAGCAACCCCCACCCCCCCCCCCCCCATAGATTGAAGCGGTGGTGGAGAAACATTAGGCAGACACATAGAGATGAAATCAGAACGCACTTGGGAGCTGCATTGAAGCATGTTCGGGAAAACATGCTACTCATGAAGCTGCTAATTGAATTATTGGACCCCGCCTAGGCAGTTTTCAAGTTCATTGGTTGTGAGATGACTCCCACACTCGAGGAAGTCACTAGCTTTACGGAACTGCCATTTGTCGGACAAACGCCATACTACCAATATCATACCAGGTCATAGGTTCCTATATGCTTTAGGATTGAAGGACCACCAGCACTTGGGAAGTGTTGAAGATGGATGCATAAGCTTGGACCAACAGTTTGAAAGGTTCGGCCACCTAGAGGGTTATGTCAGGTACCGGGAAGAGTTTCCTTATGACAAAGAGACCTTGGAGAGCATTCGACTCATAACCTTTTCTCTTGCACTATTGGGTCTCCTGATCAGCGAAGAGGACGAATAAATATCAATGTGTTGCCCATGGTTTTAGAACATTCCAAGGAAATCTGAGGGTAATTCGTGTCCTAATGCTTCTGGCAAAAATGTTTCAAGCTCTATTAGCATGCTCCAGCGGTTATGATTTCTTCTAATGTTTCAACTTGCTGCTACAAGTATGGAAAATAGAACATTTCTTCCTGAGGGAACCCACCATAGACTACTTTGTAGGCACCTGTAACATAATTGGCCGTCATGAAGAATGGATGCGGCATTAGAAAGCACCATATGGACAAGAGGAGTGGTGTGCATTCCTGACCCATCTTACTGGAGACGGTGTTCAATGAAAGCTTTCTTAGATGAGCTGGAGAGCATAGGTGAGAAGACCTGAGAAGTACTTCATTGAGTTCGTTAAACTAGAGGGGTTTCTATCACGCCCAGGACCTGAAGAGGCGTGGCCGGCACCCGATGCCATCCTCGGCCCGAGCTTACCACTCTATAACCGTGAACTCTAGAGGAGTAACCCTCAACTTAGGCCAATAAGGCCATATTCTAAATCGTCTGAAAATAACGCCTCTTTAATCTATGGGGTAAACATACCCAAAAGCTGATATATATAACTGTGTAGGCCGACAAAGCCGCCATGAACATCTACTAGTATACAAAATATACAGGACTCGTCTACAAGCCTCTAGAGATAACTAAACCGTACCATTTTGGGACAGGGCCTCGACCTACCCATAAAACCTGTATATATAAAATGGGCTTCAAAGTCTAGACCTGGTAACTCCGAGAAAGAGGAGCTTACCAACTAAGCTGATGTTTTACTCTGTCTGCTAGGAAGGTCTGTCCAACTGTCAATCAGGAACTGCAGGCATGAAATGCAGGGTCCCCCAGCAAAAGGGATGTCATTACGAAATAATGTACCTAGTATGTAAGGCAACAGAATAATTGAAAATTGAAACTGAACTGATAATATAATAATTGAAAATAACTGAGAGTCAAAGATAATCTAAAGATACACTTACCTGCTGATACTGACTCAACTCTCTCAATACAGTAATTAAAATAGATGTCCGGCCTTATAAGGCTCAGTATGTGTAACTGCTCTGCCGTAGTAGGCTCGCTCATAGGCGCTCGGCCGTACAAAGCTCTGTATCTCGGCCATTCTGGGCTTTCTCATAGGCGCTCGGCCACAGTAGGTTCGGCATACAACTTACCATCTGATCAGAGGATGCCCAATAGGGGCCTTCCCACCGATTATACCTCGGTGGTGGTGAAAGTACTGTAATACTATATATATACAGACACTCTAATCTCTTGACTGGATGAAGAAAAGACTTAACTGAATAGAAAGTCCCAATAAGGGAGAATATTTTAACTTATGAGACTAGGATAATGTGAATAAATTAAGAAATAAAAACTTCTCTTTATGTCTCGTTATCAAACATATGTCGTCATGGGATCATGCCAAAATGAAGGAAAGGTTTAGCGTTAACATACAACCTCGTGAGTCCTTAATAGCTTACAAGCAACTTTTCAAACAACTCAACTCAGTCTACCATAGCATAAGGACATTCAAAATCAGTGTTGAGTAAAGGCTAAGTCCGTAACTAAAGCTAGTAGCTCGTTTATGCAAATTTGGGCAGCATCTCCCCTATAACTAGGGCCTCCTCCAATACCATATACCAACAACAACAACCAGAGCAATTTAATAAGAACAACATCAACAATAGGGTACAAAATGTTTCATTAACAAGTCATCAACATATCACGACGAGCGGCAAGCTCGGATTGAATCCCTTCAGCACCCTTCAACCCCATTGTCACCCCTTATAGACTTCTTACATTAACTTTACAGCATAATTAACATGATAATGAAGTCATTAATTAATTATTCCATCCTTATACCATATATTTGTAACAAAGGAAACAATCCACAACTCCAACTATCTTCAATTAGCAACTTTATTCACTAGTTCATGTCTAGTACATCCATTTAACTTAATCAACAACAAGATAACCTTAAGCACGTGCAAGAACATAATACAAATACCTCCTACAGTAGCTTCAAGTTGAAATCCAAGTTATTTTTAGCTTACAACAGCTCTCAATAGCAATACAATACCATAGAAGTGACTTAAGCTAATCCAAGTATTATCCTCTAGTTTAGCATCCTAACAACTTAACCAACATACAAGGAAGCTTAAGAACAATTAGTAGTTTGTTATAATCACCTTAACCGGTAGCGAAAACATGAAATTTCAGCCAAACACAACCCACAACTATCCTCAATGACAACACAACCTCAAAGGGGTGTTGTTCGTCACTAGAACTAACTTTCGATGTTGAAATATGGTGTAATCCATTTGCAAGACTTGAAATAAACCAGGGTTGATATTAAAACCTTGGGAGTGTGTTTTACAGAACTTAAACCACTTAAAACAACCTCCCACACGAGCTGGAACTACCCAAAAATCAGCAACAACAAGAAGAACAAGAAACCTACTAGCACAACAGGATTCCCGATACTTGATTTGTGTTTTTGGCCCTTTGTGTGGGTCTTGGACCATGAGAGAACCTTGAGAGAGTGTTTTTAGGTGTCTAGGGTCTGAAGATACTGAAAAGTAATGAGCTATAATGGGGTTGAGGCGTCTTATATATATCCATATATCTCAATCGTCATTGTGGGTCCCATAGAGAATTGCTTGGCGCAGTCTCACGAAAATGCAAATATCTCTCTACTCCAATGTTGTATCGATGAACGGTTTAATGAGTTCGAAGCTAGACTCATAGATCTTAAATTTGGTAGGAAGATCACCCCTTAATTCGATGTAAATTGGGAGAAAATTGCATCTACATTTGACCTAAGTTTCAGCACATTTATGAATGTAACTTGTGATGACCTTTGCCAGCTTTTTTTCCACAACTTGCTTGACTTAAAAACATAAACACGGCTATCATATGACTAAAATAACTCAAAACATAACCTCCTTATCTTGTTAAGCACCCTAGTCTCATCACAAAAGTACACGTTATAACATTCCCAACTTGTCGACATTCGACGAAACTTATTTTCTTCAATTTCTTTAGCTTCTTAGCGTTTCAACCCTCTTGGTACTTGTTATCCATGATCTTAAAGATTTGTAATCTCCAAGGTAACATGATTAACTTACTTTATGTACTCTCAAAGATGATCTCATTTCTAAGCTTACATCAATTGACTTACGAATACTCTTACGTACGAAAACATGGGGTGTAACATCATTCCCCCCTTTGGAACATTCTTCCCCGAATGTTGATTGATGCACTTATCAGTCTCGTAACCTATAGCTCTTACAAATTCTTTAGTGATGACCTTTCCATCTAGGCAACTGTTCTGTGAATAAATCCAAAGGCCATGGCATTCCCCCCTTTAGGCCTCTTTCTCACACAACGACTTGTGGCCGGAATTCTTCCAATATCGAACTATTGCTATCTTATGTCATGCAGCTCGTATGACTCTGTCCTTATATGTGCACCTATATGACTCTTTTCTCCCTTTTCCTTCAGATTTTTGCCAATCTCTAGGGCTCACTTTGTGAACATATACAGAACTATGACAAGCTGTCCCTCTGGGAATCTATATGTGTACTGATGTTTTTCGCTCGGTACTTTGTTGAACTTACGACTATTGATATATCTTATTTCATAGCCTCGGTTAGCTATGCTTATGGATTTACTATATCTAGGTAGCTTATACTATACTACAACACTTACTTTGATTTATTATGGCCAAGGTCGGCTACCAAACTCCAGGTTACTCTCTCGCTGCTTTTCCCACTACCTCAACTCCTATCTGAATATTTCTCAAGGATTACGATGTCGTATCTGCGAGACTGAATTCCTTCTATTGGGGTTCACTAGGTTTATCTTGCACGATCTGCTGATTTATTTGTATCCTCTTGTCTAGCCATAACTAGGCTCTTGCTGAATCAACTACTAACTACTCGTTGGTCCATTCTGATATCTATATTTCGCGTAATTTCTCTTGGGTTGTTTCCTTTGACTTAACTTACCTTTCGCACTAGCTTCTTATGTATCAAGAGTTCATTCACACTTATTTATCAATAAAATCATGGGAGGGAACCCTTAATGCATCTCTCCGCTAGGATGCTTGTATAATGTTTTGGTGTCATAAAATATATGTAGGATCTTAATAAATGCAACCTGTAAGGCCCCAAAAAATTTCGCTAAAGAATTTAAGGTTTCGTGGTGCCGAGGTAGGCTCATGTGTTTGAAAATTATAAAAAAAGAGCCACGGTCCGAGCTTTTAGGTTGTATGTAGCACCCCGAAAAAAATATTTCGAAGTACTTAAGTGATATTAAGAAAAGTTGATGTGTGCTAATTATATTATTTTTTGTGCAGACGAGGACTATTAATATGATGGATATCAATTGGGCATGATAATAAGTGTACGAGGTATATTATAAGTGATGTGGGGTCTAAGGAGAGGCCTAAGTCTAAGTCAAGTTGGAAAATTACATGATAGACTAAAGTTCCACATGAGTACGCACAAGACCACACTTTAGACGAGCATGTCTACATATACATAAGGTTTTATGTGATACACAACCTATCAAATGAGATATCTTCGAGTCTAGTTTCTTACACCTGAAACTGTTTGTCATTTGGACACTCCTACAGTAAGTTATGACAAAATTACCAAAAGCTGACAAAATGTGATTCTGTGGCCAATTGTGCGACCGCAAAACAATTGTGCGAAACGCAAAAGTGGTCTGCGAGCCACAAAATGGTCGCAGACCTGTCCGGTGCAGCTCAGTTCTGGGCATCAATTTTGTTGTCCATTGTGCGACCCGCATACCCATTCTGCGATTGCAGACCTGAGTTTGGAGGGTCCAATTTCCTATTTTCATAACCAGGCCCCATTTTGATAAATAGGCTTTGGGGCATATTTTGGGGCAATTATCTGATGATTTTAGAGAGAGGGAATAGTATTTTAGAGAGA
This sequence comes from Nicotiana attenuata, assembly GCF_001879085.1. Lineage (NCBI taxonomy): Eukaryota > Viridiplantae > Streptophyta > Magnoliopsida > Solanales > Solanaceae > Nicotiana > Nicotiana attenuata. The sequence continues at coordinate 15,915,683 of NC_031995.1, read as the reverse complement.
GAAGGACGAAACCTAACATCCCAATCCTCCAATCTTGCACCAATCTTCAGGATTCAAGGAAGCCAATCACTAGATAATCATCTTTCCGATAAGACCTACTCCTAAGCTTTCATGCAAGAGGTATGAATTCAAATATATTGTGGGGTTGGAAATAGGCCATGCATGTGACACTAGGTTGTAGTATGTGGGGTTAATGCACCTTTTTGCATAGTTTCTTGTTGAAATTGGTTGAGGGAGGAAAGGATTACCATTGTAGAGTCTTGTGATCTATTTTGCATGCTAGGTGTTTGTGACGACCCAACCCGTCGTCACGTGTGTTACCGCTCCGTTTTCCCTAATTTCTGTTTCTTTATGCTTCATTATCAGTGTTTGGTGTGAATGAATTGATTTGGGTTGGTCCTAGAAGGAAATGAGACACTTAGTCTCTTTAAGGAAGGTTTGTTTTGAAAAAGTCAACCGGACATTGACTTATTTGTTAGAGGGTTCGGATATGAATTTCGATGATTCGGTTAGCTTCGAGGGATGATTTGTGACTTAGGAGTTTGATCGGAATTGATTTTGGAGGTCCGGTGTAGAATTAGGCTTGAATTGGCGAAGTTAGTATTTTGGCGAATTCCGGTTGATAGGTGAGAATTTGATCCGAGGGTCGGAATGGAATTCCAAGAGTTGCAGTAGCTTCGTTAGGTGATTTGGGATGGGTGTGCAAAATTTCAGTTGATTCGGAGGTTTTTTGGTTGGGTTTTTGATCGAATGCAAGTTTCGGAAGATTTGGATGAACTTAGGCTTGAATTTGATGTAATTTTTGAAGGTTTAGGTGTTAATTGTGGTGTTTTCATAATTCGAGCAAGTTTGAATAAGGTGTTGGATCATGTTTGTATTTTTGGTTGAGGTCCCGGGGGCCTCGGGATGATTTCGGATGGTCAACGGGAAGTTTTGGTTTGAGAACTTAAGTAAATTTCAGCTGCTTCTGGTATTTTCGCTTCTGCGGAAATTAGACCGCAGAAGCGGTACCGCAGAAGCGAGGTGTTAGCCGCAGAAGCGGCAGGGATCGCAAAAGCGGATTGGCTGACCGCAGATGCGGAGTTTGGTGATCTTAAAGGAATCCGCTAATGCGGAGCTTGATCCGCAGAAGCGGTGGCCGCAAGAGCGGATTGGTTACCGCAGAAGCGGTTTATTCCGCAGAAGCAACACTTAACCGCAAAGGCGGAAGTCACAGATGCGGCTAAGGAGCCGCATATGCGGAGATAACTGACTAGTGGTGTTTTATTTCTCCTTCGCGAAATTTCAAAGGGTTTCATAATTTTCACTTCGGACTTGGAGAATTTGGGCGACTTGGAAGAGAGAAATCAAGGGACTACATTGAGGTAAGGATTTCTGAGTCTAAAACACGATTTTATGGTGCAAATACATGAATTAAGACTGATAAATTAAGGAATCAAGGGTCAAAAATGGTGATTAGGGATTGAAACTTAAGAGAGTTAAAATGGGGATTTGAGGGGTCATTTGGACTCCGATTTTGGTGTTCTTTATATGTATAGTATCGTGGCGAGATAAGGAATCCGTTGATGGTAAATTTTCTTATTTTTGAGAAGTGGTCCCGGGGCTCGGGTTTTTGCTAATTTCGAGATTTTAACTATTTGTCGATTGTTTTCGATTGGGTACTGTCCCATTAGCATATTGTGATGTATTCGTTGTGGTTTTGATCAGATTCGGTACACGAGGAGGACAATTCGAAAGGCAAGGGCATAGCAAGCTAGGACTTTGGCCGGCTTGAGGTGAGTAATAGATGTAAATGCTGTTCTGAGGGTTTGAAACCCCGTGTTTGCACATTGTAGTGCTATGTTGAGGTGACTTGCACGCTGGATAACGGGCGTGGGGTAGAGCACCGTCGGGGATCGTGACTTGGTCCGTTTCGCTTAATAAAATTACTACCTAATTGATTGAAGCTTAGTAGATATCCTTATAAAAAATGGATTAATTATCGTAATTGGGCTTCGTGCCAACTGCTTGAATCCTTCAGGGATTTGTTTTTACTGGTTTCTTACCATATTTACAGATAATTGAAACCAGTCCTAGAATTTAATACTGTTTTGCAAACTCAGCCATTTTTCTCAAACTAGAAACTTAATTAATATTTATAAATGAAGTTTGGGCTGAATATTTCTATATTATTGTGCCCGAGGGGCTTATGTGATTTTGGACTGAGCATGGGATCGGGCTGCACGCCGCAGCGGTATGATACTGATATTGATATGAGGCCGAGAGCCTAGTTGATGCCACATGATGGCTTATTATTGCGCTTGGGCCGTAAGGGGCCCCTCCCGGAGTCTGTACACCCCCAGTGAGCGCCGTCGACGATAAATAAATGTAGCAGGCTGCACGCCGCAGCGGGTACTGGAGAGTACCGGTCTATGTGTTGCATTACATACTATTAATTGTCATTTATTTACTTATCTGCTGTGATATTTCTGTAATTGTTCTCACTGTTTCACTGGATTTTTATGTTGCTGGGTTCAAGTTGCTGTATTTATAGAATTACTTTGTGCCTATTCAGGATTTCTTATTCTCAGTCTTTATTTATGTTTATTACTCACTGAGTTGGAAGTACTCACTTTACTCCCTGCACCTCGTGTGCAGAATAAGGTGCACCCACTGAGGCTGAGTGAGACTTTCTCTGTCGAGCATCATTTCCGGGAGCATCAAGGTAGCTGCATGACGTCCGCAGTCCTGATCTTCCCATCTATCCTATTTGTTTTATTCCGCATTTCTTCAGACTATTATGTAGTAGGTTGACACTCGTATATTAGAGGCTCAGACTTGTGACACCGGATTCATCGGGCTGTGTAGTAGTATTTCTACTTGGGTTTTCCGCATGTTTGAACTTTATTTCAGATATTCAGTATTATGACTTAGTAATTTACCTGTGTTAAATAAATTCATAAGTTGTATAAATGGTCAAGATTATTGAATTGGTCGGGCTTGCCTAGCAATGTGTTGGGCGCCATCACGATCGGGGTTGGGGTCGTGACAGTGTTTGACAAAATTCCTAAGAGAGTTACACCCTGGAATCCTTCTAATTATTAATTGATTTTCGCTATCTTCTTATAGATTGTTATTGCTAGAATTGTTAGGGCATTGTAGTAACTTAAGGAAAGCTCAAACAAGGTATGTTGGCTAAACTACTCTCTTAGAATTGAATTACATGATGTTCCCGTAAGTTTCAAGTATGGTTGTCTCCAGTTCCTTATTCTATGTTCCGAGTTGTTCCCAATAAATTTGATTGTCCCGAATAAGGAAAGTGTCGAGAATTATGTATTCAAACGTGTTCCGAATGTTCCTATCACATTATGTTATTCTTTGGGAATGTGTTCAAGAATGATATGTGTATTAAAATGCTATGTCTTTGAGTCGTGTTTCAAATGAAGGTTATGATGCCAAATTGTGTGAGAAAATATCAATATGATTAAGACTCTTAATTGTTCATATGTGTACCTAAGTCTTGATTCAGAATATATTGTTGTTGATAAGTTATAAAGATGCTTGAAAATGAAATAAGTGAATTGGGGATATAAAGTGTGGCCAACGTGCCAAGAATGAAAGTTATAATTGTGGCTAGTGGTGCCAATGCAATGATATGATGTGAGAAATATTATGATATGAGCTTTCATTCAGTTGTTCAAACTTGACTTCGAAAAATAGAATTGCCTAAAAGCTTATCTACTCAAATGATGCCCATATGTGGTTGTTTTAGCTAATGCTATGCGTTTCGATGTGTTTTGCGTTCTTACATATTCGTGAGTTGAAATTGTGTATTGGGCTTCTTGGGGAAAAGTATTTCAAGAATAAATGATGTGCTACTTTGTTATGATTTTAACTTATGCTTCGATTGCCAATCATTTTACTCTATTTCTTGGAAAGAAATCCATTGTGTTTAAACCCTTCATTACTAATGAACCTAAAGTTGTGATTTCCGGAATATTCTATTCATTGATATTTATAATGATGATCCATGAAAGGGAAGAAATGAAAGTGTGGAATATCAAATACGACCATTGTGCCATGAATGAAGAATCATATGCATGGCCAGGAGAGCCAATGAAATAATGATGTTGAAAGTGCCAATGAGGCTATATACGGTGTGAATGGTTATAAGGTAAATGCATTTGTATTGTTGTTTCCTCTGTAAGCAAATCAAAAATATTTTTGGGAGTATCGATAGTTACCGAGGAAGGGTAGGTTTAAATTACCTAACCCCGAAACTACACGTGCTGGTATAGGAGTGGATTTTAATTATTCTCCTTATTTGGGATGAGATTGATGTGGAAATTATTCCCCTTAATTGAGATGAGATGATTGATAGAAAAAGGATTATGTCGATCCACACGGCATTGTGGTGAGATGTCCTACCCGATCGGCTTGTGATCGGACATCATGCCGCACACATGGTGGTGATTGTGCTGGAAATTGTAATTGAAGTTGGTTGATGTCTCGGATGAAACAGCCTAGCCGATCGGTCGTGAACGAACTCTATGCTAAAAGTATGGTGGTATTGGTATTGTGAACGATGGTATATCGATGCTAAAGATCTGCCGACCCAAAAAATTATTATCTTTATATTTTGGAAATTATTATGTTTTAACATGGAAATTGGATATCATTGATTGTTGTTTCTATGGTTTTCCCTTTTATGTTGGCATTTTGTTTTGAAAGAGGACAATTAGCTTTACATACTAGTACTATTCCATATGAACTAACGTCCTTTTTGCCGGGGGCGCTGCATCTTCAATGGATGCAGGTGGTTCAACAACAGACGGCATTGATCAGTGATAGTGGTACACCCTCTTCAGCTGACTTGTTGAGCCCCACTTCATTTCGGGGTCATATATCTCTTATTTCTCATGTACTTTGTGTTTTGAGGTTTAGCCGGGGCCTTGTTGATGGCACTATCATTGTACTCTTCTGTATCTATTAGTGGCTCCGTAGACATAGTGTGGGTTGTATATCGATGTTGGGGAAAGTCAAACAATTCATGTTATGTTTGAATCACTTGTTCCATCTCAGACTATGAAAGTGTGTGTATTTTGAGACTTTAAAAATGAAGTAACTAAATGGAAATGATTTGATATTGTATACATGATCTCCTTATTGTTTAATTAATTAGAATATTTTTTTTCTTCATTCATGAGTGAGTTTGGGTAGAAAGAATCTAACAGGCTCGCTCAGCCGGGTTCACTCGGTTGAGCGCTGGTCGCGCTCCTCGAGTTTGGGGTGTGACACAACCTCACCCCTTTCGTATTTTTACTGCATTCTTCCTTTACTAGTCCATAGTTACCTCTTCATTTTTGGCATCTTTTCACATCTTTACTGACTCTTACTTGCCTTGCGGTAACTCTTCTATACTAGGGATAACTGAATTTCTTATGCGCGAGGGTGACACCTAGTGTAACTGGCACACTTAGTCCCTTAAGCATAACTTTGCTCACATTGCTTACTTCAGGGAAGAGTCTTCCTTAATGACCTTTAAAGGTTATTCTTCCGTTGTCCATTCTATCATTTTCGGAAAACGATTTTTGAAACTCTTACGATGCTGACTATTATCGAATCCTTTGGTCCCTAAATCATGTTCTATTTTTTTTCTTGTTTACTAGCCTATGATGATTTTTATTACTCCGGGGGGTCTAACATAGCCTTCTGGTAATTACGTTGGTGTCGCCAACTCACTGTCTCGAAATGAGAAAATGACTTTATGGCTTATACTCTTTTATAGTCTCAAGGCATGTCACCTCTTGTCTTCTCCTTTACTTGACTATAGACTATAGCATCCTATCATATTGTGATTTGCCGTTACCACCCTTTTATCACATCTTACTCGTAATACTTCATTTACTCTCTTCTTATTCTCCTTCTAATATCTCTATTTATTACCTTGTTCTAAAAATATCAACAAAACATTCTCACTTTTATCTCCCATTGATTCATCTCACTGGCTCTTCGAATCTCCTACTATTCTCTTTTTACTTTGGGCGGGAGTCATACTAAAGTAAATATTTATCCCTTCTAGGATTCCACTACATGTCTTTTGATATTTTGAACGTTCTAGTATTCATATCTGACTGTACTATTCTAGAGTACACCATCTAGTATGCACGATCTAATTGGGCCTCAAACAGGGCAACATCATCAAGAATTCTCTCTCTACAAATGCCCTTACCTGCTGTTGTAATAGCCCTCTGGCTAGCTATAATTTTTCAAATTGCAAGCATCTCTATAGTTAGCAAACATAAGTCTTGGCTCGAACTCTAATGAATCAGCTCTATAGCACGACGTGGATTTGAAAGACGAATAACATACTCCTAAATTCCTTGTAGCTTCTAGTTTATATAATGTTGCACACACATCTATAAACAAGGCTCTACTAGACACAACTTGTAGACTCCCTAGGACAGAACAGCTCTGATACCAAGTTTGTCACGCCCCAAACCTGAAGAGGCGTGGCCGGCACCCGGTGCCATACTCGGCCCGAGCGTACCACTCTGTAACTGTTAACTCTGGAGGGTAACCCTCAACTTAGTCCGACAAGGCCATATTCTGAATCATCTGAAAATAACACCTCTTTCATCTGTGGGGTAAACATACCCAAAAGCTGATATATATATAACTGTGTAGGCCGACGAAGCCGCTATGAACATCTACTGATACAGGAAATATATAGGACTCGTCTACAAGCCTCTAGAGATAACTAAACTCTACCATTTTATGACAGGGCCTCGACCTACCCATCAAACATGTATATATACAATGGACTCCAAGGTCTAGAGCTGGTAACTCGAAGTAAGTGGAGCTTACCACCAAGTTGATGTTTGACTCTGTCTGCTGGGAGGGTCTGTCCAACTGTCAATCAGGACCTACAGGCATGAAATGCATCATCCCTAGCAAAGGGACGTCATTACGAAATAATGTACCGAGTATGTAAAGCAACAAAATAACTGAAAGTAACTGGGAATCAAAGGTAATCTGAAGATATGCTTACCTGTTGATACTGACTCAACTCTCTCAATATAGTAAGTAAACTAGTTGTCCGTTCTTATAAGGCTTGATATGTGTAACTGCTCCGCCGTAGTAGGCTCGCTCATAGGCGCTCGGCCATACTAGGCTCTGTATCTTGGCCATTCAAGGCTCTCTCATAGGCGCTCGAGCACAGTAGGCTCGGTATATAACTTACCATCTGATCGGAGGTTGCCCAATAGGGGCCTGCCCACCGATTATAGCTCAGTGGTGGTGAAAATACTGGAATGTTGTATATATATAGACCCTCCACTCTCTTGACTGGAAGAAGACAATACTTAACTGAATAGAAAGTCTTACTAAGGGAGAATATTGTAACTTACAAGACTAGGATAATGTGAATAAATTCAGAAATACGAACTTCTCTTTATGTCTCGTTATCAAACACATGTCGTCATGGAATCATGCCAAAATGAAGAAAAGGTTTATCCTTAACATACCTTAACCTCGTAGAGTCCTTAATAGCTTCCAAGAAACTTTTCAAACAACTCGACTCGGTCTACCATAGCATAAGGAGATTCAAAATCAATGCTGAGTAATGGCTAAGTCTGTAACTTAAGCTAGTAGCTCATTTTTTGTAAATTTGGGTAGCATTTATCGTGTAACAAGGGCCTCCTCCAATACCATATACCAACAACAACAACCAGAGAAATACAATAGGAACAACATCAACAATAGGGTACAAACTATTTCATTAACAAGTCATCAACATATCACAATGAGTGGAAAGCTCGGATTGAATCCCTTCAGCACCCTTCAACCCCATTATCACCCTTTATAGACTTCTAGCATTAACTTAAAAGAATCATTACATGATAATGAAGTCATTCATCAATAAGCAACTATCTTGAATTAGCGACTTTATTCACTAGTTCATGTCTAGTCCATCCATTTAACTTAATAAACAACAAGATAACCTTAAGCACACGAAAGAACATAATAACAATACCTTCTACAGTAGTTTCAAGTCGAAATCAAAGTTATATTTAGCTTACAACAACGCTCAATGGCAATACAATACCATAGAAGTGACTTAAGCTAATCCAAGTATTATATTCTAGTTTATCATCCTAACAACTTAACCAACATACAAGTAAGCTTAAGCACAATTATTAGACTGTTATAATCACATTAGACAGTAGAATAAACTTTAAATTTCAGCCAAACACAGCCCACAACTATCCTCAATGATGACACAACCTCAATGAGGTGCTGTTCTTCACTAGAACTAACTTTTGATGTTGAAATATGGTGTAATCCATTTGCAAGACTGATCGCTGCCAACTCCGCACTACTAAAAATGTCACGACCCAAACCGAAGGGCTGCGACGGGCACCTGATGCCTTACTCAACTGAGTACCGACGTAACATATCTTTCTTATCATACTATCGTGAGTAAATGAGCCAGAAAACCCGTCATGAGATTACAAGAATAAAAAATAAGGGAATACTCAACATATGACGACCCAACATGACATACAAACTTATACATGTGACATACGGGTCTATAAGGCTGACATGACCATTTGTAAACTCAAAACATATGCCGACAAGGCCAAACAAGTATCCATACACCTGATTTCTGTCTACAAGCCTCTAAGAGTACATTAAATCATAAAGGTCAGGACAGGGCCTCACCATACCAATCAATACATATCCAAAGCCATACTGACCAAATAGGCAACTCCGGAGCAAGTGGAGTGCACCAACACCTCCGCCGAGCTGATAGCCTACTAGGAAGACTCTCAACCTATCAATCGGGATCTACGGGCATGAAATGCAGTGTCCCCATGCAAAAGGGACGTCAGTACAAATAAAGTACCGAGTATGTAAGGCAGGAAAGCATAAACAAGAACAATAATGTAAAGACAGATAGAGGAGCTACAACCTGTAACATCTGAGTGCCTCTGGGGGCTACTGACATGAAATGCATAATACATATATATACATAAACTTTTAAAAACGTACGCCTCTGTGGGCATCATCATCATCATATTGTACCTGGCCTCAAAGAGGACTCGGTAAAAATGTACCCGGCCATCATAAGGCTCGGTAGAATCATACCCGGCCATGTGGAGCTCGGTAAAACCCAACTGATTAGTGGTTGCACAATAGGTGCTGTACCCGACCGACTATAGCGCAGCTCGATAGAGTAAAATAGATACATATATAATGCATGTTGGACTCATGGAATCACGTTCTAAACCTTTTGGAGTGACGTATGGTTGTTGCACCTTCTATTAACATTACGGACATCATACCATCAGTATGAACCTCAATAGAATTCAAGCATCATACATACATGCTTAGAATATTTTTAAAATGAAAGAACAACAAGGAAAACCTTAATTGCTAGGAGTAGATCCGTTATGAAATAGCGTATTCATTTCACTTTATATCATGCCAATAGAAATAAGGAATAGCCTTAACATACCTTAAACCTATTGAGTCCTTAATCCCTTGCAAGAAACTCTTCAAACAAGTCAACTCAATCTATCATAGTATAAGGAGATTCAAAATTAGTGTTGAGCAAAGGCTATGTCTGTAACTTAAGCTAGTAGCTCGTTTGCGTAAATTCGGGCAGCATCTCCCCAGTAACAAGGGCCTCCTCCAATACCATGTACCAATAAAAACAACCAGAGAAATCCATCAACATATAAATATCAATAACAAGACACTATATAACAACAACAAGTCACACTACTTCACGACGAGTGGCAAGCTCCGATTGGAATCCGTATAACCCATATCACCCCTTATAGACTTCTTACATTAACTTAACAGCATCATTAACATGATAATGAATTAGTTCATCAATTATTCCACCCTTATACCATATATTTATAACAAAGGAAACAATCCACAACTCCAACTATCTTCAATTAAAAACATTATTCACTAGTTCATGTCTAGTCCAACTATTTAACTTAATCAACATCAAGATAACCTTAAGAACCTGCAAGAACACAATACACATACCTCCTACAGTAGCTTCAAGTCGAAATACAAGTTATATTTAGCTTACAACAGCCCTCAATGGCAATACAACACCATAGAAGTGACTTAAGCTAATCCAAGTATTATCTTGTAGTTTATCATCCTAACAACTTAACCAACATACAAGCAAGCTTAAGCACAATTAGTAGGCTGTTATACTCACCTTAGATAGTAGCAACAACTTGAAATTTCAGCACAAAACAGCCCACAACCATCCTCAATGACAACAGAACCTCAAAGAGGTGTTATTCTTCACCTTTGATGTTGAAATATGGTGTAATCCATTTGAAAGACTTGAAATAACCTAGGGTTGATATGAAAACCATGGGAGAGTATTTAACAGAACATAAACCACTTAAAACAACCTCCCACACGAGCTGGAACCACCCAAAAATCAGCAACAACAAGAAGAACAAGAAACTTACTAGCGCCACGGGATTCCCGATAGTTGATTTGTGTAGTTTGCCCTTTGTTTGGGTCTTGGATCATGAGAAAACCTTGAGAGAGTGTTTATAGGGTTCTAAGGTCTGAATATACTTAAAATAACGACTTAAAACGGGGCTGAGGCATCTTATATATATCCATATGTCTTAAACCGCCTATGTGGGCCCCATTGATAGTTGCTTGGCGCAGTCTCGCGAAAACGCGAATATCTCTCTAGTCCAATGTCGTATCGACGAATGGTTTAATACGTTAGAAACTAGACTCGTAAAGCTTCAATTTGATATGAAGATCATCCCTTTATTCCAATTATATTGGGAGAAAAGTTTAGCTACATTAGACCTAAATTTCAGCACATTATGAATGCAACTTGTGCTGACAGTTGCCAACATTTGTTCCACAGCTCGCTTGACTTAGAAACATAACACACGACTCTAATACGACTAAAATAACTCATAAATTAACCTCCTTATCATGTTAATCACCCTAGTCTCACCCAAAAAGCATATGTTATAACATTCCAAACCTGTCGACTTTCGACGAAACTTATTTTCTTCAGTTCGTTTAGCGTCTAAGCTTTCCAACCCCTTTGGTACATGTTATTCATGATCTTAAAGATTTGTAACCTCCAAGATAAAATGATGAACTTACGTTATGTACTTTCAAAAATGATCTCATTTCCGAGCTTACATCAATTGGCTTACGACATATTCTCACGTACGAAAACATGGGATGTAACAAAAAAGTAGGAAGAGAGGGTCGCAATAGCTTTTACCCGATTTTGCGTCGGGATCGAATCCACAAAGAGCTAGGATTGGAATCGAGTATCTATCTAGTTTAGGATTGCGTATGTGTTCTTAATTGGTCTTCTATTTATTTTTGGGTTTTTCTTTATATTCTACTATGATCAAACTACAAATTATAATTGCAGCTGAATTAGACTAAGAGTAAATTGCTACAAGTTGTATCTAATGGTTTAAAAGGCACTAGGGTAGTGACTTTCATCTAGGTGACTAATTGACGGGTAATTGCATCTAAGGCACGATTGACATGATTGGGGAAATATGTTATAACCGTTGCTCAATACTACCCATTCTACACCTCTCGGTAGAAAGAGTGGTTTAACCCTTTAATTGGGACTATCAAAGAATCCATCCCAATTACTTGTTGGATCAATTTTGGAGACTTAGGCTCTCTTTCTCAAGAAGAGCCTAGGTCATCTTAGCACAAACTAGTGTTTGCAACCACTAATTCATAAATTAAACCATAAAATTGACCCAAATAACAAACACCCATAATCAATCTAACCTTAAATCGCAACACCCATCAATTACCCACGCTAGGGTTGAGCCACAACCCTAGCTAATGGGTCTAGCTACTCATGCTTGAAGAGAAAATCAGAGAAATAGATGAAGAGAAAGACATATTAATTAATTACTAAAGTAATTACAAAGTTTCAATGATAAAAACTACGTAAAGGTGCCAATAATGGCTAAGAAATATCGTCTCACGAGCTCAGCTACAGTATTCTAATATATGATGCCCTAAAAATGGAAAAATGTTCTATTTATACTAAGCTGGAAAACTGGACAAAATTGCCCCTGCGGGGTCAGTGCTGACCGCACAAAATGGTGTGCGGCTGTACTAGGCTCTTGACTCTGAAAAATCAATTCTCTGAACCCAGGCTCCGCTGACCGCACAGAATGGACTGCAGCCGCGGAGGCATCTAGCGCGGTCCGCACAAACACGATCGCGGACCACACAGGCTTGATCCTTGGCACTTGACATCTCTCTGAAGTTTGCTTCCGCGTACCGCATAAAATGGTAGTGCGGCCGCGGTGTCTTCAGTGCGGGCCGCACAATATCTACTGTGGCCGCACTGCTTTGATGCCTTAAAATCCAGGTCTCTGAATCTCCCTAGTGCGGACCGCATAAAGTGTAGTGCGGCCGCACTAGGCCTGTTTGTCCTGAGTTGTCTTGTCTTTGGTACTTGTGCAGGTTTCACTCCTTTTGAGCCGATCTTTGACATCTCGTCACTTTGTTGATCAAACCTGCAATCAAGCACAACTTATGAGCCTTTTGTGGACTATTTTGTAAGAATTTATAATCAAAGCGTAAGCAAGAAGGAGCATGGAACACGTCAAAATCCCTAGTTATCAACTCCCCCAAACTTAAGCTTTTGCTTGTCCTCAAGCAAATAAAATAAGACCCACCCCTTAAGGGAAAATCCAAGAAATTTTCAGCTTTCCTAAAGTAACCTCAACTAGCATCAGTTGGGACTAACAATTGCCCTCGACACACATGAGTCATTAACAATATTTAACCTTTGAAAAACCATGGATCAAGTGCGACACAAGAGCATCAAGAGTTGACTCAACACATCAAAGAACTCTTTCAATTACTTTGGTCATTTGTGGAACCCAAACTCACACATCCTCAACTCTCCCTAAGCAAACCTCACCTTTAGAATAGTGGCACACAAAACGAGGTTAATGGGAATTCACTCATCTCTCTCCAGGAAAAGTCACAAGTCTGGCTCTAGGTACCATATGCTTCCCCCTTATGTAAGTATCCACTAATGTAAGCTTCATTCAACTCAAGATCATATAGGGCTTTTGTGGAGTCATTGTGAAGGCTTTTGGTTCAGGGTAGGACAAGTTTTTGTTCAAGTGGGTTCCATCTTCCCTTAAGCACTTCTTTTGATTCATTTGGCACAATTTCAATTGACTCTTTGAGTCGTTTCACTTCTTTCTAAGGGGGTAGAGAGACACATTGTCACTCTTTCTTATGCATTTCAAACCTTTTCTCCTTTTTTCAAGTTTCCACACCTTTCATTCTTTGCTTTTCTTGAATCCCTTTTTATTCTTTTTCACATTGAACATTCTTTTTGACTTTTTGCTTTTCTTTCTACTTCATTGCCTTTCCTTTTCTTCATTTTTGTGCCTTTTTGCCACTTTGTTGCAGTCCTCGTCTCTTCCCTGATAACTAGGGATCTTGATGTGTTTCATGCTCCTTCTTGCTTACGCTTTGATTATAAATTCTTACAAAATAGTCCCAAAAGGCTCATAAGTTGTGCTTGATTGCAGGTTTGATCAACAAAGTGACGGGATGTCAAATATCAGCTCAACAACAGTGAAACCTGCACAAGTATCAATGACAAAGACAACTCAGGACAAACTAGCCTAGTGCGGCCGCAGTCCATTATATGCGCTCCGCACTAGAGAGATTCAGAGACTGGTTTTTCAAGGCATCAAAGTAGTGCGGCCGCAGTAGATATTGTGCGGCCCGCACTGAAGACACCACGGACGCACCACCATTATGTGCGGTCCGCGGAAGAGAAGATTAGAGAGATGTAATTTGCCAAGGTTCAAGCCAGCGCGGTCATGTTTGTGCGGACCACATTAGAAACCTCCGCGGCCGCAGTGCATCCTGCGCAGTCCGCGGAGCCTGAGTTCAGAGAGCCAAGATTTCAAGTCCAAGAGCCTACTGCTGCCGCAGTCCATTTTGTGCGGCCCGCACTGACCCCACAGGGGTATTTTTGTTCAGTTTTTCCAGCTTAGTATAAANGACACAGGATAGGAAGAAAACACGTTGGTGGAGCAGTTGTACTCTAAAAGATGGTCGCGACCCGACCAATAAGTAAATCCAAAGGAATGCCAACTTCGTCGTGCCGCGACGTTAAATCAAGCGCTTCATGGGAGGCAACCCATGTGTGGTAACACTCTTTTTGTCCTTTAAAATTTTAATTTTTGTTAGATAGATTTAATTGAGCAATTTAAAGTGTGTGTTAGAGTGTAGGGGATTCAAAAGATCATAACACTGGGTAAGATTGCATGCGAAAGGGAGAAAAGTCGCCATGGGAAGTTTGCTACACATATGCGGTCGCATTTCAACTATGCGGACCGCATTGTGGTCGCAAACCCAGACAGTGTGTTTGGAAAAAATTGGTGGTAAGAATGCGGCAAGGAGGTGCACTTTGCGGACAACATTTCAGTTATGCGATCGCATAGTGCACCGCATTTTAGACCTCAACCAACTCAAAATTGAATCCACCGCATAACACTTCTGCGGTCGCATAACATGTTATGCGGTGACTTACCCATCGCATATCTCCCAGGTAAGTCCCTCACATTTCTTCAGCATTTCACACACGTTCAAAACAAAAGGAATTTATTTTATTATCAGAAAGAAACGAAACAAAATGAAAAAAAAGAGAAAGGAGAAGGCAAAACGGCTAGTGAATCAAAAACGTAAGGCAACACCTGTGAAATCATCTCCCAAGTGTGCTCATTAATCCGTCACTGGTATGTTTTTCTTGTCCCGATTTCATCCTTGCAAGCTTTAGTTTCAATTTTGTTTTTGTTTCTCCTATTTTTGTTTCCTATTTTTTTTTTTGTGTTTTCTAGTTGGGTATCTGTTCTTAATGTGAGGGGGTTCTTGGTTAGGTAGTATGTTTAGGGTAATGGGTAGTGAAACTAGGTCCTCCATTGTTGAGGGTTGAAGTCAAAAAAGTTAAGAACGATGACTTCTGCAGACCGCATAATCAAATTGCGGTCCTCATTTTTGCCGCACAAGAAAACCCTAGCTGGCTGAAGAAGATGAAAAAATGCGGCGACTTTGCGATCGCATAATTGATATGCGGACCGCAAAGTCACCGCATACTAAGACAGTTTACCTGGTTTTGTAACATGTTGTTTGCGGCCAATTTGCGATCGCATATCCAACTTTCGGTGGACGTTGCGATCGCATTTTATGATTATGTTTTCTGAGCCTTTGAGTATGCGATGTTTATGCGAACCGCATAATTCGCATAATCCATTGCATACTTAGATCATTTTAGCAGGCTGAGCGTTTGCGACAGGTTTGCGGTCCACATAGTGGTTATGCGACCACATAACCTGTCGCATACTTTAAATTTTTGGTATTTTTTCTATTATTGCCTACCATGTTGCTCACATTTCATTTCTGTGAAGATATGGCTCCCAAGAAACATACAGCCTCTGCCCAGAAAAGGGCTTCTACGCGTCCTCATGCTTGATGCCTTGAAATCCAGTCTCTGAATCTCCCTAGTGCGGACCGCACAAAGTGTAGTGCGGCCGCACTAGGCTTGTTTGTCCTGAGTTGTCTTGTCTTTGGTACTTGTGCAGGTTTCACTCCTTTTGAGCCGATCTTTGACATCTCGTCACTTTGTTGATCAAACCTGCAATCAAGCACAATTTATGAGCCTTTTGGGACTATTTTGTAAGAATTTATAATCAAAGCGTAAGCAAGAAGGAGCATGGAACACGTCAAAATCCCTAGTTATCAACTCCCCCAAACTTAAGCTTTTGCTTGTCCTCAAGCAAATAAAATAAGACCCACCCCTTAAGGGAAAATCCAAGAAATTTTCAGCTTTCCTAAAGTAACCTCAACTAGCATCAGTTGGGACTAACAATTGCCCTCGACACACATGAGTCATTAACAATATTTAACCTTTGAAAAACCATGGATCAAGTGCGACACAAGAGCATCAAGAGTTGACTCAACACATCAAAGAACTCTTTCAATTACTTTGGTCATTTGTGGAACCCAAACTCACACATCCTCAACTCTCCCTAAGCAAACCTCACCTTTAGAATAGTGGCACACAAAACGAGGTTAATGGGAATTCACTCATCTCTCTCCAGGAAAAGTCACAAGTCTGGCTCTAGGTACCATATGCTTCCCCCTTATGTAAGTATCCACTAATGTAAGCTTCATTCAACTCAAGATCATATAGGGCTTTTGTGGAGTCATTGTGAAGGCTTTTGGTTCAGGGTAGGACAAGTTTTTGTTCAAGTGGGTTCCATCTTCCCTTAAGCACTTCTTTTGATTCATTTGGCACAATTTCACTTGACTCTTTGAGTCATTTCACTTCTTTCTAAGGGGGTAGAGAGACACATTGTCACTCTTTCTTATGCATTTCAAACCTTTTCTCCTTTTTTCAAGTTTCCACACCTTTCATTCTTTGCTTTTCTTGAATCCATTTTTATTATTTTTCACATTGAACATTCTTTTTGACTTTTTGCTTTTCTTTCTTCTTCATTGCCTTTTTTTTCTTCATTTTTGTGCCTTTTTGCCACTTTGTTGCAATCCTCATCTCTCCCCCCCCCCCCCAAACTAATACTTTTGCCATCTGCTAAAGGAAAGATCGGGTGCCAAGAGAGGATATCTTTTAGAACGGGTATAGGCTTGTATCATGGTTCTTGAAAGAAAAAGGTCTAAGGCTCAAAAGGGTTGACTAGGGATCTTATCATTGGTAGGCTATGGAGTTGTTCCATCTATCATTTGGATCGAGGAGAGCCTATAATCACGCCTCAAGTTAACATTCACTTAGGATTTTGCCTCTACGAACATTCAGGGCAAGTTCTAGACCAATGGCTCGGGACTTGGACTTGCAATTCAATTACTCACCACACAAGCTAAGGGATTGCTAAAGACATAGAGTCGGGGGCCCACAACGACCTTAGATACGATTTGAGCACACAATGGTCCTGAAAAACCACTTGATGATTATCGGCCAACGCAAGAGTCTCAAGGTCACAACTTTCACCATCCTAAACACAACAATTTGTTTTTGACCATAAGATCAAAGGCAAATGTGCTAGGCCCAAGTGAAGCTTTGCTTGAGGTACCCTTAACTACAAACTACTAAAAACACGAAGAAAAATGGACTCAAACCCTTAAGAAGGTTGTCACGCCATCTATCATTGGGAAGAGCCTCCCGGTTCACACAATATTCCACCTTTGGAAAGAATCGTGGCATTAAGAAAACCAAAGGTTTATTGGAAACTCCGAAAACAAAAAGCTACGAATCACAAATAAGAAGCTAAAATGAAAATTTTTGCGGAAATAGAATAAATATATACAAGAGGGGATTTGAATATACAATAGACGGGATGAATATATACAATGAAATGTAACTTTATATACAGACCAAAGATGAAAAATCAGTAAAGCATAAAGAATGTATCAATATATACAGTCATCCAAAATGTAGGGCTCACCCCCTCAAATGAAAGCTGGCATTGTCCCCAATGCCAACTAGTCTAAATAAGCACCAAAAAGATATAGAAAAAGGATATAGAGGACTCCCTAAGCCGTGTCTGTCTGCATAGGATCATGGGTGGTCCCTGGGTCCTCTGTGTGCTCGGGAACCTCAGACTGGTTCCCGGTGGTCTGCTCTTCAGCTACTGGAACCTGGGCCTAGACCTTGACAGGCTGTGGAACTGGTATATCCTGCGGCTGACTGGAGGAGGTCTCCGGTGGGTCCGCCAACTGGATGATAGCATCATCTACTCTAGGGATCATCCTCCTCCTCTTCGGAGGCCTCTGGGTCTGCTTCGGTTGTGGATGAGCTGCTGGGATTGGATCAGCAAGCAACAGGTCCAAAGGCAGCTGGTCTGCCTTCAGTCTATCAACGTATACCCGCAACTCCTTTACAGACTCCTTGGAGGCCCGTGTCTTCCGCAACTTCCTATGCTCCTTAGCAAGCTCCTTGAGAGACTTGCTATGTGAATCCACTGCCTTTGTGAGCGCAGCCTGAGTGCCGAGGATCTTCTTCTGATTCTCAAGTATCTCTTTGAGCGCATCCTCGATTGACTGGGGTACCTGTGGGGCTAGGGGAGCTGACTGAGCCACTACAGTAGTAGTCAATGTGGACAACTTGGATGAGGCAGTCTGCATCCAGTTGTTTATACTTAGCAGGGCCTGGCTCAGCCGGTGGGCAGTGATGGGATGGGCCCGGTAGATGGAATCTCCGGGGCCTGCTGATGTGGAAGGGCCAGGAGGAATGGCTGCAGAAGTGGAGGTAGGCTTAGCAGGGACCTCTACTACAACTGGCTCTTCAGACTGGCCAGTTGGGGCAGAAGTAGGGGCTTTGTAGTTCTTGTCCTTGGGGTTGTCATTCCCCTTCAAGTTATACCAGGAGAACGGCACTGTCGCCTTGACCTTGACGTCGTAGGGCTTCTTGTCCGCCTCCAAGTCCCGGAAGTACATAGTAAGGGTGCTAGGGAAAGGGTAGTTCCGGTCATGCTCTGCTCCCACTAATGAGATAATGCGGGACATCACATTCCCCACATTTATGGGGTATCCCGCCATAATCGAAGCAACCAAAACAGCCCGGTGAAGAGGAAGGGTCTGGTCATGTGTAGTAGGATCCAACCGGCTTCAAACAAATGTCTCCCAACCCCTCGCCTCAAAGTTTAAGGTCCTCCGCAATATTTTGACCCCAGCAGCCAACCAATCAGGAACGGTACCTGAGATTGCCAGGTACTGAGCTAACCATGGACGGACCTCCTCGCCCATCTCCAACTTCGCCATGTACAAAGTTTCATCCTCCTCATTGAAGCCCAAGTATTCATTAAGGTATTTCCCGTCAAACAACACTGTCTTATTACTAACCTTGGTCACTTTGGAGCCCTTTTTGATGTGGGCTACATTGCAATAAAATTCCTTGACCATGTGTTCGTTGGCATCTACACACTTCTCCATAAACAGTTCCCAACCCACTCTAGTTCTGAATTGTCTCTGCACGTCAGGGTTGTGGGGTAATATATCATTGTCAATGAAACTCCGCTCCGGTATCAACTTTCTCACCGGCCACCACTCCCTAAACTTGTGGTACGCCACCTGGCTCACAAACCTATCCTCCCAAACATCAGGCTTTCTAGTTCGGGCAATGCATCCCACCTGAGGCTCACCACCTTCAGCTATCTCCTCATCCCCTTCTACCTCCTCCTCATCTCCGTCTGCACCCTCCCCGGATAATGAAGCTGTGGGGGAGGTGGAGTAGTCACCACTGCCGGCTGCTGAGCCCTCAGACGACTCAGTGGGAATATGCTCTGGTGCTTGGGCAGTAGGTGATGGTGGAGGGGTATCTCTTAGCCTGAATCTCTCTGGCCAGTCTTCAACATATTCTAGTACAGAGTCTGAAGAAATTTCCCTTGATGGTTGATACTCACTCCCCGAGGAATGGGAAGCAGCTCTATCTGCAGCTTTGATTATTTTTCTGGTCTTTTTTATTTTTCCCGAGCTTGGGGAGTGAGTTTTATCATCTTCTTCTTCCCTCCCCGGGAGGGTTCTCCTTTTCCCGGTTGTTTTGAGCCTTTTCCTTGTTGTCTCACCATTGTCTGCAAACATCATTCAATGTATTTATTAGTATCAATCAAGGCAGTTCAAGTTATTGCAGCAGAATTACAGAGATTGAGGAAGGAGAAACTTTATGCAAAGTTCTCCAAGTGTGAGTTCTGGCTTTGTTCTGTGGCTTTCCTGGGGCACGTGATGTCCAGTGATGGTATTCAGGTTGATCCGAAGAAGATAGAGGCGGTGCAGAGTTGGCCTAGACCGTCCTCAGCCACGGAGATTCGGAGTTTCCTCGGTTTGGCGGGTTATTATCGCCGGTTCGTTCAGGGTTTTTCATCTGTTACTTCGCCCTTGACCAAGTTGACGCAGAAGAGTGCACCGTTTGTATGGTCGGACGAGTGCGAGGAGAGCTTTCAGAAGCTCAAGACAGCTTTGACCACAGCTCCAGTATTGGTATTGCCATCAGCTTCAGGTTCTTACACAGTGTATTGTGATGCCTCGAGAGTTGGGATCGGATGTGTGTTGATGCAGGAGGGTAGAGTTATTGCATATGCTTCTCGCCAGTTGGAGCCCCATGAGAAGAATTACCCTATACATGACTTAGAGTTGGCTGCTATAGTTCATGCTTTGAAGATTTGGAGGCACTACTTATACGGTGTATCTTGTGAGGTATTCACGGATCACCGCAGTCTCCAGCATTTGTTCAAGCAGAAGGATCTTAATTTGAGGCAGTGGAGGTGGCTTGAGTTACTCAAGGACTATGATATTACCATTCTGTATCATCCGGGGAAGGCCAATGTAGTGGTCGATGCCTTGAGCCGGAGGGCGGTTAGTATGGGTAGTTTGGCGTACATTCCAGTTGGGGAGAGGCTCTTTGCAGTTGATGTCCAGGCTTTGGCCAATCGGATGGTGAGATTAGACATTTCGGAGCCTAGTCGGGTGTTGGCTTGTGTGGTTTCTCGGTCTTCCTTGTATGACCGCATTAGAGAGCATCAGTATGATGATCCGCATTTGCTTGTCCTTAAGGACAGGGTCCAACATGATGATGCCAGAGATGTGACTATTGATGATGATGGCGTGTTGAGGATGCAGGGCCCGATTTGCGTGCCCAATGTGGATGGGCTTCGGGAGTTGATATTAGAAGAGGCCCACAGCTCGCGGTATTCCATTCATCCGGGTGCAGCGAAGATGTATCAGGATTTGAGGCACCACTACTGGTGGAGGAGAATGAAGAAAGATATTGTGAGTTATGTAGCTCGGTGTCTCAACTGTCAGCAGGTCAAATATGAGCATCAGAGGCCCGGTGGTGTACTTCAGCGGATGGATATTCCGGAGTGGAAATGGGAGAGGATTACTATGGATTTTGTGAGTGGTCTCCCTCGTACCTCGAGGAAGTTTGATTCGATTTGGGTGATTGTGGATCGATTGACCAAGTCCGCGCACTTCATTCCGGTGTGTACTACCTATTCTTAGGAGCGACTGGCAGGGATTTTCATCCGAGAGATTGTTCGGTTGCATGGGGTCCCAGTTTCTATTATCTCAGATAGAGGTACTCAGTTTACTTCCCAGTTTTGGAGGACCTTTCAGCGGGAGTTGGGTACACAGGTGGAGCTGAGCACAACATTTCATCCTCAGACGGACGGGCAGTCCAAGCGTACCATTCAGATATTGGAGGACATGTTGCGTGCCTGTGTTATTGATTTTGGAGGTTCTTGGGCTGAGTTCTTGCCACTTGCAGAGTTTGCTTACAACAACAGCTATCAATCCAGTATTCAGATGGCGCCGTGTGAGGCCTTATATGGGAGACGGTGTAGATCTCCGGTTGGTTGGTTTGAGCCCGGCGAGGCTAGGCTATTGGGGACAGAGTTGGTCCAGGATGCCTTAGAGAAGGTGAAAGTGATCCAGGAGAGACTTCGTACAGCTCAGTCGCGTCAGAAGAGTTATG
>NC_031995.1:15873982-15894117 GCF_001879085.1 Nicotiana attenuata | reverse complement strand
TTCTTATGCTATTACTAACCTTTCTTCCTTTTTCTAAGTTTCCACTACCTTTCATTTCTTGTCTTTTCTTGAATCCTATTTTATTTATTTTTCACATTGAACATTTCTTTTGTACTTTTGCTTTTCTTTCTTCTTCATGTCCTTTTTTTCTCTATTTTGTGTCCTTTTGCCACTTTGTTGACAATCCTCATCTCCTCCCCCCCCCCCCCAAACTAATACTTTTGCCATCTGCTAAAGGAAAGATCGGGTGCCAAGAGAGGATATCTTTTAGAACGGGTATAGGCTTGTATCATGGTTCTTGAAAGAAAAAGGACTAAGGCTCAAAAGGGTTAACTAGGGATCATATCATTGGTAGGCTATGGAATTGTTCAAACTATCATTTGGATCAAGGAGAACCTATAATCATGTCTTAAATCAAAATTCACCTAGGATTTCGCCTCAACAAACATTCAGGGCAAGTTCTAGACCAATGGCTCGGGACTTGGACTTGCAATTCAATTACTCACCACACAAGCTAAGGGATTGCTAAAGACATAGAATCGGGGGTCCACAACGACCTTAGATACGATTTGAGCACACAATGGTCCCGAAAAACCACTTGATGATTATCGGCCAACGCAAGAGTCTCAAGGTCACAACTTTCACCATCCTAAACACAACAATTTGTTTTTGACCATAAGATCAAAGGCAAATGTGCTAGGCCCAAGTGAAGCTTTGCTTGAGGTACCCTAACTACTAACTACTAAAAACCAAAAAGAAAAACAAAAACGGACTCAAACCCTTAAGAAGGTTGTCACGCCATCCATCATTGGGAAGAGCCACCCGGTTCACACAACATTTCACCTTTGGAAAGAACCGTAGCACTAAGAAAACCAAAGATTTATTGAAAACTCCGAAAACAAGAAGCTACGAATCACAAATAAGAAGCTAAAAATGAAAAATTTTATGGAAAACAGAATAAATATATACAAGAGGGGATTTGAATATACAACGAGGGATGAATATATACAATATGATGTAACTTTATATACAGACCAAAGGAAAGATAAAAAGTGCGATAAAAGTAACTAAATATAAAATTATATACAGACCAAATGAAAATCAAGAAAGCATAAAATGGTATCAATATATACAGTCATCCAAAAATGTAGGGCGCACCCCCTCAAATAAAAGCTGGCATTGTCCCCAATGCCAACTAGTCTAAATAAGCACCAAAAAGATAGAAAAAGGATATAGAAGGCTCCCTAAGCCGTGTCTGTCTTCATAGGATCATAGGTGGTCCCTGGGTCCTCTGTGTGCTTGGGAACCTCAGACTGGTTCCCAATGGTCTGGTCTGCTGCTACTGGGACCTGGGCCTGGACATGGACAGGCTCTGTAACTGGTACATCCTGTGGCTGACTGGAGGAAGCCTCCGATGGGTTCGCCAACTGGATGATGGCATCATCTGCTCTAGGGATCGTCCTCCTCCTTTTCGGAGGCCTCTGGGTCTGCTCCGGTTGTGGATGAGCTGCTAGGACTGGGTCATCAAGCAACAGGTCCAANCTTTTGCACTGTGTGTCTGCCCATCTCTCCTTGCCAATCCGGATTGCTCTTGGAGAATCTGTTCAATAATGCATATATCTCGTCAAAGCTTTTCTCCAACACTTGACCCCCAGCTGCAGCATCTACCACGATCTTTGTTTCAGAATGTAGCCCTTTCTATGAAAGTGTGAGCTAACACTTCATTCGTCTGATTGTGATGAGGATAGTCTCTGAGTAGCCCCTTGAACCTTTCCCAAGCCGAGTATAAAGATTCTCCCGCTTTCTGTTTGAAGGCCACTATCTCACTTCTGATCTTTGCAGTTTTGCCTGAAGGAAATAACCTTGCCAGAAATTTTCTTGCCAAATCATTCCATGATATAATGGAATTAGCTGGTTCTGCCTTTGGCCATCGCTTAGCCTCGCCCAACAGAGAGAATGGAAAAAGTGTGAGCCTCACATAGTCTGGAGTGACCCCGTTAGTGATATAAGTATCACTAATCTCCAAGAAGTTCAGAATATGCTGCTGTGGATCCTCGTGTGGAAGACCCATAAATTGCCCGTTTGCATGAAGTAACTGGATCATGCTCTGTTTCAGCTCAAAGTACCCAGTGATTCTGGGCTTCACGATACTGGAGGTGACATTAGCAATGCTGGGCATCGCCACCTCCTGAACAGCCATGGGTTGCTCCTCTTCCATGTCCATAGGAAATTGAACAAGTGCCTGAATATTATTCGTGTCCCTTGCTTCCCTCAACCTCCTGTGAAATGTTCTCTCAGGTTCAGGATCAAAGCCTTGAAGTCGGTCCTGGCTTCTGACCCTACGCATTCAATCAAAGTTCCTGAGATCTGAGCAACAATCAAGTAAAGTTAGACTAGACGAAATAAGCAATTAAAGCAAAAACTAGAAAGTAGCTAATATTCAAGTCCCCGGCAACGGCGCCAAAAACTTGTTGCTCCCAAACGCACACGCAAGTATACGCGGTCGACAAGTAATATAATGATAAGTTGAGTGTCGAACCCACAGAGACTTGTATAAACTACTCACTAAATCACTAAAATTGTTATTCAATCTAGCTAAAAGCAAAGTCCAATAATATGATTATACTATACTACGATTCTAAATAATAACTAAATTATCAAGTAACGAATTGATTGTTGTGTATTCAGTAGAGAGAATATTCCAGGGTTGTGATCGATTCACCAATCATATTGTGTTCTAATTAACTCTCCCTTCATATAATTCACTCATGGTTGCTAATTAATCGATAAATGCTCTCATAGCCTTCTCCCGAAGTACTACTCGCCTATTCTCAATAGACTAACTCCTATATTCCTATGAAATCAATCTATTAAGAACGCATTAAGATTATGATATTTAATTAAGCACGGTGACTAGGTATATTCCTATCCTAACTACAAATCTGCTCCCCCTAAGGGTTAAGATCATGCTCTCTTCAATTTTTCTCTAGTCTAAACACGACTTTCCCAAGCATAGCATAGATAGTAAATAGAACCTAACTGCTGGCCAGACAATTAAGCAATTAAACAATGAATTGAAGAAACAATCATATACTGGTGAATTATAATCAAGGTCAAGCTAATATCAAACAACAATATTCATGGCTGAATCACAGCCCCAGAACAATGGGTGTTTAGCCACTCATGATGTAATCAAACAATTGCATAATTGTTGAATCAATTGAAAAATACTAGAAAAAGATGAAGAAAACTGAGAATTCTCCGCTTCCTCACGATCCCGTGTGTGTTTTTACTCCAAAGTGGCATCTCTCTCCTTCAAAAATAGGTTTAGTCTTGCTTTTATACGTGTTGGGTAGGTCTAGGACCGAAATAACCTTGTCCCGGGCGAAATAGGACACATTTCACGTCACCGGCGCCCAGCCCGGTGCCAGGCGCCCTCCACGGCGCCCAAATATTTGTGCATACTGTTTTTGGCGCCACAGGTGGCGCCCAACTGGCCCTTTTTCCTGGTTTTGTTTGTTTTGTCTCAAATCTTGCGCGTTTTGCCCCGTTCTGTTTGGAATTTGATAAAATGTAAAACATGAAAGTTGTAGCCCTTTGAGTTAGATTTCCAACCATATATTGTAGAGACCAAATGGAGTTCTGAGCAAAGAGTTATATCCATTTTACTAGACAGTACGCAATATGCCTACTCGATTCTTCGTTCGCTCTAACTATCATTCGTTTACCCCCAAACACGATTTCGGCTTAATTCCCTGAGCTTTTACTCAGACTTCAAAGCTCCAAATCACTTGAATTCATTCCATAACATCTATATAGCTCGGAATCACTCCTACAAGGCATAAAACACACAGTTAGTGCAAGACACTAGCGATTAAAGCTCAAACTCAATCAAAGTGCAGTAAATTTGAGTGTAATAATCGACTAAAATGCGTAATTATAGCCTATCATCAACACCCCACACTTAAAAGTTGCTCGTCCTCGAGCAATGGGACTATCTAATAAATTTTTACCCCCCCCCCCCCCAACTACGTACAAGTATCAATTATAGAGGAGTACTTTTACTTTTACCCACACACTATACCCTAGACTATGATCAATACCGGCACACAAGCATGAACACACAAAAATTCACATTCTTCCCGTCTAAGCATGCCCAAGTATAATATTTCACTTCAATCAATTCCAACAACCTAATTGTCACCACCCAACCTCAAGAGCCGACTTGCAACCACTAAGCACCCTCAACTCATGCACTTACCGAACAAGAAAGTTTACAACATCACCAATCATTCATGAGATCATGTGCTCTTACCAACAAACAAAAGAGTGAATATAGATAGTCCACACATTCAAACGTACTTTTGAATATAGATTAAGGACATCTCACAATTTGAACAAAATTCGCTCACTCTCACAAAGAGTTGATATGCATCCCGTGGTCGTACCATAAGCTTGCCCGTAGTGTATATCTCTATTAATTTAAGCTAGCCAAATCTAGGATCAATTAGAACTTTTAGGTTGTAATGTAGGCTAAGGGACGGGCAAGCTTAGAAATAGTGGCTCCCTCCTAAGCACTTTAATACACTACATTCACAATTCAAGCACATATTCTTCTCAACCAAATCACTTGCCATACACAACATAGCCCTCTTTTTAATTAAGCACTTTTCTACTTTTCACTAGCGCAAATAAATAAGAATTGGAGGTGTTTTATATTTCTACATACTTTCACTATCATTTTTTTTCTTTAAATTCTTCTTTCTCTTTTTTTTCTTTTTCACACATTCCATACAATAAGTTCATCGGCTAGTGACCTTTGATTTCAACTTTAGTGCACCAACGGGCCCTTCCATGGTTCCACTCGAAAACTATTCCCCAATATCTCACCTTACTTCTTTTAGCGACTAAGTGACTTAGGAGGTAAAGGTTCAATCAATATCAAATTAAGAACAAAATAGGGGTATGGCTTGTAATGTGGGTGCCAAAAGAAAGGTCTATAAGCTTAAAGGGTCTAGCAACGGAAAATTTTATTTTTATGCGACAAGCACATCCATGATCAAGCAAGAAAATGCCTACGTCATATCCTAGATTAGCACACTTACAATTTCGCTTCAATTAGCACACGGGGCAAAGTTCTAGACTACACAGGATAACATAGAAAATCACAATTCCTCACACACACATTGCACATGACTCAATCAATACGGTTCTGTTCAACTCTCAAGTCAAGCAAGCACACATAATTGAAAAATTTAAGCAATATTGCACTATGTGGCATACGAGTCAAACAACTGAGAAAAGGAGTCACAAAATAGGTTATTTACTTTACTTAGGCTTCACAATTCAAACCAAATACACGGGAAAACAGAATGTATGTCATAGCCTAATGTGCCAGCATCAACCATGTCAATGAGTATCTCAGAGCGACTCAATTTCTTCCTAAACTACTCCTAAAAAAAATAGAAATAAAGTACCCGGTTCGAGCTACACCCTTGGAAAAGAACCGGCGCCCAAAGAAAAACCAAGGGATACTACCTAACTATCCTAAAAAAAATTCTTTTTGGTATTTTTAATCGGACTTTTATCCCTCAAGAAAATTGTCCAAAAGATCCATCGTCGGGAAAAGTCTGAACTTTTTCACATTTTTTTTTTCAATATTCGTTTTTTTTACCTAGACTATTTCTACTACGAGTTCTAAAAGAAATACTAAAAAAAATAGTTTTATACAATTACACTTTAGAAAGTAGTTTCCTCACCCCACACTTATATTATGCATAGTCCTCGATGCATGATCATAGAGAAATATTAAAACAAGGGTGAGAAATAGTCCCTGAGACCCTCTCAGGCCTAGCTCGGACATGATCCTCAATACTAAGGGTCGGGAGGACCCCACACTTAAGCTCAAACATGCTCCTCAGCTTCAACTTTGGGTACTCATACTTCCCCTACTCTGCAAAATAAAAACAACACAAAACTTGACACTAAAAAAAATTAATCAATAGCTAAAAGATATACATGTTGGGTTGCCTCCCAACAAGCGCCTTATTTATAGTCGTGTCACGACTCTGCTACTGTGCTCAGGCTGGGCGCTTCCTCTTCTTCTTTCTCCCATGAGTTCTAGCCTTTTTGCACACTCTCGGAAGGTCTCCTCTTTCATCTCTGGCTCTTTTCGCAATCGTCTTTACACACTCAGCTTGCAACACTACCTCCTCTAACTCAGTTGTCCCATCTGGATCACTACAATTCACATAAGGACTCTGCTCTATCCCCTTCGATTCTACCACAGTAATCATGCACAAGTCCTCATAATGCTTAGGGAGCTTAAGTGCCTTGTAGACATTAAAAGTGACCTCCTCATCGCCAACTCTCATTTTTAACTTCCCTGCCCTTACATTAATAATTTCTCCACTAGNGCAGTTGATGTCCAGGCTTTGCCCAATCGGATGGTGAGATTAGACAGTTTCGGAGCCTAGTCGGGTGTTGGCTTGTGTGGTTTCTCGGTCTTCCTTGTATGACCGCATTAGAGAGCGTCAGTATGATGATCCGCATTTGCTTGTCCTTAAGGACAGGGTCCAGCATGATGATGCCAGAGATGTGACTTTTGATGATGATGGCGTGTTGAGGATGTAGGGCCGTATTTGCGTGCCCAATGTGGATGGGCTTCGGGAGTTGATATTAAAAGAGGCCCATAGCTCGCGGTATTCCATTCATCCGGGTGCCGCGAAGATTTATCAGGATTTGAGGAAGCACTACTGGTGGAGGAGAATGAAGAAAGATATTGTGAGTTATGTAGCTCGGTGTCTCAACTGTCAGCAGGTCAAATATGAGCATCAGAGGCCCGGTGGTGTACTTCAGCGGATGGATATTCTGGAGTGGAAATGGGAGAGGATTACTATGGATTTTGTGAGTGGTCTCCCTCGTACCTCGAGGAAGTTTGATTCGATTGGGTGATTGTGGATCGGCTGACCAAGTCCGCGCACTTTATTCTGGTGTGTATTACCTATTCTTCGGAGCGGCTGGCAGGGATTTTCATCCGGGAGATTGTTCGGTTGCATGGGTCCCAGTTTCCATTATCTCAGATAGAGGTACTCAGTTTACTTCCCAGTTTTGGAGGACCTTTCAGCGGGAGTTGGGTACACAGGTGGAGCTGGGCACAACATTTCATCCTCAGACGGACGGGCAGTCCGAGCGTACCATTCAGATGTTGGAGGACATGTTGCGTGCCTGTGTTATTGATTTTGGAGGTTCTTGGGCTGAGTTCTTGCCACTTGCAGAGTTTGCTTACAACAACAGCTATCAATCCAGTATCAGATGGCGCCGTGAGGCCTTATATGGGAGACGGTGTAGATCTCCGGTTGGTTGGTTTGAGCCCGGCGAGGCTAGGCTATTGGGGACAGAGTTGGTCCAGGATGCCTTAGAGAAGGTGAAAGTGATCCAGGAGAGACTTCGTACAGCTCAGCCACGTCAGAAGAGTTATGCGGACCGGAAGGTTCGAGATGTATCTTATATGGTGGGCGAGAAGGTCTTGCTGAAGGTTTCGCCCATGAAGGGCGTTATGAGGTTTGGGAAGAAAGGGAAGCTGAGTCCGCGGTTCATTGGGCCTTTTGAGGTACTTAGGAGGATTGGGGAGGTGGCCCATATGCTTGCTTTGCCACCCAGCTTGTCAGGGGTTCATCCGATATTCCATGTTTCTATGCTCCGAAAGTATGTTGGGACCCGTCTCATGTGTTAGACTTCAGCACGGTTCAGTTGGATGATGACTTGACCTATGATGTGGAGCCAGTGGCTATTTTGGGTCATCAGGTTCGAAAGTTGAGATCAAAGGATATAGCTTCGGTGAAGGTGCAGTGGAGAGATCGGCCCGTGGAGGAGGCTACCTGGGAGACCGAGCAGGAGATGCGGAGCAGTTATCCTCACCTGTTTGAGGCTTTAGGTATGTTTCTTGACCCGCTCGAGGACGAGCATTTGTTTAAGTTGGGGAGGATGTGATGACCTGGCCGTCGTCCCATGTGTTACTGCCCCGTTTTCCCCGTTTATTGCTTCTTCATGTTCCATTATCGGCATCTGGTGAGTTAGAGTCGAATTGGTTTGGTTTTGGTAGGAAATGAGACATTTAGTCTCTTTAAGGAAGGCTTATATTGGAAAAGTCAACCAGATGTTGACAAATGAGTTAGAGGGCTCGGATGTGATTTCTGGTGATTCGGTTAGCTTCGGGGGATGATTTGTGACTTAGGAGTGTGATCGGAAGTGATTTTGGAGGTCCGATGTAGAATTAGGCTTGAATTGGCGAAGCTAGTATTTTGGCGAATTCCGGTTGGTAGGTGAGATTTTGATTCGGGGCTCGGAATGGAATTCCGAGAGTTGCAGCAGCTTCGTTAGGTGATTTTGGATATATGTGCAAATTTCAGGTCATTCGGAGGTGTCTTGGTCGGGTTTTTGATCAAATGCGTATTTCGGAAGTTTTGAAGAAACTTAGGCCTGAATCCGATGTGATTTAATGGTTTTAGCGTTGTTTGATGCGTTTGAAAGATTGGAACAAGTTTGAATAATGTTTTAGGATGTGTTGGTACCTTTGGTTGGGGTCCCGGGGGCCCCGGTGTGATTTCGGGTGGTCAATCGGACCATTTTTGGACTTGATATGTTGCAGGTTTTCAGCTGTAGGATTGCAGAAGATTTACCCATCGGTCCGCGTGGGTAGGGTCGCGAACGCGTAGAGGAGAATTTGGAGGTCTGGAAATTGGTCTTCGCGTACGCGTCTCCTTAGTCGCGTTCGCGTAGTATTGAAAGGCGAAGCTTCGCGTTCGCGATTGGTGTCACGCGTTCGCGTAGAGGAAATCTGAGGGGCCAAGAATTTGGCCTACGCGTTCGCGTCTATGGGCTCGCGATCGCGTTGATATAAGACCCAGGCCTTCGCGTTCGCATGGGTGATGCCGCGTTCGCGAAGGGCATTTTTGGCAGCCTTAATAATTGGTCATCGCGAACGCGTGGGTTGTGGCCGCGTTCGTGTAGAGTAAAATACCTGGGCAGAAAGGGTTTTATTTGAATATTTCATCCGCGAATGTATTCATTTTTCCTCCATTGTTAACCACCTTGAGAGCTTTTTGGGAGTAACTGAAGAGGGTTTCTACGGGGATTGATTGGAGGTGAGTCTCGTGACCTAGAAACGTCATTTTATTGAAGAATCAACCTTTAATTCTTGGAAATTTGGGTAAAAATTGGAAGAACTAGG
Organism: Nicotiana attenuata; assembly: GCF_001879085.1. Classification (NCBI taxonomy): domain Eukaryota; kingdom Viridiplantae; phylum Streptophyta; class Magnoliopsida; order Solanales; family Solanaceae; genus Nicotiana; species Nicotiana attenuata. The sequence goes on along the minus strand of NC_031995.1, from coordinate 15,884,885 downwards.
GCTTGGTTTTTGAAAATGAAAATTTGGGATTTTAAAGGGCATTTGAACTCCGATTTTGGTAAATTTGATATGTATGGACTCGTGGCGAGACGAAGAATCCGATGATGTAAATTTTATAATTTTTCGAGAAGTGGGTCCGGGGCTCGGGTTTTGCCAACTTCGTGATTTTTTGTGTTTTTCGAGTCTTTTCGATTGGGTTATATTCCCTTAGCCTATTGTAATGTATTCCTTGTGGTTTTGATCAGATTTGACGCGCGAGGAGGTCAATTCGAGAGGAAAAGGCATAGCGAGCTAGATTTTGGGCCGGCTGGAGTGAGTAATGGGTGTAAATGATGTACTGAGGGTTTGAGACCCTGGAATTTCACATCGTACCGCTCTTTTGAGGTGAGGCACGCGCTCTATGACGAGTGCGGGGCCGTTGGTTATTGGGGATTGTGACTTGGTTCGTCCCGGTGATGTTTTACTGTGTTTTTCTACTAGAACCTGTTGTGAAATCATCGTTACTTGGATTTGACTATTGTATTTGGGCTTCGTGCCGGTTATTTGGATCCTTCAGGGATTGATTTCACTGATTTTCATACTTTGCACATTGTTTAACCTCATTCCAAGGTTTTAAGTACTATTTTTGCAAACTCAGCCCCTTTTTCTAAACTTGAAAATTCAAATGATATTTTAAATGATATTTTGGGCTGTGGATTACTGATTTAAAAGTGCCCGAGGGGCTTATTGTGATTTCTGGATTTATGGATGGCTCGGGCTGCACGCCGCAGCAGTACTATGTGATATTGAGGCCGAGGGCCTGGTTGGTGCCACGAGATGGCTTATTTGCGCTTGGGCTGTAGGAGCCCCTCCGGAGTCTGTACACACCCCCAGTGAGCGCCGTCGACGTGAAATATATGGTTGGCTCGGACTGCACGCCGCAGTGGGTACCTGAGTGTACCGGTATTTGCATTGCATTGCATCATTGCATCATTCCTTACCTGTTACCTGTCATGGTTCTTTCTGTACTATTACTTTATTGACTTGCAAGTCTTACTGTTAAAGGTTTGGTACTGCCCGTTATAGTTGCCTTGTGTTTTTCAGTGATTTCTTATCTTCAGTTATTATTTATGCTTATTACTCACTGAGTCGGAGTACTCACTTTATTCCCTGCACCTTGTGTGCAGATTTAGGTGCATCACAGTCTGAGGGAGGACCTGTCTAGCTGAGCAGCATTTCACCGGGAGCATCGAGGTAGCTGCATGGCGTTCGCAGCCTTGATCCTTCCCTTCTATCCCTATCTTTCATTATTCTGTTTCTTAGACAGTCTTGTTATAGGATGACACTCTGTATTAGAGGCTCGTGATCGTGACACCGGATCCTGTTTTGGGTTATGTTCCAGTATTTTTTGTTGGCTTTTAGTATACTACTCCGTACTTATAGTAGTTTGATAAGATGGTTTAGTAATTTAGTATCTGTGTTCGAATTCCTGAATTATCATAAGTTGAGATTTGTTGTTGAATGGTCGGGCTTGCTTAACAATGTGTTGGGCGCCATCACGACCGGGGTTTGGGTCGTGACAAGTTAGAACAGAGTCACAGTGTTGCAGACAGTTGCAGAAATTGCCTAGTGCGGACCACACAAAATGGTAGTGCGGCCGCACAGGGACCACCGCGGACCGCAGAGAATCGACCGCGATCCGCACCGGTGTGGGGTTCATAAAGCATAGCCTCTGAATCTTACCAGTGCGGACCGCACTAGGGCCCTAGATTTTGCTTTTAAGTCCAAATTTTTACCTAATTAGGGTCCCTAAATGTTTTCCCAGTCCATTATACTCATTAAGTCCACATGAATCATCATTTAAGCTATCTTAACCTAAAAATCGAACTAATTACGGGAAGAAGAAGAACTATAATCTAAGAAAAATGAAAATAAAATGAAATTATACAATTAAACAAAGAAGAATTGAGTGAAACGTTACCAGATATAGAGATGAAGTGCAACTAATCAATGTCAAGCAAGAGTTATGATCAAGATGCAAGGGATGAACAGTAAATAATAGCTCTGAGGTTCGATTTTGCGAAAAGGGTAAAAGGTGGCCCTTGGGGTCTATTTATAGAGAAACCCCTGGGGCCCATGCTCACCTACCAGTGCAGACCGCACAAAATGGACCGCGGTCCGCACTGGGTTGTTATGATCAAGCTTGGCCAGTTATCCCACTACGGTCCGCACAGAATAGACCGCGGCCGCAGTGGTCCACCGCGGGCACACCAAATCAACCGCGGTCGCGGTGGTAAACTTCAGAGAGCAATTTTTGTCACCCTGTACCAGTGCGGACCGCACAAAATGGTAGTGCGGCCGCACTAGAAACTTCAGAGACCTGCGTAATTCATCAATTATGTCCTGCACTGCATCAACTCAATCCTATAACTTCTCACAACCAGTTAGCCCGAAAATCAATCCTATACTACAAAGAAAATCAAAGAAAACAAAAAGAAAAACACATGGGTTGCCTCCCAAGAAGCGTTTGATTTAACATCGCGGCACGACGCATGTTACCCTTCAATCATTTGAAATGAACAACAGCCACCACATGGCTGTCATCAAACTTCCCAAGATAATATCAAGCATTTGATTGAGGAATGGCAATGGGAAATGATCCTTGTGGGTTACTTTATTCAGCTTTCGGTAATCCATGCAAACCCTCCACTTGGTAATGGTCCGAGTGGGACTAAGTTCATTGTTGACATTTGTCACCACAGTCCTTCCACCCTTCTTCGGCACACATTGCACCGGAGAAATCCATGAGCTATTGGAGATTGGATACACTACGCCTGTATCTGGCCACTTGATCACTTCTTTCTTCACAACTTCTTGCATTGTTTCATTGAGCCTCCTTTGATGTTCTAGGGAGGGCTTTGCATCATCCTCCAGAATAATCTTGTGCATGCAAAATGCGGGGCTGAGGTGTGAAGGTAGTGGCTCCAACTCCAACACTGGTTGCTCCTCAATTGATGGTTTGGTTGGTGGAGTTTGCCGATTTTCAAGATCCAAAGACAATTTTCTTGGCTCATAGGAATAAGAGCCCATCCCATGTAAGGCATTAACACACTCCACTCTGCTTGCATCATCATTGTCATCAAGCTTTAGTAGCACGGCCTTAAGGGGATCCTCCACGTTGATCATAGCACTGGTGTCATCCATAATCACAACTGTGACAAGGTCTACAAATGAGCACACCTCGGTGCTATTGGGTTGCTTCATAGACTTGCACACGTTAAAGACAACCTATTCATCACCCACTCAGAAAGTGAGCTCACCCGCTTCAACATCAACCAATGCCTTCCCTGTTGCAAGGAAAGGTCTCCCTACTATGATCGGGACCTCATAGTCGACCTCACAATCCAAAATCACAAAGTCCGCTGGTAGGATAAATTTGTCCACCCGGACAAGCACATCATCAACTATACCCAATGGTCGCTTCATAGATCGGTCTGCCATTTGCAATCGCATGGAAGTTGGCCTCGGAGGCCCAATACCCAAAGTCTTGAAAACTGAGAAGGGCATTAAGTTGATGCTTGCCCCAAGATCACATAAAGCTTTGGCAAAGTCTGCACTACCAATAGTGCAGGGGATAGTGAGAGCACCAGGATCCTCTAATTTCGAGGCCATTGAATGTACTATAGCACTAACTTGGTTGGTCATCTTGATAGTTTCACAGTCCATTGATCTTTTCTTTGTAACCAAATCCTTCATGAATTTAGCATAACCAGGCATTTGCTCCAAAGCCTCCACCAAAGGCACGTTGATGGATAAGCTCTTCATCATGTCAATGAACTTTTTGAATTGATTCTCACTTTTCTGCTTGGCTAGCCTCTGAGGATAGGGGGAGGTGGCCTAGGCAAAGGTGCCTTGGCTTTTGGCACAACCGGCTCCGGCATGTCAACTACGTGCTCCCTAGACGGGTTCACGGCATCTTGAGTTTCCACCTCGGTTTCATTAATGTCAATCCTCACTTTATTGTTTACATTGTCATCAGCCACATCTTCAGCTACCAAAGGTACCACATCTTCTTGCAACTCAACATCATCTTCAACAACTTGCTTTTGTTTCGAGGCATTCACATCACCCCCTCTCCCACTTCGTGTTGTAACCGCCATGACATGATTGTTCCTACCCTTTGGGTTCACTACCGTATCACTTGGTAGAGCACTCTTCGGGCGAGTATTCAATGATTGAGAGATTTGGCCTATTTGCACCTCCAAATTCCTAATTGAAGTATTGTGAGAAGCCAATTATCCGAATCCGCATTTTTCTTCATCATCTGTTCGAACATCATTTCAATTCTACCCATATCATTACCCGAAGAACTAGGACCCTAGGATGGAAAAGGAGGTGGATTGTTCGGTTGTTGGTACATTGGGGGCCTTTGAAAGCCTTGCCCCCGGTTTCCTTGGTTCCCATTGTTCCATCCACCTTGACTGTTATTGTTGCCCCAATTGTTGTTATTACCATTCCAATGCCCTTGGTTGCCTTGGTTGTTGTTATGATTGCCCCAGTTGTTGTTGTGATTATTGTTCCCCCAATTACCATTGTTTTGTTGTTGATTGCCCCAATTGCCCTAGGGTCGCCACTGTTGTTGGTTGGAAGAATTGCCCCGTTGGCCTTGAAAATTGTCTACATATTGTACCTCTTCATTTTGCTCATCATAGCCATCGTTTTGAAACCCATCACAATCATCATCAAATTGCTCAGAATTCCCTTGGTTTTGGTTTGCCTTCATTGCCTTCTCTTGTTAACAAGCATATTCACACCCTCCATTGCATTCACTTGGCGAGGATTTTGGACTTGTTGCAATTGTGCCTTAGACAATTGGTTCATAGTAGTTGTCAACTCNNGCCCCCCAATCCAAGTTGCTTGAACAAAGAGTATGGCATCAAATCTATACTAGCCCCTAAATCACATAGGGCTCTACCAACTTCTTGTTTTCCAAGAGACAAAGGAATTGTGAAACTCCCAGGATCCTTCAACTTAGGAGGAAGTTTACTCTAAACTCTGGCACTGCACTCTTCAGTAAGTGCAACTGTTTCGAACTCTGCATGTCTTCGTTTGTTTACCACAATATCTCTAAGATACCTTGCATACTTAGGCACTTCCTGCAAAATTTCCACCAAAGGCAAATTCACACTCACTTGGCTCAAAATATCTAGGAATTTCTTGTACTTAGCATCATCTTTTTGCTTCTGCAATCTTTGTGGAAATGGAGGTAGTGGCCTAGTCTCAATTACTGGCTCGGGCCCTTTATCATCTTTCTCATTCCCCTCAACTGGCTTGGGAACTAATTCTCCTTCAGGATGAGCTGTATTCTTCTTTTCTTTGGAACTTGTTCTAGTGCTCTTCCATTTCTCAAGGTAACCGCATTGACTTGAGCTTTAGGATTAGGCTCAGTATCACTTGGAAGAGCCCCTGGTGGTCTAGTGTTTTGAGCACTGGCAAGCTGTCCCATTTGACGCTCTAAATTTCTCACTGTTGTGGCGAGGGCTTGTTGTTCAGCCATCATTGTTTTCAACATGACTTCAAGGTGACTTGTAGGACTCGCTTGTTGTTCAACCTGAGGTGGTCTATATTGTTGTTGAGGTGCTTGAGGCCTGTATTGATTCTGAGTGCCCTGGTTTCCACCCCAAAAGAAGTTTGGGTGGTTCCTCCAGTTGGGATTGTAGGTGTCCCCGTACTGATTTGTTTGGCCTCGATTTGCATTACCCACAAAATATACAGACTCTGGATTTGCTGGGCATAGATTGCTTATGTGACCCTCTCCACATACTTCACAAAATATTTGAACCCGTTGTACTGGTTGTACTTGTTGCTTGTTGATACTCAAGTTCATCTGGTTGACTTGATTGGTCAGTGTAGCAATCTGCGCTGATAATCCTGAGACGACATCTAACTCAAGAACCCCTGCAGACTTTTGCACTGTGTGTCTGCCCATCTCTCCTTGCCAATCCAGATTGCTCTTGGAGAATTTGTTTAATAATGCATATATCTCGTCAAAGCTTTTCTCCAACACTTATCCCCCAGCTGCAGCATCTACCACGATCTTTGTTTCAGAATGTAGCCCTTCTATGAAAGTGTGAGCTAACACTTCATTCGTCTGATTGTGATGATGACAGTCTCTGAGTAGCCCCTTGAACCTTTCCCAAGCCGAGTATAAAGATTCTCCCGCTTTCTGTTTGAAGGCCACTATCTCACTTCTGATATTTGCAGTTTTGCCTGAAGGAAAGAACCTTGCCAGAAATTTTCTTGCCAAATCATTCCATGATGTAATGGAATTAGCTGGTTCTGCCTTTAGCCATCGCTTAGCCTCGCCCAACAGAGAGAATGGAAAAAGTGTGAGCCTCACATAGTCTGGAGTGACCCCGTTAGTGATATAAGTATCACTAATCTCCAAGAAGTTCAGAATATGCTGTTGTGGATCCTCGTGTGGAAGACCCATAAATTGCCCGTTTGCATGAAGTAACTGGATCATACTCTGTTTCAGCTCAAAGTGCCCAGTGATTCTGGGCTTCACGATACTGGAGGTGACATTAGCAATGCCGGGCATCGCCACCTCCTGAACAGCCATGGGTTGCTCCTCTGCCATGTCCACAGGAAATTGAACAAGTGCCTGAATATTATTCGTGTCCCTTGCTTCCCTCAACCTCCTGTGAAGTGTTTTCTCAGGTTCGGGGTCAAAGCCGTTGAGTCTGTCCTGGCTTCTGACCCTACGCATTCAATCAAAGTTTCTGAGATTAGAGAAACAATCAAGTAACGTTAGACTAGACGAAATAAACAATTAAAGCAAAAACTAGAGAGTAGTTAATATTCAAGTCCCCGGCAACGGCGCCAAAAACTTGTTGCTCCCAAACACACATGCAAGTATACGTGGTCGACAAGTAATATAATGATAAGTTGAGTGTCGAACCCACAGAGACTTGTGTAAACTACTCACTAAATCACAAAAATTGTTATTCAATCCAGCTAAAAGCAAAGTCCAGTAAGATGATTATATTATACTGCAATTCTAAATAATAACTAAATTATCAAGTAACGAATTGATTGTTGTGTTTTCAGTAGAGACAAGTATTCCAGGGTTGTGATCGATTCACCAATCGTATTGTGTTCTAATTAACTCTCCCTTTCATATAATTCACTCATGATTGCTAATTAATCGATAAATGCTCTCATAGCCTTCTCCCGAAGTACTACTCACCTATTCTCAATAGATTAACGCCTATATTCCTATGAAATATCTATTAAGAACGCGTTAAGATCACGATATTTAATTAAGCACGGTGACTAGGTATATTCCTATCCTAACCACAAATCCGCTCCACCTAAGGGTTAAGATCATGCTCTCTTCAATTCTTCTCTAATCTAAACACGGCTTTCCCAAGGATAGCATAGATAGTAAATAGAACCTAACTGCTGGCTAGACAATTAAGCAATTAAACACAGAATTGAAGAAACAACCATATATTAGTGAATTATAATCAAGGTCAAGCTAATATCAAACAACAATATTCATGGCTAAATCACAACCCCAGAACAATGGGTGTTTAGCCACTCATGATGTAATCAAACAATTGCATAATTGTTGAATCAATTGAAAATACTAGAAAAAGATGAAGAAAACTGAGAATTCTCCGCTTCCTCACGATCCCGTGTGTGTTTTTACTTCAAAGTGGCATCTCTCTCCTTCAAAAATAGGTTTAGTCTTGCTTTTATACGTGTTGGGTAGGTCTAGGGCCGAAATAACCTTGTCCCGGGCGAAATAGGACACATTTCACGTCACCGGCGCCCAGCCCGGCGCCAGGCGCCCTCCACGGCGCCCAAATATTTGTGCATACTGTTTTTGGCGCCACAGGTGGCGCCCAACTGGCCCTTTTTCCTGGTTTTGTTCGTTTTGTCTCAAATCTTGCACGTTTTGCCCCGTTCTGTTTGCAATTTGATAAAATATAAAACATGAAAGTTGTAGCCCTTTGAGTTAGCTTTCCAACCATATATTGTGGAGACCAAATGGAGTTCTGAGCAAAAAGTTATATCCATTTTACTAGACAGTACGCAATATGCCTACTCGATTCTTCGTTCGCTCTAACTATCATTCGTTTACCCCCAAACACGATTTCGGCTTAATTCCCTGAGCTTTTACTCAGACTTCAAAGCTCCAAATCACTTGAATTCATTCCATAGCATCTACATAGCTCGGAATCACTCCTACAAGGCATAAAACACACAGTTAGTGCAAGACACTAGCGATTAAAGCTCAAACTCAATCAAAGTGCAGTAAATTTGAGTGTAATAATCGACTAAAATGCGTAATTATAGCCTATCATCAACACCCCACACTTAAAAGTTGCTCGTCCTCGAGCAATGGGACTATCTAATAAACCCCCTCCCCCCCCCCCCCGACCTACGTACAAGTATCAATTATAGAGGAGTACTTTTACTTTTACCCACACACTATACCCTAGACTATGATCAATACCGGCACACAAGCATGAACACACAAAAATTCACATTCTTCCCGTCTAAGCATGCCCAAGTATAATATTTCACTTCAATCAATTCCAACAACCTAATTGTCACCACCCAACCTCAAGAGCCGACTTGCAACCACTAAGCACCCTCAACTCATGCACTTACCGAACAAGAAAGTTTACAACATCACCAATCATTCATGAGATCATGTGCTCTTACCAACAAACAAAAGAGTGAATATAGATAGTCCACACATTCAAACGTACTTTTGAATATAGATTAAGGACATCTCACAATTTGAACAAAATTCGCTCACTCTCACAAAGAGTTGATATGCATCCCGTGGTCGTACCATAAGCTTGCCCGTAGTGTATATCTCTATTAATTTAAGCTAGCCAAATCTAGGATCAATTAGAACTTTTAGGTTGTAATGTAGGCTAAGGGACGGGCAAGCTTAGAAATAGTGGCTCCCTCCTAAGCACTTTAATACACTACATTCACAATTCAAGCACATATTCTTCTCAACCAAATCACTTGCCATACACAACATAGCCCTCTTTTTAATTAAGCACTTTTCTACTTTTCACTAGCGCAAATAAATAAGAATTGGAGGTGTTTTATATTTCTACATACTTTCACTATCATTTTTTTTCTTTAAATTCTTCTTTCTCTTTTTTTTCTTTTTCACACATTCCATACAATAAGTTCATCGGCTAGTGACCTTTGATTTCAACTTTAGTGCACCAACGGGCCCTTCCATGGTTCCACTCGAAAACTATTCCCCAATATCTCACCTTACTTCTTTTAGCGACTAAGTGACTTAGGAGGTAAAGGTTCAATCAATATCAAATTAAGAACAAAATAGGGGTATGGCTTGTAATGTGGGTGCCAAAAGAAAGGTCTATAAGCTTAAAGGGTCTAGCAACGGAAAATTTTATTTTTATGCGACAAGCACATCCATGATCAAGCAAGAAAATGCCTACGTCATATCCTAGATTAGCACACTTACAATTTCGCTTCAATTAGCACACGGGGCAAAGTTCTAGACTACACAGGATAACATAGAAAATCACAATTCCTCACACACACATTGCACATGACTCAATCAATACGGTTCTGTTCAACTCTCAAGTCAAGCAAGCACACATAATTGAAAAATTTAAGCAATATTGCACTATGTGGCATACGAGTCAAACAACTGAGAAAAGGAGTCACAAAATAGGTTATTTACTTTACTTAGGCTTCACAATTCAAACCAAATACACGGGAAAACAGAATGTATGTCATAGCCTAATGTGCCAGCATCAACCATGTCAATGAGTATCTCAGAGCGACTCAATTTCTTCCTAAACTACTCCTAAAAAAAATAGAAATAAAGTACCCGGTTCGAGCTACACCCTTGGAAAAGAACCGGCGCCCAAAGAAAAACCAAGGGATACTACCTAACTATCCTAAAAAAAAATTCTTTTTGGTATTTTTAATCGGACTTTTATCCCTCAAGAAAATTGTCCAAAAGATCCATCGTCGGGAAAAGTCTGAACTTTTTCACATTTTTTTTTTCAATATTCGTTTTTTTTACCTAGACTATTTCTACTACGAGTTCTAAAAGAAATACTAAAAAAAATAGTTTTATACAATTACACTTTAGAAAGTAGTTTCCTCACCCCACACTTATATTATGCATAGTCCTCGATGCATGATCATAGAGAAATATTAAAACAAGGGTGAGAAATAGTCCCTGAGACCCTCTCAGGCCTAGCTCGGACATGATCCTCAATACTAAGGGTCGGGAGGACCCCACACTTAAGCTCAAACATGCTCCTCAGCTTCAACTTTGGGTACTCATACTTCCCCTACTCTGCAAAATAAAAACAACACAAAACTTGACACTAAAAAAAATTAATCAATAGCTAAAAGATATACATGTTGGGTTGCCTCCCAACAAGCGCCTTATTTATAGTCGTGTCACGACTCTGCTACTGTGCTCAGGCTGGGCGCTTCCTCTTCTTCTTTCTCCCATGAGTTCTAGCCTTTTTGCACACTCTCGGAAGGTCTCCTCTTTCATCTCTGGCTCTTTTCGCAATCGTCTTTACACACTCAGCTTGCAACACTACCTCCTCTAACTCAGTTGTCCCATCTGGATCACTACAATTCACATAAGGACTCTGCTCTATCCCCTTCGATTCTACCACAGTAATCATGCACAAGTCCTCATAATGCTTAGGGAGCTTAAGTGCCTTGTAGACATTAAAAGTGACCTCCTCATCGCCAACTCTCATTTTTAACTTCCCTGCCCTTACATTAATAATTTCTCCACTAGNTATCTCCAAACAAACTTCTACTATTATTGTCTTTCTATATACTTTTATTTATCCCCCCCCCCCCCCCCGAATAGAGGTTGTTTTGT
>NC_031995.1:15873399-15873882 GCF_001879085.1 Nicotiana attenuata | reverse complement strand
CTATTGGTGATTGTAGATAGGCTGACCAAGTCCGCACACTTCATTCCTATCTGTACTACTTATTCTTCAGAGCGGCTGGTAGAGATATCCGCTCGTCGTGAAGTAGTTGTGACTTGTTGTTGTTATATGGTGTCTTGTTATTGATATTTATAGGTTGCTGACTTCCCTGGCTGTTGTTGTTGGTATATGGTATTGGAGGAGACCCTTGTTACAAGGGAGATTCTTCCCGAATTTACGTAGACGAGCTACTAGCTTAAGTTACAGACTTAGCCTTTGTTCAACACTGATTTTGAATCTCCTTATGCTATGATAGATCGAGTTGACTTGTTTGAAGAGTTGCTCGGAAGGTATTAAGGACTCAACATGTTTAAGGTATGTTAAGGATCTTCCTTCATTCTTTTGGCATGATCTAAAGTGAAACGAGCATAAACGATACGCTATTTCATAATGAATCTACTCCTAGCAACTAAGGTTGTCCATGTT
>NC_031995.1:15868184-15869021 GCF_001879085.1 Nicotiana attenuata | reverse complement strand
CATCGGAGTTGAGAGATATTCGTGTTTTCGTGAGCCCGCGCAAGCAGCTCCCAATGGGACCCACTTAGGCGGTGGTTGACCTACTTCAATTTATAAACGATTTGGACGCCAATTTTTGCTCATTTTTCAACTAAACTTCGTATCCAAACTTCTCCTAACCCTCCTAAACAAATACCACAAGTGTTTGAAGTGATTCCAAAGTGATTACACCATATTTCAACATCAAAACTTAGTTCTAGTGAAGAACCACACCTCTTTGAGGTTGTGTTGTCATTGAGGATTGTTGTGGGCTGTATTTGGATGAAATTCCAAGTTGTTGCTGCTTTCTAAGGTGAGTATAACAGCCTACTAATTGTGCTTAAGCTTTCTTGTATGTTGGTTAAGTTGTTAGGATGATAAACTACAAGATAGTACTTGGATTAGCTTAAGTCACTTCTATGGTGTTGTATTGCTATTGAGGGTTGTTGTCAGCTGAATATAACTTGGATTTCGACTTGAAGTTACTATAGGAGTTGTGTGTATTGGGTTCTTGCATGTGCTTAAGGTTATCTTTATGTTGATTAAGTTAAATGGATGGAGTAGACATGAACTAGTGAATAAAGCTACTAATTGAAGATAGTCGGAGTTGAGGATTGTTTCCTTTGTTATAAATATATGGTATAGGGATAGAATCATTGATGAATGACTTCATTATCATGTTAATGATACTGTTAAATTAATGTAAGAAGTCTATAAGGGGTGATATGGGTTATACGGATTCCAATCGGAGCTTGCCGCTCGTCGTGAAGTAGTTGTGACTTGTTGTTGTTATATGGTGTCTTGTTATTGATATTTATA
>NC_031995.1:15863843-15867077 GCF_001879085.1 Nicotiana attenuata | reverse complement strand
TACTCTTAGAGGCTTGTAGTCGGATGTCAGGTGTATGGATACTTGTATGGCCTTGTCGGCCTATGTTTTGAGTTTACAAATGGTCATGTCGGCCTTATAGGCCCCTATGTCACATATATAAGTTTGTATATCATGTTGGGTCGTCAAATGTTGACTATTCCCTTATGTTTATTCGTGTTATCTCATGACGGGTTTTCTGTCTCATTTACTCATGATAGTATGATAAGAAAGATATGTTATGTTTGTACTCGATTGAGTAAGGCACCGGGTGCCCGTCGCGGCCCTTCGGTTTGGGTCGTGACAAAAGTGGTATCAGAGTAGTTCTTTCCTAGGGAATCTACAAGCCGTGTCTAGTTGAGTCTTGTTTATGGGTGTGTTGTGCACCACACTTATAAGCAGGAGGCTACAAGGCATTTAGGACTGTCACTCTTTCTTCTTATTCTAGATCATGTGGTAGAGCTCAGTTGTAAGAATTCAAACTCCTAAATTCGACTTTAGTCATAATACAACGATACCTGCATCCACAAAGACAGTTGGTAAGAGATTTAATGTTGCTCTGGAAGAGCTGAGTTAGAGGAACTCGATTGTGCATCATGCTTATGATGAGTAAATGTATGGTCTTCAGCAAATCATGTGTGTACTAAGATGTTTGAGCTTCTTGTTAAGGAGCCCCAAGGCATGAATATCTATCCATCCATATGGTAAAGAGGGACGAGAGAATTAGGAGATGGATACAAGTTTGAATAAGTAAAAGAAGCAACTTTAAAAAGAGTACGAAGTACCCAGCTAATGAAGATTATCAGTATTTGCAATTCAAGCAGAGAAATATAAGCATTCAACAATAACAGAGGTATGTACAATTGGCCACACCCATCTCAGTTATGCCCTATGGGAGTTGACAGATATAGTTTAGGAGAAGAAGGGGATAGCATGATCCAATTGGGGTTAGAGTAACCCAAAATGGTAGATGGATTATTATCATTAGCTAACGTTTCTAAAGGATATTGCAAATGTGGTAATCTCCTTGTGAGACACCCCAATGGTGCAATATAGTATATTTAGATATGAATACTAGAATGTCTCGAAAAATTTAGAAGATTGGCACTAGAATCCTAGAAGGGATAAATATTTATCGTTGTATGGCTCCCGTTCCTAGTAAAGAGAGAATGCTAGGTGACCTGAAGAGCCAGTGAGATGAAGCAAGGGGAGCTAAAAGTGAAAGAGTGTTTTGTTGAAGTTATCATAATAAAGTGATACACAAAAATATTAGCCGGAGAATAAGAAGAGAGTAATTGAAGTATTATGAGTAAGATGTGATAAATGATGATAACGGTAAATCATAATATGACAGAATGACAGAGTCTATAGTCAAGTGAAGGAAAAAGATAAGAGGTGACAGGCCTTGAGACAATAAAAGTGTATAGGCCAAAGGCTATATCCTCATTCGAGAATTGAGTTGGTGACTCGAACGTGATTACCAGAAGGAAAAATTAGACCCTCCTAGTAATAGAATTTAGTATGGGATAGTAAATAAGATAAAAAAAATCGAACATGAAATAGGGATCAAAGGAATTGGTAATAGTCGGTATTGTGAGAATTTCAGAGACCGTATTTCAAAAATAATAGAATAGACAAAAGGCGAATAACCTTTAAAGGTCATTTAGGAAGACGCTTCCCTAAAGCAAGCACTCTGAGCAGAGTTAATCTTAAGGGATTAAGTGTGCCAATTACACTAGGTTTCATTTTCGTGCGTAAGAAATTCAGTTATCCCTGGTACCGAAGGGTTACCATAAGGCGAGTAAGGGTCATTGATGATGTGAAAAAACGCCAAAAATGAAGAGGTAAAACATCTATGGTAAAAAGGAGAAAGGGATGATGTTGCATTTATTACTCTCCTAAGTCTTAGTACTCTCCTAAAGTCTTAGTGGCACTAAGTCTTAGTACTCTCCTAAAGGGGGAAGATGGTGTGATATGGTATTAAGTCAGAGTTAAGCGGTTCAGTTAACTATGGAATGGTAAAGGAAGACTGTGGTAAAAAGGAGAAAGGGATGATGTTGCATTTATTCAGTTCCTACAGATATGTTGCGACTCCAGAACATTATACAAGCACGACACCGGGGAGAGGCAATAAAAGTTCCCGGCCAGGATGTTATTGATAAATAAGTGCGAATGAACACTAGATATATAAGGAGCCAGCACGAGTGGTAAGTTAAGACAAAGAAAATAACTCAAGAGAGATTATGTGGAATATAGATATGAGAATGGACCAACGAGTAGTTAGTAGTTGATTTGGAAAGAACCTAGTTATGGCTAGACAAGAGGATACAGACAAATCATGCAGATTGTGCAAGGTAAACGTAGTGAACCCCAACATAGTGAATTCGGTCTTGCAAATATAATGACATCGTGATCCTTGAGAAATATTTGGATAGAATTTTGGGATAGTTAAAAATACCGTATAAGTGTTACAGAGATAAAAGAAAGTGCCACCAGGGAGATTGCAAAAATTTAAGTTCAGAAGCAACCCTACGAGCCCAAGGGCGCGGATGTAGGTAACTAAGGATAATTATAGGCTAGTAAGTACATCAAAAATTCCTTCGGGTATACCACGTAATCAGCTAGCAGCTTTATAGGAGTCAGAGGATCTCCCTTAAGTACTACAGCGAAAGACTAGCTGAATAAAAGAAGAAGAAGGATTCAACCTAAGCATAGTAACTTGAAGAAGAAATGGTCTTGTAACAATAGTCTCACTACAATATTGTATACACTCTATAAGAAAGTGGCACCTATTGTGGCTAATGAATGGGAAAAAAAATCAAAGGTGATGTTTGAGATCATATGAGGTACAGGAACATTACAGTATTCGTGGGCAATGAAACAAGCCAAGTATTCATGCAACAAGTGATAGAATGACCAGAAAAAGTAATTGCTTACAACTAAGGACAGCTGAGAAGGCACGAAAGGAAATTTATGGTGCTAGCAAGTTAAAGGAAGGTTGCGAGTAGTATAAATAGATAGGTGTAGGTCGTAAGGTAAAGTATCAAAGAGCAACAAGATTTTAGGTAGATAGGAGTAAGGATATGAAAAGGTGAGTGAGAAGGTGACGAGAATATGTAAGTCCTCGGGATTAAACCCATCAAAACAAGGGAGCTGATGATTTCCATATGTAATAAAAAGCTCAGTACAACCTGAATGAACACAGAGGAGTCTAAGACTAGGAGCAATTAGAAGAGA
>NC_031995.1:15859421-15860289 GCF_001879085.1 Nicotiana attenuata | reverse complement strand
TTCGTGGTAACGAGAGTGTTGTCCAATGGTGCTTTGTAGTTAACAAATGGAGAAGGCAAATGTGCGGATATGGCTATCAATTCTGGTGCAATCAAAAGATATTACGTACGGTTTCTCTGGTTGGTTTAATTTGGTTGTTCGTATTTGGCATGTTTTGAAGATTGGAATGACGAAGGCATTTGTTCTGCTATCTAGACACTTTATCCTTCGTACCCCCTTTTGAGCCTTATTAATCCCTTTCATACCCCTACTTTGGAATCAGTAGCAAAGTTCAGAAACGCAAGACGCAAAAGATAAGTAAAGGAAAAAGAGAAAAGAGAAAAAAAAAAGAAGGAGAAAAAGAGAAGAAAAACAACAACAAAAAAGAAAAAAAACAACAAAAAAAGAAGAGGAAAGAAAAAGAAAAGAAAAATCACAACAAACAAAGTAATTCCTATGACATGAACTACGTTTGACCTGATTCCTTTTAAGTATACCGAAGGTCTCGAACTCTACATGCTTCAGGGCTTAGGCTCTTTTATATTGGCCCTTAGGCTCTTTTAGGTCAGCCCTTAGGCTCTTTAAGTTGGGCCAATTCGGCCTCTAAAGCGGCTATAATTTTTCCCTTTTTTCGACTAAAAGACTTAGTGAAAATTTCTTTATGCCTTAGCATGTGTTTTTTGTACCCGTTGGATTTTTTGAAGGTTCGATCAATCGGAACCTCATTTGTAATCCGTTTGTGTTACGATAATTGAATATCTCTTAAGGCTCTTTCGAAGCCTGAAGTTATCGAAGCCTTTAAATTATTTGAGGGTTGATTTTATCGAAGCCCATTTTTATTTGCTTTTGCCGAGGGTAGCCTAATTTAACCGTGTTTTCAAAGTATTTT
>NC_031995.1:15856318-15859321 GCF_001879085.1 Nicotiana attenuata | reverse complement strand
CGGACATATATAACACCGAAATGCCTTCCAACCCAAATTTATGAAATTCTTCTAAAATACTAACTTCAACAATATACGCCGAAATGCTCACAGGTTATCATAACCAAATCCGGACATACGCCCAAGTCCGAAATCATCATACAAACCTGCTGGAACTTTCAGATCCCGATTCCGAGGTCGTTTACTCAAAATTCTAATCTTAGCCATTTTCTTCAACTTAAGGCTGCCGAAATGAAAATTTTCTTTCCAATTTGACTCTGAATTTCCCGAAATTCAACTCTGACCATACGCACAAGTCAATATACCTGAAATGAAGCTGTTCATGACTTCCAACTGTTGAACGACGCGCTAGAGCTCAAAACGACCGATCGGGTCGTTACATTCTCCCCCACTTAAATAGATGTTCGTCCTCGAACATTCCAAGAACTGCTCTTAAGTTATCTGAAATCACTGTTTAACACCTCATGCACCACAACTCGTATGGACACATTAGTTTGATCAAATCTGCAGATATCCTCTTTTATCCATACAATAAGCTCAGAACCCAATTCCAACACCTGAAATTCTCTGCCAGACCTGTTCCCTGTATATAAACACTGTATCAACTACCACACGAGGTACCAGAAAACGACTGCGTACCTTTGTTGAATTAGCACCATGCATCGCATAATTCACCATCTAACCACAATGACACTCCATGAACCTTAATAGCCAAAATTCCACGACTCTGATACTCCCAATGCATATGATGATATACCTATACATTCTGTTATAATGCTGACGATACAACTAT
Source organism: Nicotiana attenuata (assembly GCF_001879085.1). Taxonomy (NCBI): domain Eukaryota; kingdom Viridiplantae; phylum Streptophyta; class Magnoliopsida; order Solanales; family Solanaceae; genus Nicotiana; species Nicotiana attenuata. The sequence goes on along the minus strand of NC_031995.1, from coordinate 15,858,528 downwards.
AAAGGAGGAGATGTGCAGAAATTTCTAACCAATTGCAGAGTTAACCCCAACATTAATTCTCACCTTTTTTACTAGAATCATCACCTCATTACTACCCAAATACCGGTAACTGCCCTGTAATATACCTCACATAATCCCACTGCAATGGTCCCCGATACCAATAGTCCCGCCTCACCTAGTACGAGCTGCTCAGACAACTAATCACCACAGACAATGACCAACGGTCTCACATGGTGCAAAAATGCGCCAATAGGCCATAACGCGAACAATATACAAAAGGAAATGACTCAGGAATGGACTGCTCAACTCACACAACTAATATGGACTCTTCCCTAGAAAATAGGAATTTATCAAGCCGTTTCACAGCACACACGGCACAATCATAATATTACATGAATTGACGAACACAGATCAACATATGATATTCCAACACCCCTCCTTGAGGAGCGCTATACTGAAATGAACACATCTGACTCACATGAAGCCCATAATCATATTTAAATCCATTCACCCACTTCAGGTCGATTCTGCTCGCACTGAACTAGGCTGATAGCCTTTCCTGGACCCGTAATAAGTCATTTCTTCTCATAACACGCAAGAACTACCACCATAGCCGGGACAACACCCCACAATCCACAACCAAATGAACTGAACGACTTCATATAGATCTTAGATATTCTTCCAACATTTCAACTTTCTTAAGTCCCCAAAATGTGACTAACTCCCAGATTTTTCAAATATTTCGGCAGAGTCTCCCTTGTAATTGGGCCTATCCACCTGTCAGAGTAACACCAAAACAACTCCTAACAACATGTCCACAACCCAACAAGTACCACAAGTATATCAATAACACAAATCTCCGCATTACAAGCCCGACATTATCACAATGATATCTTGACATGAAACGCATCATTTGTATGATCATAACCACATTTCTGGTCTTAATAGTTGTTCACAAATAATTCCATCATTATCAATAAATCTCATATTAACCACCACCCCATTTCAAATTTTCACAATACTGACAACAGAATGTGAGGCATGAAGACCTCATTATTACTTACTCGGATTAATGAGTCACATATAACGTCACCTGGGAACTCATCTCATAAGCTAAAACTCAATGTTTACAGCATGAAAATGGCTGAATATGAACATAAAATATACAAGAATTATCAAATCAACCTAACTGGCATGACTCCCTTTTAATATTATCGTACGAATTAAACTTTACAAAGGGAAACTTTAAACTCATAAATATTTACCACAAGGACCTCGTCCTTACGTAACCTCCACGGCGGCTTGCAGCCCGGTTTAAATATTTCACATTGTGCCAACTGCAGTTTTCAATTTCCTTTCTTTCTTCTTCTCAATAAATTTCATAAACATTTCTTTTTTTTTTCTTTTTTTTTCATAGCACATAACGAACCCTCATACCGGTAGGGCATATAATTCATAAAAAAAATTGGAATCAATTATTCCGAAACACATTAAACCCATTGTAGTGAATAATAAACATTACTTTAACCTTACCCCAAAATCCTTGGAGCCCAATTTCTAACATCCAGAATTCTTTTCAAGACCCGAATCTCACATACACACACTGTATAAGTCCGAACAAACTGTGTCAAGCCATAACAATAACCCTAGATATAGTCGCATAACATACTACACAACTCGTATACTCGCAACACCATTCTCGATCACCATAACCACTCAAACCAATCCAGTACCAGTAGGAAACCCCACATTAAACAGAACCTCGCTCCAAAACCTTCGTACCCCATCAATAATGAAGAAATATACAGGAACGCACAATACACAACACGTTCCCCATACCGGTAGAAAGTATCTGGTTTAAACCATGGTAGAAACCATCAAGAACACTTGGAAATCCATTTTCTCCTAATCAAGCTATCAGAACTAAATTCCTCTAATTCAACCAGGCCACGTAGGTCATCAAACTCAAGAATATTGCCATATTACTACAGCTAGTTCAACAAAAATTCTTCACAAGCTTAGGTAACACAGACCATAAAATACCTCAATTCCACTACTAAGATCACCTTCATTCTCGTGACATTCAACTCAACTTTCTCAATTAGAGTCAAATTCAAATCTCAACACATACACCATGTTAGTGGAAAAGAAACTCTCTACTCAACATTATAAGGAACACACCTACGTAGATTATCCGTATGACGATAACC
>NC_031995.1:15839726-15850731 GCF_001879085.1 Nicotiana attenuata | reverse complement strand
AGCAATCGCGGCCGCACTCCATTCTGTGCGGTCCGCAAAGAAGAGATTCAGAGAGTGCTAAATATCAGGCAGCCAAGTGATGCGGCCGCACTCCATTCTGTGCGATCTGCATTGACTTCAATGCGGCCGCACTCCATTCTGTGCAGTCCACAAAGCAAAACTTCAGAGAGTTGTCAAGTTGGAGGATTATTGCCAATGCGGTCCACGTTCCATGTTTGGCCGCAACAGGAGCCACCGCGGCCACGGTGTATTTTGTGCGGTCCGCGGTGGCCATGTTCGGAGAGCAGGATTTTCAGCTAAGAGCCTTAGTGCGGCCGCACTCGATTTTGTGCGGTCTGCACTAGCCCTGCAGGGGTATTTTTGTCCAGAATTTTTGGCCTAGTATAAATAGTTTCTTTTCCCATTTTTAGGTCATCAGTTAGATTTTACAGCAGAGCTGCGCTCGTGAATAGTATTCTTTTACCATTTGGAGTAATTTTACAATAGTTTTACCATTGAATCTTCAAGTTTTAATTAGTAATTTAATATTATGGGTTTATCTTCATCTATTTCTTTGCTTTCCTCTATTATCATGAGTATCTAGACCCATCAGCTAGGTTTGTGGCTCAACCCTAGTGTGGGTAATTGATGGGTCTTGTGTTTTAAGGTTTGAATGTCTATGGGTGTTTGATATTTGGACTAATTAATGGTTTTTTGTTGAATTAGTGGTTGCAAACACTAGTTTATGCTTAGTTGATTTTGGCTCTTCTTGAGAAAGAGAGCCTAAGTCTATAAAATTAGTCCAACAAGGAATTGGGGCGTACTCAAGAGAACTGAAAGCCCCAATTAAAGGGTTAAACCGAGAGATCGTAATACCCGACTTGAACCTCAATTGCTTGCACAAATGATCATTACCCAATTGATCTTGAGAAAGTCAATTAGGGCAAAATCACTCGAACTACCGAGAGGTATAGAGTGAGTAGAATCGTGCAATGTTTATATTGTAATCCCCAAATATGACAACCTAGCCTTAGACACGAGAACCCGTCAACTATCCACCTAGGTGAAAGTCACTCCCCTAGTGCCTTTTAACTAATTAGACAATCTTCAATAGTCTTCTCTTAGCTTAACTTAGCTCAATTTAGCATCTTAGTAGTATAAATTTAGAAGTAATATCAAAAACCAAAAATGTTTGGAAGTGCAATTAGGAACAATTACGCAACTCTAACTTAGATAGAAACTCAGTTCCAATCTCTAGCACCCTATGGAAATCGATCCCGACCTTCTCGGGTAAAAGCTGCTTTGACCTCTCTTGCTACTTTATAGTAGTACAGGGTTGGCCTCGATCACTTTTTTGCGCCGTTGCCGGGGAGCTGACGCTCTTGATTATCTATCTATGTAGTTTTGTGAATTGTTCTTTTTTCCTTCTACGTTACTAATTTGTGTGTGTCACAACTTCAGGTGCAAAATGGCAGCAAACAACAATGACCCTCTTGGCAATGTGGTTACGGGGGAGGAGGTAGATGATATTGGAGATGATAACGTGCCTCTTGTACCTCAAGGACAACGTAGAGGCCGCCAGGCCAATGCAAATGAAAATATTCCAGACCTTCCTCTGCCACCTCCAAGAGTGGCCCCTCGAGTTCTTCCCAACCAAGGCTATGCTAGTGTAATTGTCCAGGCCCGGATCCGGGCGGGCAATTTTCAAATTACCAATGTGATGCCGACATTGTTGAAGCGGTGTGGGTATTTCACGGGTGCTCCCACTCAGAATGCTTACAAACGTCTCAAGGGGTTCGTGGATACCCGTTGGGGGAGAAAGCAAACCAATGTGTCAGAGGATGCACTTGATTGAGACTATTCCCATTTTCACTTAGAGGGAAGGCATTGGATTGGCTTGAGCGACTTCCCAACCATTCCATCACTACTTGGGATGAGTTGGAGGATAAGTTCATTGCCAAATTTTTCTCACCGGGGCACATGGCAGCATTAAGGGACGAGATCATAGCTTTCAAGCAGGAGCCCACCGAACCATTACACGAGATTTGGGAGAGATATAGAAACATGGTGAAGGAATGACCCAACAATGATATGACAGAGGCAATGATACAACAAACCTTCTGTCGGGGCATCAACACAACGAATCAATGCATAGTGAATCAACTGGCTGGGGGTAATTTCATGAAGCTGCCTTATGATGAAGCTTGTGCTATTCTTGACGAGATGGCTGACACATCCTCCACTTGACAAAGTAGAGCCAATGTGCCACAGGGTGACCCCACGGTCACTCACTTGCACAAAGAACTACATGACCATGGACAGGCTATAGCAGAACTTACAACAACAATGAACCAATTAGAAAAGGCACAGTTGCAACAAGTTCAAAATCCTCGCCAAGTGAATGCCATGGAGGGTGTCAACATGTTAGTGAACAATAGAAGACAAAGAGGTCAACAGAACCAAGGGAGTTTGGATCAATTTGACAATGATTGTGGTGAATTCCAAGATGATGGCTATGATGGGCAGAATGAAGAGGTACAATATGTGAATAATTCTCAAGGCCAGAGGGGCAATTCTTCTAACCAGCAGCAACAATGGAGATCCCAAGGCAATTGGGGTGATCAACAACAAGGCAACAACAATTTGAATAATCAACAACAAGGAAACAACAATTGGGGAAACAATAATCAAAATCCAAATTGGGGCAATCAAAACAACAATCGGAGCAATCAGGGAAACTGGGGCAACAACAACAATTGGGGTGGAAACAGCAATCAGGGTGGATGGAGCAACAACCAGGGAAATCAGGGGCAAGGCTTTCAAAGGCCACCAATGTACCATCAACCGAGCAATCCACCACTTTTTTTATCCTAGGGTCCTAGTTCTTCCAACAATGAAATAGGGAGAATTAAAATGATGTTTGAACAGATGATGAAAAAGAATGCTGACTCCGATGCGCAAAAGGCTTCTCAAAACACTTCAATCAGAAATTTGGAGCTAGGCCAAATCTCACAGTATTTGAATACTCGCCCTAAGAGGGCTCTACCAAGTGATACGGTAGTTAACCCAAAGGGTGGGAACAAACATGTTATGGCGGTAACTACAAGGAGTGGACGAGGCGGTGATGTGAATGCCTCCAAACAAAAGCAAATTTTGGGTGATGAAGTTGAGTTGCAAGAAGAAGAAGTTCCTTTGGTGGTTGAGAATGTGATTGATGAAAACATAAATGAAGAAGTGAGGATTGATATTCAAGATGCCGAGGTGGAAACACAAAATGACGTAAACCCGTCTAGGGAACACGCAATAGACATGCCAGAGCTGGTTGTGCCAAAAGCCAAGGCACCCCTGCCTAGGCCACCTCCACCTTATCCTCAGAGGCTAGCAAAGCAGAAAAATGAGAATCAGTTAGAAAAGTTCATAGACATGATGAAGAGCTTATCCATTAATGTGCCTTTGGTAGAGGCTTTGGAGCAAATGCCTGGCTATGCTAAATTCATGAAAGATATGGTGACGAAGAAAAGATCGATAGACTGCAAAACTATCAAGATGACCCACCAAGTTAGTGCTATAGTACATTCAATGGCTCCGAAGTTGGAGGATCCCGGTGCTTTCACCATCCCTTGCACTATTGGGAGTGCAGACTTTTCTAAAGCTCTATGTGATTTGGGGGCGAGTATCAACTTAATGCCTACTCAGTTTTCAAGACTTTGGGTATTGGGCAACCGAGGCTGACTTCCATGAGATTACAAATGGCGGATAGATCAATGAAGAGACCATTGGGTATTGTCGATGATGTGCTTGTCCGGGTGGACAAATTTATCTTGCCAGCTGATCTTATGATCTTGGTTTGTGAGGTAGATTATGAAGTTCCGATCATATTGGGGAGACCTTTCCTTGCTACGGGGAAGGCCTTAGTTGATGTGGAAGCAGGGGAACTCACTTTCCAGGTGGGTGATGAAAAAGCGGTCTTTCATATGTGCAAGTCAATGAAGCAGCCCAATGGTACCGAACTGTGCTCATTTGTGGACCTTGTCACGGCTGTGATAATTGATGATACTAGTGCATTGATCAATGTGGAGGACCCTCTGGAGGTCGTATTGTTGAATCTTGATGTCAATAATGACGAGGGCCGAGTAGAGTGCGTGAATGCTTTACATGGAATGGGCTCTTATTCTTATGAGCCTAGGAAACTCTCTTTGGATCTTGAAAATAGAAAGACTCCTCCAACAAAGCCTTCAATTGAGGAGCCTCCGGTGTTGGAGTTGAAGTCGTTGCCTCCACACCTCAGGTATGAATTCTTAGGCCCTAGTTCAACTTTGCCAGTTATTCTTTCCTCTTGTCTTACTAACATGCAGGTAGATGCCACATTGGTGGTACTCAAAAAGCGAAAGAAGGCAATTGGATGGACTTTAGCTGATATTCGGGGGATAAGCCCCGCATTCTGTATGCACAAGATTATTCTTGAAGATGATGCAAAACCCTCCTTGGAACATCAAAGGAGGTTTGAACGAGGCATTGCAAGAAGTTGTGAAAAAAGAGGTGATCAAGTGGTTAGATGTCCGGGTTGTGTACCCTATCTCTGACAGCTCGTGGACTTCGCCGGTGCAGTGTGTGCCGAAGAAGGGTGGTATGACCAATGCTAAGAATGAACTAATTCCAATCCGGACAGTTACTGGATGGAGGTTGTGCATGGACTACCGCAAGCTAAACAAGGTGACCCGTAAGGATCACTTCCCATTGCCTTTCCTTGACCAGATGCTTGATCGTCTTGCTGGGTGTGCCTTCTATTATTTCTTGGATGGATATTCTGGGTACAACTGAATCTTGATTGCTCCGGAGGATCAGGAGAAGACCACATTTACTTGTCCATATGGCACCTTTGCCTTTTCTCGGATGCCTTTTGGGTTGTGTAATGCACCGGCAACATTCCAACGGTGTATGATAGCCATTCTCACTGATATGGTGGAAGATATTTTGGAGGTGTTCATGGACGACTTAGTGTTGTGGGTGATTCATTTGATAAATCTTTGAAAAATCTGGATTGAGTGTTGGCCCGTTGTGAAGACACCAATTTGTGCTCAATTAGGAAAAATGCCACTTCATGGTTGAGGAGGGCATAGTGTTGGGTCATAAAATTTCAAACCATGGAATAGAGGTTGACAAGGCCAAAATAGAGGTGCTTTTAAGGCTTCCTCCCCCCCACTTCTGTCAAGGGGGTTAGAAGTTTTCTTGGGCATGCGGGGTTCTACTGGAGATTTATCAAGGACTTTTCGAAGGTAGTGAATCCTTTGTGCAAGCTACTAGAAAAGGATGCAAAGTTCGTGTTCGATGAGGGATGTATGCAAGCGTTTGAACTTCTCAAGCATAAGTTGACCACCACCCCTATCATTACCGCACCCAATTAGAGCTTGCCTTTCAAGCTCATGTGCGACTCGAGTGATGTTGCGGTTGGGGCAGTTTTGGGTCAAAGAGTGAACAAAATGTTTCATCCGGTGTACTATGCGAGTAAGACAATGAATGAGGCTCAAAAAAACTACACGGTAACTGGGAAAGAATTGTTGGCTATTGTGTTCGCAATGGAAAAATTTCGGCCATATCTCATGGGAGCCAAGGTCATAGTGCACACCGATCATGCAGCTCTTAGGTATTTGATGACGAAGAAAGACTCCAAAGCTAGGCTGATGCGATGGGTCTTGTTACTTCAAGAGTTTGATGTGGAAATTGTGGACCAGAAAGGTAGTGAAAACCAAGTGGCGGACCACTTGTCCCGCTTGGACGAGGAAGGGAGGCCGTGTGATGGCCTAGAGATCAATGATGCATTTCCCAAAGAGCAGCTACTTTCTGTGTCAATGAATGATATGTCATGGCTTGCGGATGTTGCTAATTACCTTGTGACTGGTATAATCCCGTGTGAGCTCTCTTCTAACCAAAGTCAGAAGCTCAAACGGGATAGTTTGGATTTCTATTGGGATGAGTCGTACTTATTCAAGATTTGCACCGATGGAGTGATCCGGAGGTGTGTCCTTGAGGAGGAGCAGTTGAGTATCTTAGAGGCTTGTCATTCCTCTCCCTATGGTGGCCATCATGGTGGGGCGAGGACAGCTTCGAAGGTTCTGAGTTGTGCGTTTTACTGGCCAACTTTGTATAAAGATTCAAGTGATCTTGTGAAGAGGTGTGACGAATGTCAAAGAACGGGTGGTATTTCGAAAAAAGATGAGATGCCTCTCAACACCATTCTAGAAGTGGATATTTATGATGTGTGGGGTATTAATTTCATGGGCCCATTTGTAAGCTCGTGCGGGAACACCTACATTCTAGTGGCGGTTGACTATATTTCAAAATGGGTCGAGGCCGTGGCTTTGACCAACAATAAAGCTCGGAGTGTGGTTGCGTTTCTAAAAAGAACATTTTTACAAGGTTTGGCACTCCTCGTGCAATCATAAGTGATAGGGGGTTGCACTTTTGCAATAGAGCTTTTGACACCTTGCTTGCAAAGTATGGTGTCAACCACAAAGTTTCTACTCCTTATCATCCTCAGGCGAGTGGCCAAGTTGAAGTCTCAAACAGGGAAATCAAGAGTAGTCTATCTAAAATGGTCAATGCAAATAGGACCGATTGGTCTAAGAAGTTGGATGATGCTCTATGGGCTTACAGGACTGCTTACAAGACTCCGATTGGTATGTCTCCGTACCAGTTGGTGTTTGAAAAACCTTGCCATCTACCGGTTGAGTTAGAGCACAAGGCCATTTGGGCTTTGAGGAAATTGAACCTTGAATGGGATGTGGCAGCAAATCTTCGTGAGGAGCAGCTTAATGAACTTGATGAATTCCGATTCCATGCCTACTCCAGTTCATCCTTGTACAAGGACAAGATGAAGTACCTTCATGATAAATATGCTCGTGGCAAGGAGTTCAAAGTGGGTGATTTGGTTCTCTTGTTCAACTCTTGGTTACGTTTGTTTTCGGGAAAGCTTAAGTCAAAATGGAGTGGACCTTTTGAAGTGGTGTTTGTGACTCCGTTTGGTGCACTTAATTTGAAGAAAAAAAAAATGGGGAGGTTTTTAGAGTTAATGGGCACAGGGTCAAGCACTACCTGGAAAAATTGATGACAACCACGTGGTGGCACTTGGGAGGCAACCCATGTGTTTTTCTTTTCATTTTTCTTTGATTTTCATTGTAGTATAGGATTTATTTTTGGATTGACTGGTTGTGAGATGCTGCAGGATTCTATTGATGCACTGCACGACAAAGTGGGAAAAAATTATCAGTCTATGAAGTTTGCAATGCGGACCGCACTACATTTTGTGCAGCCGCAAAGGACTTAGTGCGGGGGCACAAAATTAGTACGGATCGCACTGATGGTTGATGTTGAAAACTAACTCTCTGAAGTTTTCCACCGCGGCAGCATTACATTTTGTGCGGTCCGCGGTGGACCACTGTGGCTACGGAGCATTTTGTGCGGTCCGCAGTGGCTGCCTTCTCAAACTTGCATGTTCCTGAGTAATGCGGACCGCAATACCATTTTATGCGGTCCGGGGTGGGTAAGTCAGTTGGGGCCCAGGACCTTTTTCTATAAATAGGACCTGAGGCCCTCCATTTAAACTTTTCGATCTCTTTACTCTCAAAGCCCTAAAAATCACTGTTCATCACTGTCACTCCCTAAAATTGCACGAACTCAACTGAATTGTTGCGAATAATCATCAGTGCATCTCATTTCTGGTAACTTTAATTCCTTTGTAGTTGTTTAATTTTGCTATTTTCTTTTGACTTTCAATTTTCTCTTAGTTTTTCTTCTTTTCTTCCCATTTTTCTTTTAATTTGTAGCTTAGGTTAGTTAATCTTGTTTTAATTAGGCATAATTAGATAGAACACTGAAGCTACACCTAGGGAAACATTATTAGCTAAAAATTCGGACAAAAATTGGACAAAACATTGAACCCTAGGTTGGTGCTGTTGTTGGGCACTCAGTGCGGACCGCGGTGGATTTTTGTGCGGTCCGTGGTGCTTTTGTGTGATCCGCAATGCCATTTTGTGCGAACCGCGGTGAAATAATTTCTGAAAGTGAAACTTGAGGACTACGGTCGCAAAGGATTTTGTGCGGTCCGCAGTGCCTCAATGCGGACCGCATTGCATTTTGTGCGGTCCCCGGTCCACAGATTCAGAGAGTGGGTAGTTTTAACCCCACCTCTGTGCGGACCGCAATGGATTTTGTGCGGTCCGCAGTGGCCTCTTTGCGGCCGCACTACATTTTGTGCGGTCCGCATTCTACAACTTTGTACTGTCTGCAACTATTTTTCTGCAACTGTGAAATTAATTGATTTTATTGATACTAACAAAGCATGACTGAATGTTGCTTGCAGACAATGGTGATATCAAGAGGCAAAGGTGATAAACAACTAGGACGAGGAGAGTCCTCCTGGGGGAGGGGACGTGGAAAGATAAAACTGATCCCCCAAGTTCGGGAAGCAATAAAAGCAATAAGGAAGGCGATCCGGGCCGCTGATAGAGCTGCTTCCCACTCATCGGGAAGTGAATATGAGCCTTCTCGGGAAGCTTCTAACTCTGACTCCGTCCCGGAGTATATAGATGACTTCCCGAACAGATTTAGACTGACAGATGACCCCACTCCTCAAGGCTCTCCCACTGCCTGAGCACCAGTGTGTGTATCTTTTGAGTCGTCTAAGGGATCAGCCGCTGGCAGTGGCAAAGAATATTCCACATCTCCTACAGCTTCACTATCCGGAGAGAGCCCCATAGCAGAAGTAGGGGATGAAGTAGAAAAGGGTGAGCCTTAGGTGGGAGGAGTAGAGGGAACTAGAAATCCGGAGGCATGGTAGGACCAGTTTGTAAGTGAGGTGGACTACCATAAGTTAAGAGAATGGTGGCCTGAGAGGAAATTAATTCCTGAACGAAGTTTCGTTGATAGAGACCTCTTGCCTCACAACCCCAATGTGAGAAGACAGTTCAGAGAGAGAGAGTGGGCTGGGAGTACTTCTTAAGCAATTGTGAGGATGCAAACGAGCACCTGGTCAAGGAGTTCTACACCAATGTTGCCCACGTCAAAAAGGGCACCAAAGTGACCGAGGTGCGGAATTTAAAAGTACTATTTGATGGAAAAGCAATAAATGACTACTTGGGCTTCAATGAAGAGGACGAATCATTGTATTTGGAGAAGATGGCATTGGGTGAGGAAGCTCGTCCTTGGTTGGCACAGTACTTGGCAATCCCAGGTACCACCCCCGATTGGTTGACTGCGGGAGTGAAAATCTTGAGGAGAACTTTGAATTTCGAGGCTAAGGGGTGGGAGACATTCGTGTGCAGCAGACTAGACCTCACTACCCACGACAACTCACTCCCTTTTCACCGAGCTATATTGGTAGCATCAATCATGGCGGGGTTCCCAATTAACGTCGGGAATGTGATGTCTCGGGTTATTACGCGGGTGGTGAACGAAGGTGACAGAAACTATCCCTTCCACAGCTTCTTGACCATGTACCTGAAGGACTTAGAGGTAGAGAAGCGGAAATTTGATGTGAAAGTAAAAGCAAAGGCACCGTTCTCATGGTACAGCCTGCAGCGTGATGACAACCCAAAAGGCAAGAACTACAAGGGAAAAGCCACTACTTCAACTGGCCAGTCTGAAGAGCCAGTAGTGGTAGTGGCGCCTGCTCAGCCTCCTTCCACCCCAGCAGACATGCCCACAGGTCCATCCACTTCTACAGTTGCAGACATACCTTCCACCACTGCCTACCCATTGACTGCCCACCGTCTGAGCCAGGCCCTGCCAGCATCAACAACTGGATGCAGACAGCTTCTTCTAAGTTGTCTATACTATCTACTTCGGTGGCAGCCCAGTCACCACCTCCTCCTCCACACGTCCCACAGTCCATCGGGGACACTCTCAAGGAGCTTCTGGACAACCAGAAGAAGCTCCTAGAGAACCAGAAATTGATCACAGAGGCCATTGATTCACATGGGAAAGCACTCAAGGAGCTTGCAAAGGAGGCAAAGAAAATGNAGAGCCACAGGCCACAGGGAGCCAGTCCCACTGTTCCCGAGCAGACAGACGGACCCAGGGACCCAGACTCAGGATCCCATGCAGACGGAGGACCCATAGGGAGTTTCTTTTTCCTCTCTTCTCTATTTTTGTGCTTATTTTGGTTAGTTGGCATTGAGGACAATGCCAGCTTTCATTTGAGGGGGTAGCCCTATTTGGATTTGGATGACTGTACATATGATAATATTTTATGCTTTCTTTCCTTTTTTTTATCTTTGGTATGTATAGAACTTTAGCATTTCATTTCACTTTTCGTACTTTTTACTTTGGGTCTGTATATAAAGTTACCTTATTATGTATATATTTATCTCCCTATTGTATATTCATCTAAATCCCCTCTTATACATATCCATTTTACTTTCCGCATTTTTCATTTCCTAGCTTCTTATTTTATGTCTGTAGCTTCTTGTTTCGAGTTTTTGCAATAAGCCTTTGGTTTTCTTAATGCCACGGTTCTTTCCAAAGGTGGAATTTGTGTGAACCGGGTGGCTCTTCCCGATGATGGATGGCATGACAACCTTCTTAAGGGTTTGAGTCTGTTTTTCTTTTTGCTTTTTAGTAGTTAGTTGGTAAGGGTGCCTTAAGCAAAGCTTCACTTGGGCCTAACACATTTGTCTTTGATCCCATGGTCAAAAACAAATCATTGTGTGTAGGATGGTGAAAGTTCTGACCTTGAGAATCTTGTGTTGGCCGATGATCATCAAGTGGTTTTTCGGGACCATTGTGTGCTTAAATCTTATCTAAGGTTGTTGTGGGACCCCTACTCTGTGTCTTTAGCAATCCCAAATCTTGTGTGGTGAGAATTTGAATTGTAAGTCCAAGTCCCGAGCCATTGGTCTAGAACTTGCCCTGAATGTTTGTCTAGGCGAAATCCTAAGTGGAATTTGACTTAAGACGTGATTATAGGCTCTCCTTGATCCGAATGATATCTTGAACACTTCCATAGCCTACCAATAATAAAATCCCTAGT
>NC_031995.1:15835042-15837156 GCF_001879085.1 Nicotiana attenuata | reverse complement strand
GAACCCGTCAAGTATCCACCTAGGAGAAAGTCACTCCCCTAGTGCCTTTTAACTAATTAGACAACCTTCAATAGTTTTCTCTTAAGCTTAATTTAGCATCGTAGTAGAATAAAGTTAGAAGTAATATCAAAACCAAATATGTTTAGAAGTGCAATTAGGAATAATTACGCAACTCCAATTTAGATAGAAACTCAATTCCCATCTCTAGCTCCCTGTGAAAATCGATCCCGATCTTTTTGGGTAAAAGCTACTTCGACCACTCTTACTAATTTATAGTAGTACAGGGTTGGCCTCGACCAGTAAACTCGTGCCATAGTGAGCCACATCATGCCCACATATATATACAAACATACCGTACCAAAATCAAAAGCAGCTCTGGATTAAGTGGAGCACGCCAACTCTCGCTGATCAAGGATCCTAAGAAGAGGGACCGTTGACTTGCCTACCTACACCTGCAGGCATGAAACGCAGGCCTAGGGAAATAGGGTGTCAATACGAATAATGTACTGAGTATGTCAGGCATGAAAATTAGTACATAAAAGATATAGATGACACGTGGAATAAAGAAATCCATCTGTAAATCTGAATAACTTTGTAAATTCTGAGACATTTATAATGTCATGCATGTGCATATAAATGTCATGTCATGCATAGTTATAGGTGTACATAATATAATCAAGCCTCTGAGGGCATCCCATCACATCGTCTCGGCCACTGTGGGCAACATCATCAACATATACCAACTGATCAGGTGGTGGTGCGTATATAACACCGTAACCTTTTTTCCGTATCCCATATAATATAATATACATATATACACGTATATAACTCCGTCTGGTCATGGATCAATGTACATGTATAAATGCGTGAAATGCATAAGAAATACGTTAATAACATTTTCTCGAAATGCCATAAAAATCAATATGCCTCTCGGATAAACTTTATCAAATACGTATTTTTCTAAGACCCATGAACAGAAGAGATAATAATAATTCATATGGGGAATCAAGAATATAGACACCCCTAGTATTTCTATGAATAGAGTCATTTATGAAAGTTGCGTATTTTGCTCGTTTCATTTGTATCGTATGGGTCATGCCAAAAGAAAGAAGGGATAGCCTTAACATATCTGAACCGATTTTTTTGTTTGACAATCCTTCTAACACACGCCAATCGTGATGAAACACGTAACAACAAGATCAAAATAGGGAACAATTCGTATGAAATACCCGACACAATAACGTTGCTATGCAAAGATAATCTTGGCTGAAGCTTTTCCTTAAGAATTTAGGAATAACGTTGCTTTTTTTTTTGAAAAATGATCTTTGTTGGAAAATGATCTTCCCTAAGGGATAAGAAATGTCATTTAGAAAGAACGTCCCTTTTACAGATAATATTATGAAGAAAGTAAGGAATCTTGGCTGAATTTTGTTAGAAAGAACGTTACTATGTGCTTTCTTTAAGAGATTTAGAAGATAACTTTGAATTTGGAAAGATATCTTTAATTATTAGGTGGCCCCACATGTCTAGCTTGGTGTCACACTTCTTTCTCAAAGTGTGACACTTGCAACCTTAAATACTTAGTCATTAATTATAAATGGATGATTGCCACGATTTGGGTATGGTGTTAGCCTTATCCCATAATTTAATAGTTAACTAGGTAATGTCCCGTTACCTGATAATTTACCAATTACCCATATAATTAAGAACTATCTCAACTACTTAAAATACTAATTATTTTTAATATACTTTATACATCATACTATCGTGGTCATATGGTACCTTGTATGGTACTAGTCCATAATTGTCGAGTATTATCATTGGACTCGTATTTTATCCCAAATCGGCAACCTTCGACGAAACTCGTTTTCTTTAATTTGTGTACCCTCTATCCTTCATGACACTTACTTATAGCTTGTTGTAAATAGCGTAAATACGTTAAGCTCAAGATAATCACATCCCCGAGTCTACGTCGATTAACTTAAGACAAAAAATTAACATACGAAATCGCGAGATGTAACACAAGGGTAGGGCAACAGTTTATGAGGAAGAGAAACTCAGGCTCGAGAGGTACAAGAAGTACCACCATCCTACTTTTAGTGGCCTGTCGCCGT
>NC_031995.1:15778279-15834942 GCF_001879085.1 Nicotiana attenuata | reverse complement strand
TTGATTTTAAGTATCTGATTAATTGGTTTTGAGCTTTGTGCTCGGGTTGAGAGAGTAAATGGTCGGGCTTGCCTAGCATTAGTGTTGGGCGCCATCACGACCGGGTTTGGGGTCGTGACAAGTTGGTATCAGAGCCTAGGTTACTAGGCCTCATGAGTCATGAGCCGGTTTAGTAGAGTCTCGTGGAACGATACGGGGACGCCTGTATTTCTCCACGAGAGGCTGCAGAACCTTTAGGAAAACTTCACTTTCTTGGAATTCTTCTCGTGCGTACTTGATTCAGCTTGAGATATACCTCTTGAAATTCCTTCCACACGTCAGTATGCGCACATGAGCGCTTAGTAGTATATGCGCCTTGATGGCTTGTGCTTCCCCGGATCGAGGGGGGGGCAAGATGTAATCTCCGTGAGTTGATGTTGGGCCAGTCTGGAGGACATGAGGCCGGACCTTTGCTTATGGCTTGAGCACCAAGGTGCTGATTTTGTGAGCTGGAGTTATGAACTTATATGTTCAGTATTGTCCCAAATTGTGGGAATGGCTGCTGGATAGCTACGTAATGAGTATGTTGGTACTGTGTAGTGTGTATGACAGTGGAAGGTATACAAAAACATGAACTAAAGGTAAAGCTAATGGGTAATTGGCTTATGAGGGGAAACCATTTGTTATACTAGTTAGACAAGTCTGGGAGCTAAGATCGCTTCTGTAAATGTATTATGACGAAATCTATGTCGAGGAGCACACCGTGAAGGTCGAAAACATTAAGGAGAGAACATGTTCCTACTCGGTTGAATATCCCAATAATGGAGGATCGAAAGGTATCTTCTATGTGTTATGATTCGAATAGGTGCAACCCATGCCCATGTATCAATTTTGATAATATAATACATGTAGTATTGAGATTTATGTTGATATACATTGTGATGCTTGTCGAGTTGTGGCCGTGTTGCTAGGATGGTTTTGGTGATTCTCTGGCAGGTGGATAGGCCCAATTACAAGGGAAACTCTGCCGAAATTTTTGGGACTTAGTGAAAATTTGGTCGCCTGGAGGGTAGGCTTAACTGTTATGTGAGTGAATGCAAGAAAATGCAGAAGAGTTAAAATTCCAGATGATTTGAGTTTCCACAAGCTTATGAAAGAGCGAGTTCAATCTCACTATGGTATTACGACAACAATGGAGCATATGCGTTATGAGTATAGTGTGTTGTGATATATGGCTTCGAGCCAAGTTGGGGAGCTTGCTAGTGGTTAGCGGATTGGTGGTTATGTACTATGTTAGTTCTGATTTGATGCATGCTGGTGAATCAGCTCTGGTCGTGGAGATTGGGCCGGGAATGGCACGAGTGAAGGGAAAATTTTGACAAAGATGTCATGAGCTCGGATGAGCAGGAAAGATGTTTCGATTGTTAAGGTAAATTGGTATTATCTTCAGCGTCACCTAAGATCGGTGTTTTGTAAAAAGGGGCTTTGCATCTTGGCTAATGATTCTTGATCGCTCTTCAGCGTTAGTGCGACCGGTGGTTTGGAAGCACGCCCCAAATATTGTTGCGGTAGGTTGTGGGAGTGTGTCCCACTGGAAGATTATATAAGTGTGGCATGTAGTCACTTGACTGATTAAAGATGTAAACCAAGTATCAAGGTTGTGATGGTGTCATTAAATTGAGGAATTCATGCCTGGAGGGCACTTGGCATATTGGGTTGTGAACTGGGAAGGATTACCCCGATTGTGATGGTTGTTCTTGTGTTTTATGTGAAAAAGGGAGTTATTATGGACCCTTGAAAGGTTGTCAAACTGGTTCATTGTGAGCAGAATCGTCTTGAAGTCGGTGAATGGACTTAATGTGAATAGTGGATCTATATCAGGCCAGATGTGTGCATTTTTGTAACGCGGTCCTCATGGAGGAGTAGTTAGGTTGATGCTTCATTGCCAGATATCTCGCGTTGTGTTGCATTACGCCGTGTGATTTGTGAAATAACTCGAGAAATTGCTTATGTGTTCAGAATCCGCGTAGGAATGATGTTACATGAGCAACTTGGCTC
Source organism: Nicotiana attenuata (assembly GCF_001879085.1). Taxonomy (NCBI): domain Eukaryota; kingdom Viridiplantae; phylum Streptophyta; class Magnoliopsida; order Solanales; family Solanaceae; genus Nicotiana; species Nicotiana attenuata. The sequence continues at coordinate 15,832,905 of NC_031995.1, read as the reverse complement.
TTGAAATTCAGACTGTATATCGCACCTCAGCTGTGCTTGAGTTTTGTAGTTTATAACGCTAAATACCCCTCAGGGATGATATTATGCACTTAGCATGCTTATGACCGATATTCGGTATCTTGTTATAATGAGCAGATTTGGCTCGACATGTATCTCCTTATGTGAGATCTACGTGTTGATCGGGTGGCACACTGCCATGGGTATGCTATCCGGATCGGGTTGCATGCCGCAACAGTGTGAAATCGAGTATAGTTTTCTATACGCTATCTTTGTATGCCTTGCTACCTGTTTTCCAAGGAAAGTCTGTATTAGTGCGTAGGATTTGGTAATTCCTTCCAGAGCTCGTTTTCTTTTGTATTGCGTTCGAATTGGGGCATCATATACGACTTATAATTATGTCCGAAGTGGCTTATTGCCCGAACAGTTCGTACTGGGTAAGACGAGATCATTGAAGTTGAGGTCAGTGCAATCTGAGTATGTGAAGAAAAAAAAAATTAAAGGGCTAAGACCATTGTTTGGCTCAGAATGAGGTGATAGCTCTTGCCAAGAATATAGAACTAATGAATTGCTGTTTCGGTAGTAGTTATGAATGTGTGCAGGTCTCATCCGTCGTGTCAGTATTGTAAGGATTTGAACAAGACCTGTGTATGTCATGCAGAGCATGGGATGTGTAGTGATTCCTCCTAAGTGATTAGATAAATGATCTTCGGATGATTGGGGAAAAAGATACTGCTAAGTGGAAGTGATTTGATGAGAGTATATGTCTCAGAAAAAGATAATGTGATTGAACTGATTATATTTTGGCAGTAGTGCGGCATGTTCTTGTTGGGTCCACTGGTGGTATTCGAGTTTGCTCGGTAACACGGGTAAATTCGAGTATCTGTCGTGGAATGAAGGAGTATCAAACGTGTGCATGTATTCGCACGGTGGAAACCGGGATCAGGTATGATGATTTGTGTGTTATATGGAGTTCTGATGTACAGGCTATGTTGTGATGTTGGAATTCAGACTGGTTCTCTTAGTGTTAGAAGATTTTGAACTATTGCATTATGGGCTATGTCGGAAAATGCCACAGGCTGCGTGGCAAGGTGCATCACACTATGTTCTAGTAGAATGGTTTATATTTCAAGGACCAGCGAATGGCTGGAAAGGATTGATGTTCTAGATTGGGCCTTCGTGGCGGATGCCAGTGCAGAGGCTTCTACCATTGATTCAGTTCCAGTATTGAGGGACTGTTCGGATGCATTTCTTGTGGCCGGACATATCGCCGGGTGAGATTGTGGATTTCGGTACTTAATTGGTGCCGGACACCGTATCGTACGGCTCTGGCAGGGGTTATAGTAGTGGAATGAGCAGCTTCGGACTTCTTAGTATTGAGTTCGTTGGCAGGCCAGCGTGGCTACGTATGTAGCTTGAGTTAGCTTGGTTAGTCCCAAGTTGTATTGTTGAGGGACAGGTTAATTCGATCGTTATTGAACTTGTTAGTGAGCTGAGGACATCTAGGAGTTACTTTTTTTGTGCTGTGAGGCGTATGATTTGCTGGTTATGGGCACACGTGGTGCAGTTCTATTAGGGGATTCATAGTAGAGGTCGAACGGGAAGAGTAATTGCGTGTTGCTCGGTAAATGGAGTATTGGTTATGACCTATCGGGTTGCGTGGCGTATGTTGTTTGTTTCACCATGGGTGTAATGAATTGCTTTGGTTCCAGACATCAAATTGTGTGTGGCTGTCGATTTTGAGCACAGTGTCTTGAGGCGCTTCATGTGTAACAGCGTTGGGATAGGATCGCGCATTGTAGCGAGGCTACGTGGAGTTATGACCTTTCGAGGTAGATTAAGCTATTATATTTCTACGATGCGAGACGGAGTCTCAGCCTTGTGTTGTAATGGTATTGATGAACTTGAGGTACAGCTCTTTCGTTGGAGTCGTTTGTCCCGATTTGAGCATGTTCAGGCCGTTTCTTACGGGTGCATGTATTATGCGGGTTGTGGTTTAGGCTGTGTGGAGATATCATATCACCAGAGTGGTGTTGGATTAGAGGTGACCGTTGGGTTCATTAATGCATACGGACAGATTTGATCTCAGCTTGTTAGGAAGATAATATCGAGGTCTGACCCGGAAATCTGTTGTGATATCAGTCAAGGGAAGTGGTTTCATGAACGGTTAATCTGAGAGATGATTACGGTTTATAGCGTGTTTCATTCATCATTGGCAATATATGAGAGTGTTGGAATAAGGCTTTAGCTAGTGAGAGGTTCTTTGCCGGTAATTGGTTGCTGGGGACAACTGCTGTGAATAGAAGTTATAGTTCCGAGTGTTTGGTTTAGGCGGTATATCATATGCTGTCACCTGAGGGTGCAAGTATGGGTTATTACAGCTGGTTCGGGCTTACTCTGAGTATAGATGTGAATTTCTGATCTTGGGTATGATCTTTTCGGAAAGTGCAACGTGGTTCTATGGTTTATGGCTTAAAGGGACTGTGGAAGTTCAGCTGTATTGTGTTATCGGGTCTATGCGAGATAGGGTGGCGAGGGATCACCCCGGGTATATGATTGGTAAGATCATTGAGCTGTTGGTTGGCTTCTAGAACAACTCTGGATACGCTCGAGGACGAGCGTTTGTTTAAGTTGGGGAGGATGTGACGACCCGGCCCGTCGTCACGGGAGTTACCGCCCCGTTTTCCCCATTTTATGCTTCTATATGTTTCATTATATATGTTTGGAAAATTTGAAGTAATTCAGATAGAGTTCGGTTAGAAATGAGACAATAAGTCTCTTTATGAGAAGGTTAGTTTGGAAAAGTCAACCGAATGTTGACTTATGAGTTAGAAGGCTCGGAATGGATTTCCGATGATTCGACTAGTTTCGGGGGATGATTTGTGACTTAGGAGCGCAATCGGAATTGAATTTGGAGGTCCGGTGTAGAATTAGGCTTGAATTGGCTAAGGTTGGATTTTGGCGGATTCCGGATGGTAGGTGAGATTTTGATCCGAGGGTCGGAATGGAATTCCGAGAGTTGCAGTAGCTCCGTTAGGTGATTTTGGATATGCGTGCAAAGTTTCAGATCATTCGGAGGTGTTTAGGTCGGGTTTTAGATCAAATGCAAGTTTCGGAAGTTTTAGTTTAGCTTAGGCTTGAATCCGTGGTAATTCGATGATTTTTGATGTTTATGATAGTGTTTTTATGTTACGAGCAAGTTTGAATGAAGTAATAGAACATATCTGTGCGTTTGGTTGAGGTCCCGAGGGCCTCGGGGTGATTTTGGATGGCTAACGGGTAATTTTGAACATGNGATGTATCAACTATCAGCAGGTCAAATATGAACACCAGAGACCCGACGGTGTACTCCAGCGGATGGATATTCCGGAGTGGAAATGGGAGAATATTACTATGGATTTTGTGAGTGGTCTTCCTCGTACCTCGAAGAAGTTTGATTCGATTTGGGTGATTGTGGATAGGCTGACCAAGTCCGCACACTTCATTCCTGCATGCACTACCTATTCTTCGGAGCGGTTAGCAGAGATTTTCATCCGAGAGATTGTGCGGTTGCATGGGGTCCCAGTTTCTATTATATCAGATAGAGGTACCCAGTTTACTTCTCAGTTCTAGAGAACATTTCAGCGAGAGTTGGGTTCACAGGTAGAGTTGAGCACAGCATTTCATCCTCAGACGGACGGACAGTTCGAGCGTACTATCCAGATATTGGAGGACATGTTGCGTGCCTGTGTTATTGATTTTGGAGGTTCTTGGGCTGAATTCTTGCCACTTGTAGAGTTTGCTTATAACAACAGCTATCAATCCAGCATTCAGATGGCGCCGTATGAAGCCTTATATGGGAGACGGTGTAGATCTCCGGTTGGTTGGTTCGAGCCCAGCGAGGCTAGATTATTGGGGACAGAGTTAGTGCAGGATGCCTTAGAGAAGGTAAAAGTGATCCAGGAGAGACTTCGTACAGCTCAGTCGCGTCAGAAGAGTTATGCGGACCGGAAGGTTCGAGATGTATCTTATGCAGTGGGCGAGAAGGTCTTGCTGAAGGTTTCGCCTATGAAAGGCGTTATGAGGTTTGGAAAGAAAGGAAAGCTGAGTCCAAGGTTCATTGGACCTTTTGAGATACTTAGGAGGATTGGGGAGGTGGCCTATATGCTTGCTTTGCCACCTAGCTTGTCGGGAGTTCATCCGGTGTTCCATGTTTCTATGCTCCAGAAGTATGTTGGGGACCCGTCTCATGTATTAGACTTCAGCACGATCCAGTTGGATGAGAACTTGACCTACGATATGGAGCCGGTGGCTATTTTGGGTCGTCAGGTTCGAAAGTTGAGATCTAAGGACATAGCTTCGGTGAAGGTACAGTGGAGAGGTCGGCCAGTGGAGGAAGCCACTTGGGAGACCGAGCAGGAGATGCGGAGCAGATATCCTCACTTGTTTGAGACTCCAGGTATGTTTCTTGACCCGCTCGAGGACGAGCGTTTGTTTAAGTTGGGGAGGATGTAACGACCCAACCCGTCGTTACGGGAGTTACCGCCCCGTTTTCCCCGTTTTATGCTTCTATATGTTTCATTATATGTGTTTGGAAAATTTGAAGTAATTCAGATAGAGTTCGGTTAGAAATGAGACAATAAGTCTCTTTATGAGAAGGTTAGTTTGGAAAAGTCAACCGAATGTTGACTTATGAGTTAGAAGGCTCGGAATGGATTTCCGATGATTCGACTAGTTTCAGGGAATGATTTGTGACTTAGGAGCGCAATCGGAATTGAATTTGGAGGTCCGGTGTAGAATCAGGCTTGAATTGGCTAAGGTTGGATTTTGGCGAATTCCGGATGGTAGGTGAGATTTTGATCCGAGGGTCGGAATGGAATTCCGAGAGTTGCAGTAGCTCCGTTAGGTGATTTTGGATATGCGTGCAAAGTTTCAGATCATTCGGAGGTGTTTAGGTCGGGTTTTAGATCAAATGCAAGTTTCGGAAGTTTTAGTTTAGCTTAGGCTTGAATCCGTGGTAATTCGATGATTTTTGATGTTTATGATAGTGTTTTTATGTTACGAGCAAGTTTGAATGAAGTAATAGAACATATCTGTGCGTTTGGTTGAGGTCCCGAGGGCCTCGGGGTGATTTTGGATGGCTAACGGGTAATTTTGAACATGAAAAGTGCAGCAGAAAATTGCAGAGGAATTTTACTCTATGCGATCGCATAGGTCTGGATGCGATCGCGTAGAAGGCCTGGAGGGGGTGCTCAGACTTTCTCTATGCGATCACATGAGGTGGTCTGCAATCGCATAGATATGGGGGATGGTTCAGTGCGGTCGCGTGGGCGCGTATGCGATCGCGTAGTAGGAGGACGCAGTGCTTTCCGATCGCAAGGAGTCTTCTGCGATCGCGTAAGAGGAATTCGAGGGCCTGGATTTTTAGCCTATGCGATCGCAGGGGTAGTGATGCGATCTCGTAGGAGTCGCTACAGTAGTCGGACAGAATGTTTTAAAACCCTTTGGTCCGCGACCCACATTATTTTTCCACCATTTTTACTCCGCCAAGAGAGCTTTTTGAGCGATTTGAAGAGGGTTTTCAACGGGTATTTATTTGAGGTAAGTCTCATGACTAGAAAACACCATTTTATGGAAGAATCAACACTCAGATTCATGAAAGTGGGTAGAAATTGTGAAGAACTAGGGCTTGGTTTTTAAAAACAAATTTTTAGGATTTGAAAGGCCATTTGAGCTCCGTTTTCGGTAAACTTTATATGTACGGACTCGGGGCGAGATGAGGAATCCTTTGGTGTGATTTTTGGAATTTTTCGAGAAGTGGGCCTGGGGCTCGGGTTTTACCAACTTCGTGAATTTTAGTACTTCTCGAGTATTTTCGATTGGGTTATGTTTCTTTAACCCATATTTATGTATTTGCTGTGATTTTGACTAGATTCGACACGCGAGGAGGTCGATGCAAAGGGAAAAGGCATTGCGGACCATTCTATGGCCGGTTAGAGGTGAGTAGTTGGTGTATATGATGGCCTGAGGGTTTGAAACACCAGCTTATCACATTGTGATGCTATTGTAGGGCGTGACTCGCACCCCATGGCAGGTGCGGGATTAGTTATGACTGGGGATTGAGACTTAGTCCATCCCGTACAAGAATGTTTCTATATTGGCGACTGATACGCACCCTGTATTGAATATATCTGGGCTTATTGCCGTGTTTGGGGCCTTGTGCCGATCTGTAGCATCCTTAGAGGATGAATGTCATTGTGATAGCATGCTTTGTATAATCGTTGATCTCAGTCCTGTGTTTAATCACTGTAATGAAATGCTAAGTCACTTTTTCTGAAGTCAAATATCTAAAGTATATTCTTCTAAATAAATTGGAAATTGGGACAATAATTGAATCTGTTACGTGACTCATATGCATGTTGTGGACTGAGTATGGATCGGGCTGCACGCCGCAGCGAATGGTATGATTATATTGCGCTTGGGCTGAAAGAGCCCCTCCGGAGTCTGTACACACCCCCTAGTGAGCGCCGTCGATGTTAAATGGATCGGGCTACGCGCCGTAGCGGTCATGTGCATTGCATTGCATCTTTACATTATACTTGACTGATATATTTGAAGTTGTTTTGCTGTTAGTCCGTAGTTAGGTGTTGGACTGTTAGTTTTAGCTTTACTTAGTGGCATTTCGTGGATTTCTTATCTTCAGACATTTTATATGCTTATTACTCACTGAGTCGGTAGTACTCACTCCTATTCCCTGCACCTTGTGTGCAGATTCAGGTACTTCGGGAGCTTAGTTGAGCTAGCCGCTGGTTTCCAGAGTTCCAGAAGTGGTCGAGGTAGCTGCTATGACATCCGCAGGACCCGACTCCTCTCTTATCCCTCTATTATTTCCGTACTTTAGAACATACTTATTTTGAGGATTCTTGACTCTGTATTAGTTAGAGGCTCTAGACTCATGACCCCAGGTCTTTGGGAGTTACAGTTTATGTCAGTATTTCGTATTGTTTTAATTGAGTATTTCAACTATGAGTATTAATATTTGTTTTTAAGTATCTGATTAATTGGTTTTGAGCTCTGTGCTCGGGTTGAGAGAATAAATGGTCGGGCTGGCCTAGCATTAGTGTTGGGCGCCATCACGATCGGGTTTGGTGTCGTGACATTTAGATTGGTTCTGGTAGGGATTGAGACACTTAGTCTCTTTAAGGAAGGTTGGTTTGGAAAAGTCAACCGGAGGTTGACTTATGAGTCATAGGGCTCGGATGTGATTTCCGTTGATTCGGTTAGCTTCGGGGAGTGATTTGTGACTTAGGAGTGTGATCGGAAGTGATTTTGGAGCTCCGTTGTAGAATTAGGCTTGAATTGGCGAAGTTAGCATTTTGGCGATTTCCGGTTGTTAGGTGAGATTTTGATCCGAGGGTCGGAATGGAATTTCGAGAGTTGCACTAGCTTCGTTAGGTGATTTTGGGTATGTGTGCAAAATTTCAGGTCATTCGGAGGAGTTTTGGTCGGGTTTTTGATAGAATGCAAGTTTCGGAAGAATTTAAGGAACTTAGTCTTGGATTTGATGTAATTTGATGGTTTTAGTGTTAATCGTGGTGTTTTGATGATTGGAGTAAGTTTGAATAAGGTAATGGATCATGTTTGTGTTTTTGGTTGAGGTCCCGGGGGCCTCGGGGTGAGATCAGATGGTTAAACGGAGAGTTTTGGAATTTTTGCTTGTTAAAGGGCTGCTGATATCTGGTATCTTCGCACCTGCGGTTATGGGACAGCAGGTGCGGTCACGCAGAAGCGGAGGAGAAGGTCGCAGAAGCGGAAAGTGTTGAGGTTTGGTTGGACCGCAGATGCGGATAGGGAGCCGCACCTGCGGAGCCGCAGATGCGGCTGTATGATCGCAGATGCGGCCAGGGCTTTAAGTGGAAGTCCGCATATGCGGACATTGGACTGCAAAAGCGGAAGCCGCAGAAACAGGATTGTGACCGCAGATGCGGTTTTGCCTGGTCAGTTTAATTAATTATTCTTCTTCGCGAAATTTTGGAAGAGTAACACATTTCACTTCGGACTTGGAGAGTTATTGGGCGATTTTGAAGAGGGTTTCAAGGACTTTGATCAGGTATGAATTCTTGGACATAGAACATGATTTTATGGTGTAAATACATGGATTAGAGCTGAAAACTCAAGGAATTAGAGGTCAAAAATGGTGGTTTAGGGATTGAACCTAAGAGAGCTTAAATTAGGGATTTGAGGGGTCAAATGAACTCCGATTCTTGTGGTTTTGATATGTATAGACTCGTGGCGAGACAAGGAATCCGGTGATGTTAATTTTCTGATTTTTTCGATAAATGGGCCCGGGGCTGGGGTTTTGCAATTTCGTGATTTTCGTTGTTTTTCGATTCTTTTCGATTGGGTTATGTTCCCTTAGCCTATTGTGATGTATTCGCTCTGATTTTGGATAGATTCGACGCGCGTGAAGGCCGATTTGCTGGGCAAAGGCGTTGCGAGCTAGAATTTCATCGGTTCGACGTGAGTAACGATTGTAAATGATATCCTGAGGGTTTGAAACCGCGGATTGCACATCGTAGTGCTATATTGAGGTGACTTGCACGCCGGATAGTGGGCGTGGGATAGAGCACCGCTGGGGATTGTGACTTGGTCCGTCCCGATTGATGAATTTACTGCGTATTTGACTGGAATTTATTTGTTATCACTGCTGTTTGGGCCGATTTCCATATTTGGGCTTCGTGCCAACTATTTGAATCCTTCGGGGATTATTTTTACTACTTCCTCACTGTTTTGACTTATTACTTGAACTCAGTCATATCGTTTCTCCACTTTTTTACAACTCAGCCACTTTTACCTAGATTTGAGTTTTGAATGATATTTTAAATGATAATTTAGGCTGAGGACTACTGTTTTACTAATGCCTGAGGGGCTTGTGATGTTATTCTGACTGAGTGTGGCCGAGGGCCAGATGTGAGGATACACTGAGTGATGTGAGGCCGAGGGCCTGGATGTAGGATTATATATATATGGATCGGGCTGCATGTCGCAGCGATACTTATATGGATCAGGCTGCACGCCGCAACAGTATATTATATGGATCAGGCTGCACGCCGCAGCAGTATATATATATATATATATATATGTATATATATATATCGGGCTGCACGCCGCAATGATATACTTATAATTTCGGTTGTCGTGAGGGATAAATGAGTNTATATATATATATATATATATATATATATATATATATATATATATATATATATATATATATATATATATATATATATATATTGGATCGGACTGCACGCCGCAGTGATATAGCACTTGGGCTGTAGGAGCCCCTCCGGAGTCTGCACCCCCACAGTGAGCGCGGGTACCCATATGGTTCGGGCTGCACGCTGCAGCGAGATATGGATCAGGTTGCACGCTGCAGCAATATGTGGATCGGGCTGCACGCCGCAACAGTTACTATATGATACTGTTCTGAGAGTGATCTGAGAGAGGGAGCCCGAGGTGCTGGTACAGTTTGAGATATTGCCCGAGGGGCAAACTTTTATGTGCTCATCTTGCATTCTTATTTGCCTTTTTACCTGTTATACTGTGGTATTTGTGCCCGAGGGGCGGATTTTCTGTGCTTATCAGCACTAACTGTTTTGAAATCGTTTATTCGTAAAAAAGATCATTTTCAAAAGAGATTTGAACTGAGCCAAGGTATTTCTAAAGATTTCAGAGATTTCACTATTTTCTCAGAAAATTGTACCCGGCTTCTATACAGCATGTTGGTTGCTTTACGTAATTTCTTGTTGCTCAGTTATTATATACTTTTATTACTCACTGAGTTGGAGTACTCACTTTACTCCTTGCACCTCGTGTGCAGATGCAGGTATTTGTTCACTCGGCAGTGGGTTTTGAGCTGGTCGAAGATTTTGCTATCTTAGCTGAGTAGGGTGACCGCCAGCATTCGCGGCACCGAATTTCTTCCTTTGATTCTAAATTCTATTATGTATATTACTGGCCTTGTAGTTGTATTTAGACTCCTCTAGATGCTCGTGACTTGTGACACCCCGGTTTGGGCTGTGTTTGGTTGTACTTCCGCCAAATAATATTATTGAATCATCTTTAAAAATTGTTTATTCATGTTACCTATTTTTGAAAAAGGAAAATAGGGTTGGTTGGCTGGCCTTGTCTTCACGAGAGGCGCCATCACAACCGGAGCGGGGTTTGGGTCGTAAAAAGTTGGTATCAGAGCCTAGGTTACTAGGTCTCACGAGTAATGAGCAGGTTTAGTAGAGTCTCGCGGATCGGTACGGAGACGTCTGTATTTATCCTCGAGAGGCTGCATAACCTTAAGGAAAACTTCACATTCTTGAATTCTTATCGTGCGTTCTTGATTCAGCTTGAAAAGAAACTCTTGAAATTCCTTCCACGCGTTTGTATGCGCGCATGAGCGCTCACTATCAGATGTGCCTTGATGGCTTGTGATTTCCCGATCGAGGGGCGAGATGTGATCTCTGTGAGTTTGATGTTGGGCCAGTTTGGAGGACTTGAGGCCTGATCTTTGCCTATGGCTTGAGCACCGAGGTGCTGATTGTGTGAGCAACTGTTTTGAGCTTATATGCTCGGTATAGTCCCTATTAGCGGGAATGGCGGTTGGATGTCCGTGTGATGAGTATGTTAGTGCTGCGAGATGTATCTATATGACTTGGTAGTGACGAAGAAGTTTGCTGGATAATAGATGAACTGTTAAGTGTTCGTTCCCTATTGTGATTTGATGTGTAGCCCGAGTACGGGCGCGTGAAGAATCTTTTCATGTCTCCTAGATGGTAGAGAATAAGTTTTATGTTGCGGTACGAGTTCAGACTCAGGAAGACTAAGTGGCTGTGTAATGTGTATGGCGGTGGAAGGTATACGGAAATGTTACATTAGGGCGAAGCAGGTGGGTTATCTCCTGCGGGGTGTTATTAAGTGGTATGATCCTTATGTGTATGTTAGAAGATCTCATGTGTAATTGAAGAGTACGTGTGGAAATTTGAAAATTCGGGTCGCTTAAGAGAGTGGACTCAACTGATGTGGGGATGAATGCGAGATTTGCAGAGGATTATAGTACTAGATGATCTGTGTTTTCACAAACTTGTAAATGATTTGAGTTTAATCTCACTATGGTATTGTGGCATCATTAGAGTAAAAGTGTTATGAGTTGTTGAGTATGTCTTGATATATGGCTTCGAGCCAAGTTGGGGAGTTTGCTATTGATTATCTAATTGTACGGTTATGTGCTATGTTGGTTCCGGTTTGAGGCATGCTGGCGAATCAGTTCTGGTTGCGGAAATTGAGCCGAGGATGGCACGAGTGAAGCAAAATGTTGACAAAGGTTATATGGTGCTTCGTAGATGTGTGAGAATCACAGGATGTCTTAAGTTGTTATTGGTAAAGATTGCTCGGTACATAGAGCGGGGAGTTGCCTGGTGTTATTGGGATGAGGATTCATTTTGCGGCATCGGTGTGCCAATGAGGCACGGGTGGTTCTGTTCGTTAGGTCAGGTAAGTTGCAGTTTGAATAAGAGAGAATGACTTTCGAAAATGGTTCTAATGTGTTCAAGAGTCTACAGGGAACAATCGGGTATCTTAAAGTTGCATGTGTGGTTAGAAACTGTGTTTTCATTGGAAGAGGTTCAGATTTGTGGTATTTCTATGTTAATTATGGGATTCTATGCATCAGTATCAGGAAAGTGAAGGCAACAGATTTAGATCCACAGGAAGTTCTTCGGAATAAAGTGCTGCGGAATGTGGTATTTTTGGGAATATTCGAGGCAGAGTATTCAACGGCTTATGGGTTTCAGACAGTGTGGTTCATGCTTGGGTCTCGGGTGGTAAACCTGGATGAGGCATTGTGGTGCTACAGTAAGAGGAAATATCAAGTTGAGGATGGAACAGAAGGAAATTTAGATGGGTGGAATATCTTGATAGAAGACCTAATCGGTATGGTAAGGATGTGATTAATTCTTTGCGCGTGTTCGAGGCAATGAGTTCGTTCAGGTATTTTGCAGCAAAGCCCTTGAGCTCTGACAACTTGTTTAGCTTGGTCTAGTTAGAAGGATTCAATCCTGACAATTTGGCTTGTGTAAATGGAATCGGGAGAGAATTCTTGTTGGGTTTCATCGTGGTTTGGAGATATATTTCTATGGACATGCGGAGCATGGAGTGTGTAATGATTTTTCTTCTAGATGGGATCAATGGAAGTTCTTGACTAGTTGAGTGCGTCGATGTCTGCAGCGCGGAAAGGAGATAAAAGTTCTCATGTTATCCTTGGATGGTATGGTATATGCGGTATGTCGTAGAGGACCGAGACTGGCGTGTGCGAGGTTTCAGTTCAGTTCTGAAAGGAAGTTCATAAAACTCCTAGGCAACTGGTAGCCTCAGATAATCAAGGAAATGGTACTGCTAAATGAAAGTGATTTGACGAGAGTATTTGTCTCGGAAAAGGGTAATGTGACTTAACTGATGATACTTCGGTAGTATTGCGGCGCTTTCTTGTTAGATCGACTGTTGATATCTGAGTTTGTTTGATGGCATAGGGGAATTTGAGAATATCTTTTGTGGAATGATTGGGTACTTGAGGTGTGATATGTATTCATACGGCGGAATTTGGGATCAGGTATGGTGATTCGTGTGCTATATGGAGTTGGAGACCAGGAGTTCTCGTGTTCAAGCTATGCAGTGGTTGTGGATCGTGTGTATCGGCACCGTTTAGCAGTTATTGGGATTTGGAGGCCCGAGTGGATCTTTCTTTGCTTGGTATGATAGATTTTGGGTATGATTCTGGGGTGTAGACTGGCTGTCTCAGTGATGGGTTATTCTAGACTATTGCGCTATGGGCTATGCCGGAAAACACCACGGATGGAGTGGCGAGGTGCGTTGGATTATGTTCTAGCAGAGTGGTTTATATTCCGAAGACCCAGCGGACGGCTGGGAAGGATTGCTTTTCTTAATTGGGCCTTCGTGATGGATGTCAGTGCAAAGGTTTCTACCATTGATTCAGTTCCGGTGTTGAGGGACTTTTCGGATGCGTTTTTGGTGGCTGGGCATGTCGCCGGGCGAGGTTGTGGATTTCGATATTGATTTGGTGCCAGGCACCGTATCGTACGACTCCGGCAGGAGTTGTAGTAGTGGAAGGAGCAACTTCAGGCTCCTTGGTAATGAGTTCGTTGGCAGGCTGATGTGGCTACGTATTCAGCTTGAGTTGCTTTTCGGCGTTGTGAGGCGTTATGATTCGTTGGTTATGGGCACATGTAGTGCGGTTCTATTGGGGATTCATAGTGAATGTCGAGCGGGAAGAGTAATTGGGTGTTGCTCGGTAAATGGAGTGTTGGTTATGACCTATCGGGTTGCGGGTCGTATGTTATCTGATTCACCGTGGGTGTAATGAATTGCTTGGGTTCTAGACATCAAATTGTGCGTGGCTGTCGATTTTGAGCATAGTGACTTGAGGTGTTTCATGTGTAACAGTGTTTGGATAGGATCGTGCATTTTGGCGAGGCCACGCGGAGATATGACCTTTCGGGGTAGATTCAGGTGTTCTATTCTATGATGTGAGACGGGGTCTCAGCCTTGTGTGTTGATGGTATTGGTAAGCTTGAGGTACATCTCTTTCGTTTGAGTCATTTTTTTCATGGTTTGAGTATATTCAGATCGTTTCTTATTGGTGCGCGTATTATGCAAGTTGTGGCTTAGGCCTGTATTGCGGTGTCATATCACCAGAGTGGTGTGTTGGATTTGAGGTGATCGTTGGGGTCACTAATGGGTACGAACGCATTTGATTTCAGCTTGTTGGAAGGATAATATCGAGGTTCGGCTCGGAATCTGCTGTGGTGTTAGACAAAAGGGAAGTGGCTTCATGAATGGTTGATCTGAGAAATGGTTACGGTTTATTGTGTGTTTCATTTATCGTTGGCAGTATATGAAAGTGTTGGAATAAGACCTTAGTTGATAAGAGGTTTTCTACCGGTATTCGGGTGTTGTGGGCAACTGCAGTGAATAGAAGTTATCGCTTCGAGTGTTTGGGTTATGTAAAATGTCATATGATTGCACCTGAGGTTGCAGGTATGGGTTATTACAGCTGGTTCGGGCTTATTCTGAGTATAGATGTGAGGTTCTGATCTTGTGTGTGATTTCGGAAAGTGCAATGTGGTTCTATGGTTTATGGACTAGATGGATTGTGGAAATTTCTGTTATGTTGTGTTATCGGACCTATGCAAGATAGGATGACGTGGGATCACCCCCGGGTATATGCTTGGTAAGGTCATTCAGCTATTGGCTGGCTTCTAGGACAACTCTGGGTACGCTCGAGGACGAGCGTTTGTTTAAGTTGGGGAGGATGTGATGACCCGACCCGTCGTCTCGTGAGTTACCGTCCCGTTTTCCCCATTTATGCTTCTTCATGTTTCATTATCAGTATTTGATGTGTTAGAGTTGATTTGGATTGGTTCTGGCAGGAATTGAGACACTTAGTCTCTTTAAGGAAGGTTGGTTTGGAAAAGTCAACCGGAGGTTGACTTATGAGTTATAGGGCTCGGATGTGATTTTCGTTGATTCGGTTAGCTTCGGGGAGTTATTTGTGACTTAGGAGTGTGATCGGAAGTGATTTTGGAGGTCCGGTGTAGAATTAGGCTTGAATTGGCGAAGTTAGCATTTTGGCGATTTCCGGTTGTTAGGTGAGATTTTGATCCGAGGGTCGGAATGGAATTTCGAGAGTTGCAGTAGCTTCGCTAGGTGATTTTGGATATGTGTGCAAAATTTTAGGTCATTCGGAGGAGTTTTGGTCGGGTTTTTGATCGAATGCAAGTTTCGGAAGAATTTAAGGAACTTAGGCTTGGATTTGATGTAATTTGATGGTTTTAGTGTTAATCGTGGTGTTTTGATAATTGGAGTAAGTTTGAATAAGGTATTGGATCATGTTTGTGTTTTTGGTTGAGGTCCCGGGGGCCTCGCGGTGAGATCGGATGGTTAAATGGAGAGTTTTGGAATTTTTGCTTGTTAAAGGGCTGCTGATATCTGGTATCTTCGCACCTGCCGTTATGGGACCGCAGGTGCGGTCACGCAGAAGCGGAGGACAAGGTTGCAGAAGCGGAAAGTGTTGAGGTTTGGTTGGACCGTAGATGCGGATAGGGAGCCGCACCTGCGGAGCCGCATATGCGGCTGTATGACCGCAGATGCAGCCAGGGCTTTAAGTGGAAGTCCGCATAAGCGGACATTGGACCGTAAAAGCGGAAGCCGCAGAAGCGGGATTGTGACCGCAGATGCAGTTTTGCCTGGGCAGTTTAATTAATTATTCTTCTTCGCGAAATTTTGAAAGAGTAACACATTTCACTTCGGACTTGGAGAGTTTTTGGGCGATTTTGAAGAGGGTTTCAAGGACTTTGATCAGGTATGAATTCTTGGACTTAGAACATGATTTTATGGTGTAAATACATGGATTAGAGCTGAAAACTCAAGGAATTAGAGGTCAAAAATGGTGGTTTAGGGCTTGAACCTAAGAGAGCTTAAATTAGGGATTTGAGGGGTCAAATGAACTCCGATTCTTATGGTTTTGATATGTATAGACTCGTGGCGACATAAGGAATCCGGTGATGTTAATTTTTTGATTTATTCGAGAAATGGGCCCGGGGCTCGGGTTTTGCAATTTCGTGATTTTCGATGTTTTTCGATTCTTTTCGTTTGGGTTATGTTCACTTAGCCTATTGTGATGTATTCGCTCTGATTTTGGATAGATTCGACGCGCGTGAAGGCCGATTTGCTGGGCATAGGCATTGCGAGCTTGAGATTTCACTGGTTCGAGGTTAGTAATGATTGTAAATGATATCCTGAGGGTTTGAAACCCCAGATTGCACATCGTAGTGCTATATTGAGGTGACTTGGACGCCGGATAGTGGGCGTGGGGTAGAGAACCGCTGGGGATTGTGACTTGGTCCGTCCCGATTGATGAATTTACTGCGTATTTGACTGGAATTTATTTGTTATCACTGCTGTTTGGGCCGATTGCCATATTTGGGCTTCGTGCCAACTATTTGAATCCTTCGAGGATTATTTTTACTGCTTCCTCACTGTTTTGACTTATTACTTGAACTCAGTCATATTGTTTCTCCACTATTTTACAACTCAGCCACTTTTACTCAGATTTGAGTTTTGAATGATATTTTAAATGATAATTTGGGCTGAGGACTACTGTTTTACTAATGCCCAAGGGGCTTGTGATGTTATTCTGACTGAGTGTGGCCGAGGGCCAGATGTGAGGATACATTGAGTGATGTGAGGCCGAGGGCCTGGATGTGAGGATTATATATATATGGATCGGGCTGCACGTCGCAGCAATACTTATCTGGATCGGGCTGCACGCCGCAGCAGTATATTATATGGATCGGGCTGCACGCCGCAGCAGTATATATATATATTGGATCGGACTGCACGCCGCAGTGATATAGCGCTTGGGCTGTAGGAGCCCCTCCGGAGTCTGCACCCCCACAGTGAGCGCGGGTACCCATATGGATCGGGCTGCACGCCGTAGCGAGCTATGGATCGGTCTACACGCCGTAGCGATATGTGGATCGGGCTGCACGCCGCAGCGGTTACTATATGATACTGTTCTGAGAGTGATCTGAGAGAGGGAGCCCGAGGGGCTGGTACAGTTTGAGATATTGCCCGAGGGGCGAACTTTTATGTGCTCATCTTGCATACTTATTTGCCTTTTTACCTGTTATACTGTGGTATTTGTGCCCGAGGGGCGGATTTTCTGTGCTTATCAGCACTAACTGTTTTGAAATTGTTTTTCGTAAAAAAGATCATTTTCTAAAGAGATTTGAACTGAGCCAAGGTATTTCTAAAGATTTCACAGATTTCACTATTTTCTCAGAAAGTTGTACCCGGCTTCTATACAGCATGTTGGTTGCTTTACGTGATTTCTTGCTGCTCAGTTATTATTTACTTTTATTACTCACTGAGTTGGAGTACTCACTTTACTCCTTGCACCTCGCGTGCAGATGCAGGTATTTGTTCAACCGGCAGCGGGTTTTGAGCTGGTCGAAGATTTTGCTATCGTAGCTGAGTAGGGTGACCGCCAGCGTTTGCGGCACCGGATTTCTTCCGTTGATTCTAAATTCTATTCTGTATATTACTGGCCTTGTAGTTGTATTTAGACTCCTCTAGATGCTCGTGACTTGTGACACCCCGGTTTGGGCTGTGTTTGGTTGTACTTCCGCCAAATAATATTATTGAATCATCTTTAAAAATTGTTTATTCATGTTACCTATTTTTGAAAAAGGCAAATAGGGTTGGTTGGCTGGCCTTGTCTTCACGAGAGGCGCCATCACGACCGGAGCGGCGTTTGGGTCATGAAACATTCAAACGAGGTTTGATAGACTTTTTGACCGAATTCTGAATTTTGAAGTTTTGAAATTCATAGGCTTGAATCCGATGATGATTTGATGTTTTGATGTTGTTTTGAGTGTTTCGAAAGTTGTAACAAGCTTGAATGATGTTATGGGATATGTTGGCATGTTTGGTTGAGGTCCCGAGGGCCTCAGGGTAATTTCAGATGATTGACGGAAAGTTTGGAGTTGAGTTTGGAAGCTGAAGCACTTTTGTTGCTGTCATAATCGCACATGCAGTTGGGAGGCTGCAGGTGCGATGCTCGCAGAAGCGGAAGGCAGCTGCAGATGCGGCCAAGAAGAAGATCAGCTGGAACTGCAGAAGCGGCTAAGGAAGCGCACCTGCGGTAGCGCAGGTGTGAGAATGTGATCGCAGATGCGGAACTTGGAGTATAAGTTAAAACCACAGATGCGGTGTCTCGGACCGTAGAAGCGGTAATGGGACCGCAGGTGCGAAAAGCCTGGGTTAGAAAGTATAAAAGGTTTTCCTTCATGATTTCTGAGTTATTCTTCACCATTTTCATGCAGGTTTGAGCTTGAATGAGCTATTTGAAGAGGGATTTCAAGGGGATTTCATAGAAGTAAAGTTTTTGGACCCTAAACTCGTTTCTATGGTGTTATTTTCAATGATTTGGCTTGAAAATTAATGGAAATTAAGGGTTAAAAATTGGGAAACTAGGGCTTGAGATTGGAGACCTTTGAGAAAGGGTTTGAGGGGTCATTTGTGGTCGGATTTTAATACTAATGATATGTATGAACTCGTGGGGAGATAACGAGTCTATTGATGTAAATTTTATCGAATTCCGAGGCGTGGGCTCGGGGTTCGGGTTGGACCAATTTCGGAATTTTTGGTATAATTTGATTATTTTTTCATGGGCTTCGTTCCCTTAGCATATTCTAGTGTTACGATTCTGATTTTGGGTAGATTTGACGCGAGCTGAGGCCGAGGCGAGAGGCAAATGCGTTGCGGAGTAGTATTTCATCCGGTTTGAGATAAGTAACCATTGTAAATTTGGAACTGAGGGTATAAAACCCCAGTATTCGAATTTTTTTGATAACCGAGGTGACGCACATGCTAGGTGACGAGTGTGTGGGCGTGCACCGGTAGGGATTGTGACTTGGTTCGTCCCGTAGCAACTATTAAGCCGCGTAATTGATTTAAAATCTTATGATATCATGTGCTTTAGAGATTGATACGATATTATGGGCTGTATGCCATGTTTGGGGCCTTGTGCCGACCTGTTGAGACCCTTAGGGGCATTTTTACTGTGTTCCTCACTCTATTTGTTTGAAAGCCTATCCATAGTCATGTTTTACCTGCTATTGCTTAAACTTGATTTCACTAATCATTTTCTTAACTTTGAAAACTGCTTGGGCTGAGTTCCCCGATTTTCATTGAGATGCCCGAGTGACCGTGAGGATAGTGACTGAGAGAGGTTGAGGACCTTATGGTAAGGATTATATATATTATGGGTCGGGCTGCACACCGTAGCGATATTATATATTGATATGGATCGGGCTGCACACCGCAGCGGTATTTATATGGATCGGGCTGCACGCCGCAACGATATGGCACTTGGGCTGAAGGAGGCCTCCGGAGTCTGTACACCCCCAGTGAGCGTAGTTGACTATATATATTGGATTGGGCTGCACGCTACAACGATTATTACTATATATATATTGGATCGGGCTGCACGCCGCAACAATTATCACTATTATTACTATTATGAGATATCTATTGAGCCCAAGTGCTGAGAGTGAGTACTGAGTGACGAGAGATGAGTCACGAGTGACTGAGAGGCTTGCCCAAGAGGCTTTACTTTGAGTGATACTTTGCCCGAGGGGCCTGTTTTATGACATATACAGTTTTCACTCATCTTTTATACTGAGCCTCTTTTGAAAAACGATCGAATAAATGATTTCAATGACTTGGATTCAAAAATGCGGATTTCCGACTTGATATTTCTGTTGTGATTTCATGATATGTGATTTTAAATGCTCATCACTGCACTCAAACCTTATTTACTTTAGTTACTTACTGAGTTGACGTACTTACGTTACTCCCTGTACCATGTGTGCAGATCTAGGTGCCGAGTATCGGACTGAGAGTTCCCATCATTCTCAGAGTTTACCAGGAGATCACAAGGTAGTTGTACGACATTCGTAGGCCCTGCTTTCCTCCTTCCTATCTTAGTATTTCCATCATATTCCGACTTATATTGTATTATTCAGTCAGATTTGGGTTGTATTTAGAGGTTCTTGACTAGTGACACCAGATGGTTGGGCTGTGTTGGCTTAACGTACTGATATTCCGCATATTCTGTTTATTTCATCTATTCCATATGATGAATTTGAAACTTATTCTATATTAGAAACTGATTTTTATAAAAGAGTTCGTTATGGTAAATATTTGGTTGGCTTGCCTAGTACTATGATAGGCGCCATCACGACCGGGGGATTTGGGGTCGTGACAGGAGGAAAAGGTTAGCTCGAGGAAGATCGAGAATCACGTGGGGAGCCTTGACTAAGGATAAAGCCCAAGAGTTTGAGGAGTGGTTATCGGCTATGGGAGCTTGATGGAGTAGTGGTGACGCGAGCATTATGTGGTCAGCGACAGCAGACTGTATAAGGGAGGCTGCGAGAGAGGTGTTAGGGGCCTCGACGAGCGTCTCTGGTGGGCACAAAGGAGACTGGTGGTGGAATAAATTGGTCCAAGGTAAAGTGGAAGCGAAGAAGGCGGCGTAGCTGAAGTTAGTGGGAAGCATAGGTAAGGAGGAGAGGCGAGTGTGCATGGAGAGGTATAAGGAAGCTAAGCTGGCAGTCACAGAGGCTAAGACTGCGGCTTATAGTCGTATGTACGTGGAACTGGGGGAAAAAGGCAGGGAGAAGAAGTTATTTCGGTTGGACAAGTTGAGAGAGAGGAAGGCTCGGGAATTGGACCAATTGAGATGCATCAAGGACGAAGATGGTAGAGTATTGATGGAAGATTCCCAAATTAAGAGGAGATGGCAGATTTACTTTCATAAACTTCTAAATAAAGAAGGGGATCGGGATATTGTGCTAGGCAAATTGGAGAATTCCGAGAGTCACTGTGACTTTGGGTACTGTAGGCGTATCGAGGTTGAGGAGGTCGTGAGAGCTATGTGTAAGACGAGTAGGGGAAGAGCGACCGGGCCAGACGAGATCCCGGTGGAATTTTGGAAGTTTGTGGGGGAGAGCAGGTTTGGAGTGGTTGACTGGGTTGTTTAATGTTATTTTTAAGGCGAAGAGGATGTTGGATGAGTTGAGGTGGAGTACGGTGGTTCCATTATATAAGAACAAAGGGGATACCCAGAATTTTAACAATTTTAAGGGTACCAAATTACTAGTCATACCATGAAAGTGTGGGAGAGGGTGGTTGAAGCGAGGGTGAGGATGACAGTGTCTGTATTTGAAAACCTGTTCAGGTTCATGTTGGGTCATTCTACTACAGAAGCTATACACCTTGTTAGAAGGTTGGTGGAATTGTATAGAGATAGGAAGAAGGATTTGCACATAGTGTATATTGACCTACAGAAAGAATATGATAAGGTTCCGAGAGAAGTTCTCTAGAGATGCTTGGAGGCAAAAGGTGTGTCGGTTCCCCACATTATGGCAATTAAGGACATGTATGATGGGGCTAAGACTCGGGTTAGGACAGTAGGAAGTGACTCTGAGCATTTTCCGGTTGTAATTGGGTTACACCAAGTTTCTGCGCTCAGTCCGTTCTTATTCGCCCTGGTGATGGACTCGTTAACACACCACATTCAAGGGGAGATACAATGGTGCATGCTATTCGCCGATGATATAGTTCTGATTGATGAGTCACAAGACGGTGTTAACAAGAGACTGGAGGTTTGGAGATAGGCTCTTGAGTCTAAGGATTTCAAGATGAGAAAGACAAGACGGTGTCACGCCCCCTTTTTTCCTCCTCGCAGAGAAAGTCCAGGTTTTGACATTCCATGGGGGATCAACTCGTTTCCTTTTGGGATTTGGGTATTTGAAGAGTCGCCACCTAATGGATTATGGTGCGTTAGGGCACCTAGAGCGATTAACTCTTAGACTAGTTCCCATCACCAGAGATTTAGGGTAAGGGCTCAAAATAACCTTGAGGGGAAGGTGTTAGGAACCTCTCTCGGTCCACAACGGCGGGTCCCGACCGAACTTATACTTATGAATTAGTCCTTTAACAAATAAGTAGTTGAAATACATAATTGCAAATAAAGCATGTTGGACATTGTATGACTCAAATAATAAGACAAATGGTTTGAACAAGTTGTGTACAATATAAAAAAGAGTAAAGGTTTAGACAATGGGAATTTTGGAAGGAGGGGTCCTAGGTTGGTTAGCCTACAGGATCACCCCATGCAATGTCCGGTAAACACTCCTCAATGATGGGCTACACGTGACATTAATGCGTAGTCATCATATCTGTATCTGCCCATTCCCACCCCTTAGCGGCTATTTAAGCGAGTATTGTTTAACGATTTATATGCGTGCCGTTACCCATCCCTTCTGAATGGTCCTAGAGGATATTAGGACCTATACCTATAAGCAGTTCTAGACAGACCCCCAAGGTTTAAAAGGAGAAAATACTAGGTGACGAGCAAGAACAAATAGGACTTTAGCAAATAAAGGCAGTAAAGAAGCAATTAAAGGCTCAGGCTTACCTCCACAGATACTGCGTAAGCAGCACGACTTAAACACAAACAAGGGCAGTATTATTGAACAGGATCCTAAGACATGATGTCTAGGTTAGTATCAGAACACAAGAGACATGCAGATTTATTTTATGAGCTCAGAATCAGGGGCCCTAATCAGTTTGCCTATTGATTTTAAACATGTTAACCATTACGCAGTAAACACAAAGAACAGTTTCCAGTTTTATAGAGTTTGATTATCTAACGCTTGCCTAGGCGTAGGATAACCCACAACAGTTACCACAATTATTAAAACAGTTTAGAAGTTATTTTTACCTAAAGCATGTTGTTCTAACTGTTGCAAAGATATACAGGGACTGTGACCAGTTTTACTTAAACAGGATAATTAGACGTGAGACTGTTTTATATCATTTTTCCATGCATTAATAGTTTAACTAGGTGTGACAGAGCGAGTATGAGCGAGATCCTAAACATGGTATCTAATATGCACATATGAGGTTCAGAATGGTTTATATGCAAAATTCCTAAAGCAGGATTCTAAATGCACAGCAGGTTACAGCATGATTTCAAAATATGCATAAGTAACACTTTATTTTAATGTTGTCGTTTATCCTAGAAACAGGATTTCTAAGTGATAAATAAGGTCAAATGAGATGCTGAAGCAGTAAACCTAAAACATGATATCTAATGCATGACATGCTTTGAATGTGTTGGTCCTAGACATGGATTCTAATGCGCATATAGGAAATGTAAACCTAAGGCATGGTTTCTACCCATTGATATTGATAACATATATAACTACCCTCCCCTTTTCACTAGCCAACCCCAATATTTGTTTACAATAATTATTACAAACCAGTATTGAAAAGAATTACATAAGTAGAAAAAGAAAATAAGAAGTTACACTATAGAGAACCTGAAAACAGGCCCAGATTTCCAGAACCTCAAATGCCCAGATATTTCATAGCCTTTCTCATATCCGGGTGTGTCAGAGTTCCCTAAGGACGTCAAGGGATCCCGGGCAGTGCTCACACCCAGATTTTACAACCATAACTGAGTATGTGCAGTGTGGAAGAGCCAGCTCAAATGCATCAGAGTTCAGAGGGATCTCATAGGGATCCCTAAGCAGTCACACATTAGAGGGTCAATTGGGGGTTAGGGACAAATAGAGCATGTATGGTGAACACATAACAGGCATAAGTTCTTTGCACTTGGTACAGGTAGTAAGACATAGATTCAGGAGTGTTAATTAGAACACAGTTACAGAACCAGAGATGCTTTAGGGGGATTCATTGGGGTTGAGAGATAGTAGAGTATAGGACTTTATACTATACATGGCTGAGCATAATATTAAGACAACTTGGGACAATAGCCCAATAGGTGCATACTAGAACTAGTCAACAGTATATAAGCATTAAACAAAGTAAAGTCAAGTTACTGGTTCACGAGATAATGCTGACCCTAAAGAGGCAAGACATGGCTAGCATAATTAGATGAAGCAAAAGAGATTAATTACATGTTGGACAGCAAAACCATATGTAGAAACAAATCAGGAACACGATGAACTGAAGTAGTAAAAGAAACATATTATTTTTGGGACTTGAATTGAAATCAGAACATACCAGTATAGAGATAGTAAACACAAAGTGAATAATAGGAGAGCACAATAATTAGCCTTGGCTTGCAGCCGGCTAATTCAGAATAGTATCAAGTAACAAAGAAAGAAAGCAGAAAGCTTTTGAGTGTGAGAGAGTTTTTGAACCAATGTGTTTGTGTCGACTGTTAATGAGATAGCACATATATATAGTAGTTTGAGACTAGGTAAAATAAAATAAGAATCAAAGTCATGCAATAATTAGGGAACTAGGTATCAATTATTATAAAATCAGTATAAGTACTCCCTTTAATTAAGGGAATCAATTCGTACGGTAAGAACATGTAGCGAATAAGGAAGGAAGTCAATGTGTAACTGGAGCATAATAGATAATGAAATAATTCAAACATAGTAGGCACAGAGTAAACAATTAGGGCTAGGTTCATAAGGTTCTAATTAAGGAAATAATATAAGAATCAATTAAGCGTATAGTCAGCCATGTAATAAGGCAAGAAGTAAACTAAAGCCGGAAATCAGTAAAGAATATTACCATAGGAAATCAGTAAAGGGTATCAATCACAGAAAATTAGGGATTCAACTAGAAATAGTACTGATTAGAGGAAATTACCACAAATTTCTGTCAATAAACAAAGTAAACATAATATAGGCGGGAGAAGCAAAATCAGAAACCCTAGTGAGCATAAAGGGGGTAGAAAATCACAGAGAATCGGAACATATGCATGAGAAATAAACATACACACAAATCAGACGAGCAAATAAGCAAAGACAGTCTCAGAACCCAAGATTGAAACCAAAAATTAGGGTTCTTAACATAGTTAATCAAATAAAAGGAAAAACTTAAATAACCGTTTAAACATAGTAAAAATCATAGATTAATACCAAAATCAGAAGAAAAAGCGTTTTAAAAATGGTTGACGAAACCCTAGTTTTGAAGACGAAGAGGTGTTTTTGAAAAATCGGAGAGATTATCATGTGCACGACCCGGATTTCCCACCCTCAGGAGTCGTGATGGCGCCTTCTCGTAGAAGCCAGGAAAGCCACGAAGTTTAGAAATCTTTACCCTTTTCAATTTTAATACTTTTAACTACTGCTAATAACAGTTGATAAATAGCAAAATAATGGCGGAAGACGAAAATTTAAGCGGAAGACTTAGAAAAATATAATACCAAATCGATACTAATAGCCAACATATGTCTCTACCCAAAAACCGGTGTCACAACATTCACGGACTGTCTATGAATACTACATACAGATGTCTGAAGAAAAAGAAATATTGTCTGTCTCGGCTACAAATGAAAGCAGAACATATAGTAGATAGAAGAGACGTCGGGCCTGCGGACGCCTGCAGGGCTACCTCGGGATCTCTATGGACTGAAGGCTGGCTCCCCAAGTGCTACTGCTCAAAAGCTGCTCCGGTATCTGCACATAGTGCAGAGTGTAGCATCGGCACAACCGACCCTATGTGCTGGTAAGTGTTTGGCCTAACCCCGGCGAGGTAGTGACGAGGCTAGGACCAGACTCTAGATAAAACCTGTGCAGTTATATAATATACAGCGGAAAAATAACAAAAATAAGAGTTTAAAAGGGAGGGGGTACATGCTTCTGGGAAACATATCAAATCCAGCAAAAACTCAAGAGAAATATGAAAGAACAGCTCAGAATCTACAACCCAAACAGTGATAATAACACTGTTGCGGCGCACAACCCGATCCAATATAATATTAAACATTGTTGCGGCATGCAACCCGATCCACACTTAATATTGTTGCGGCGTGCAACCCGATCCACATTTAATATTGTTGCGGCGTGCAACCCGATCCATATTTAATATTGTTGCGGCGTGGAACCCGATCCATATTTAATATTGTTGCGGCGTGCAACCCGATCCATATTTAACATTAACAACAATAATACCAAGTGTCCCGGCAAGGGATCAACCATAAACTACACTATCCCGGCAAGGGATTCAACAGTAAAGAAAAGTATGTCCCGGCAAGGGAGAATCAGCTGTAACCAATCTTAGTTCAACTTCTACTCATCTCAGCTAACACCAATACCCAATCATAAGTACTTTCCACGAAACAAACTCAATTCTTACTCAAGATCGAGAATCATCAATTAAAGAATCCGTAGTATCATTTAAGAACATAACAATTTGCAATCTAAGACTCACGGTCATGCTCGACACCTACGTATAGATACTCGTCACCATGCCTATACGTCGTACTCAACAAGAAGCAAATAGCAAATAGGACTCAACTCCTAATCCCTCAAGCTAAGGTTAGACCGAACACTTACCTCAAACTTCCACGGCCAACTCAAGCCTCAAACACCGCCTTTCCTTTCGAATTTGGCTCCAATTCAATCGTATCTATACATAAGAGACTTAATAACATCAACAAATGCTAAACAATCCAATTCCAATGCTTAGTTATAGCTTTTTAATCATTCTTCCCAAAAATCCAAAAATCGAGCCCGGGCCCGCTTGGTCAAAACACGAGATTCGAACCCAAATCCGATTTCCCATTCACCCACGAGCCCGAATACATGATTAATTCCAGAATTCGACCCCAAAATAAGGTCTAAATCACAATTAATCAAAAAGCCCTAACTCTAGCCAAATCCCTAATTTTCTACCCTTAATCTCATGTTTTAGGCCTAAATCTAGTGGGTGTTGATAAAAATGGAAGATAACAAGTTAGAAATTACTTATCCAAGATATTATGGTTTATGAAATTTTGTTAAAATCCCGTAAGTGTTCAGTTTTGGGTCTTTTAAAATAACTGGGCAAAAATGTTCTTCGCGTTCGCGACAGACTCATCGCGTTCGCGATGAGTCAGGCCTCCAGGCCTTCGCGTTCGCATGAACGGGCTCGCGTTCGCGGAGAAGGATCTCCTCTAGCCCTCGTGTTCGCGTGCAATGGGTCGCGTTCGCGTAAGACAAATGCCCCACCCCCTGCCCAGGCCACTTGGCCTTCGCGTTCGCGTGGCCAGGACCGCGTTCGCGAAGGGATGACCCCCCACTGCCTCACGTTCGCGATCTGAGCTACCCGTTCGCGTAGAACAAAATTCCTTCAGCATAAATTAGACATCGCGTTCGCGAGGGCAATCCTGCAACGTGAAGAAGAAAATATCAGTACACCAGAACAGCTATTTCTGCAACTTTTCTTAAGTCCAAAACTCCCCGAAACACACCCGAGCCCTAGGGGCTCCTAACCAAACACACCTACTAACACAAAAACATCATACAAACTTATCCGTGCGATCAAATTGCCAAAATAACCTTAACAACAACAACAAATTAAACCTCAAAATCGAAGAATTTTTCTCAAACTTCATAAAACATCAACATTAGCAATTTAGGTCCGAATCACATCAAATGACATCTGTTTTTCACCAAATTTCTCAGGAACGTCTTAAGTAATATATAAGACTTGTACCGGGCGCCGGAACCAAAATACTGGCCCGATACCATCCTGTTCTGATCAAATTTCATTTCAAATTCCTTTAAACAATTTCAGAAAATAATTTTCTTTAAAAAATTCATTTCTCGGGCTTGCGACCTTGGAATTCGATTCCGGGCATACGCCCAAGTCCCATATTTTCCTACGGACCCTCCGGGACCGTCAAATCACGGGTCCGGGTCCGTTTACCCAAAACGTTGACCGAAGTCAAATTAATTCATTTATTAGCCAAATTTTATCATTTTTCACAGATTTTCATATTTAAGCTTTCCGGCAACGCGCCCGGACTGCGCACGCAAATCGAGGTGACTCTAAATGAGGTTTTCAAGGCCTTGAAAACACAGAATTTAATTTAAAAGCAAGTGATGACCTTTTGGGTCATCACATTCTCCACCTCTAAAACAATCGTTCATCCTCGAATGGACGGAAGAAGGAAATACCTGAGTCGGGAAAAAGATAGGGATAAAGGCTCTGCATATCGGACTCGGACTCCCAGGTCGATGCCTCAGCAGGCTGACCTCTCCACTGAACACGAACAGAAGGAAAACTCTTCGACCTCAACTGACGAACTTGCCGGTCTAGAATAGCCACCGGCTCCTCCTCGTAAGACAAGTCCTTGTCTAACTGGATAGTGCCGAAATCTAACACGTAGGATGGATCGCCGTGATACCTCCGAAGCGTGGACACATGAAACACTTGATGCACGGCTGATAAGATCGGTGGCAATGCAAGCCTATAAGCCGCCTCTCCCACTCGATTAAGAATCTCAAACGGACCAATGTACCTAGGGCTAAGCTTTCCCTTCTTCCCAAATCTTATCACGCCCTTCATAGGCGACACTCGAAGCAATACCCGCTCACCGACCATGAAAGCCAAATCTCGAACCTTGCGGTCAGCATAGCTCTTTTTCCTTTACTGAGCTGAACGAAGCCTATACTGAATGATCCTGACCTTGTCCAAGGCATCCTGAACCAGATCCGTACCCAACAACCGAGCCTCCCCCGGCTCAAACCATCCAACCGGAGACCGACACCGCCTACCATATAAGGCCTCATAAGGAGCCATCTGAATACTCGACTGGTAGCTGTTGTTGTAGGCGAACTCCGCTAAAGGCAAAAACTTATCCCACGAGCCTCCAAAGTCAATAACACAAGCTCGGAGCATATCCTCCAAAATCTGAATAGTCCGCTCGGACTGCCCGTCCGTCTGGGGATGAAATGCTATGTTCAACTCAACCCGTCTACCCAACTCTCGCTGAACTGCTCTCCAGAAATGCGAGGTAAACTGCGTACGTCAGTCCGAAATGATAGACACGGGCACACCATGAAGGCAAACAATCTCCCGGATATAGATCTCAGCTAACCTCTCAGAAGAATAGGAGACAGCCACAGGAATGAAATGTGCTGACTTGGTCAGCCTATCAACAATGACCCATACTGCGTCGAACTTCTTCCGAGTCTGCGGGAGTCCAACAACAAAATCCATAGTGATCCGCTCCCACTTCCACTCGGGAAGCTCAATCCTTCTAAATAAACCACCGGGCCTCTGATGCTCGTACTTAACCTGCTGACAATTCGAACACCGAGCCACACATGCAATGATATCCTTCTTCATTCTCCGCCACCAATAATGTTGTCGCAAATCCTGATACATCTTCGCGGCGCCCAGATGAATAGAGCACCAGGAGCTATAAGCCTCCTCTAAAATCAACTCTCGAAGACCATCCACATTAGGCACACAAACCCGACCCTGCAATCTCAAAACTCCATCTTCACCTGTAGTAACCTACTTGGCACCTCCGTGCAGCACCGTGTCTCTAAGGACACACAAATGGGGATAATCATACTGTCGATCTCGGATACGCTCTAATAATGAAGAATGAGCGACTGTGCAAGCTAACACACGGCTCGGCTCAGAAATATCCAACCTCACGAACTGGTTGGCCAAAGCCTGAACATCTAAAACAAGCGGCCTCTCATTGACCGGAATATAAGCTAAACTACCTATACTGGCTAACTTCCTACTCAAGGCATCGGCCACCACATTGGCCTTTCCCGGATGATATAAAATGGTGATATCATAATCTTTCAACAACTCCAACCACCTCCTCTGCCTCAAATTCTACTCCTTTTGCTTGAACAAATACTGAAGACTTTTGTGATCCGTGAATACCTCATATGCCACGCCATACAGATAATGCCTCCAGATCTTCAGCGCGTGGACAATGGCTGCTAACTCCAAATCATGAACCGGATAGTTCTTCTCATGGATCTTCAACTGTCGCGAAGCATAGGCAATGACTTTGCTATCCTTCATCAACACTGCTCCAAGCCCAACACGAGATGCATCACAATAAACTGTATAAGGCCCTGAACCTGTGGGCAAAACCAACACCGGTGCCGTAGTCAGAGCTATCTTGAGCTTCTGAAAGCTTGCCTCACACTCATCCGACCATCTGAACTGGGCACCCTTCTAGGTCAACCTAGTCATCGGGGCTGCAATAGATGAAAACCCCTCCACGAACCGACGATAGTAGCCTGCCAATCCCAAGAAACTCCGAATCTATGTAGCTGATGCTGGTCTAGGCCAGTTCTTGACTGCCTCAATCTTCTTCGGATCAACCTGAATACCCTCGGCCGATACAACATGACCTAGAAATGCAACCGAGCTAAACCAGAACTCACACTTCGAGAACTTAGCATACAACCGACTATCCCTCAGAGTTTGAAGAACCACTCTATGGTGCTGCTCGTGCTCCTCCTGGCTGCGGGAATATACCAATATATCATCAATGAAGCCTATCACGAACGAATCCAAATAAGGCATAAAAACTCGGTTCATCAAATCCATAAAAGCTGTTGGGGCATTTGTCAACCCGAATGATATCACCAAAAACTCATAATGCCTGTACCGAGTGCAGAAAGCTGTCGTAGGGACAACGGATGCCCTAATCCTCGACTGATGGTAGCCAGATCTCAATTGCCGGTAATCAATACACATTCTCATTGACCCATCCTTCTTTTTAACAAACAACACTTGCGCTCCCCAAGGAGAAACATTGGGTCTAATGAAACCCTTCTCAAGCAAGTCTTGCAACTGCTCCTTTAACTCTTCTCAACTCAGGTTGGGCCATACGATACGGTGGGATAAAAATGGGCTGAGTGCCCGGAGCCAAATCAATGCAGAAATCAATATCCCTATCGGGTGGCATACCCGGCAGGTCTGAAGGGAATACCTCAGGAAACTCAATGACAACGGGCACAGACTCAATAGAAGGAACCTCAGCACTAGAATCACGAACATAGGCCAAATAGGCCAAACACCCCTTCTCGACCATACGCCGAGCCTTCACACAGGAGATAACACTTCGGGTAGAATGACTAGGAGTCCCTCTCCACTCTAAACGAGGCAAACCTGGTAAGGCTAAGGTCACAGTCTTGGCATGACAGTCGAAGATAGCGTGGTAAGGTGATAACCAGTCCATCCACAATATGATATCGAAATCAACCATGTCCGGAAGCAACAAATCTACACGAGTCTCCAGACCCCCAATCACCACAATACAAGAATGATGGACTCGATCTACCACAATAGAATCACCCACATGTGTAGACACATAAATAGGAGCACTCAAAGAATCACTAGGCATGACCAGATACGGTGCAAAATAAGATGACACATACGAGTACGTAGACCCTGGATCAAATAACACTGAAGCATCTCTATCACAAACCAGAACAGTACCTGTGATAACTACATCGGAAGCCTCAGCCTCAGGCCTGGCTGGAAGGGCATAACATCGGGGTTGGGCCCTACCACTCTGATCTACCTCCCTGGGACGGCCTGCAGCTGGCTGGCCTCCACCTCTAGCGGTCTGAGCTCCATCTCTAGCACCTCCACCTCCACCTCTAGCACGTCTACCCCCACCTCTAGCTGGCTGGGCGGGCTGTGGAACACCTGGTGCCTGAACCATAGCACGAGAACCCTGCTGCTGCAACTGAGTACCCACCAACCTCGGACAAGCCCTTCTGATATGACCATACTCACCACACTCACAGCATCCACCTGAACGCTGTGGCTGAGGGAACTGAGACTGAACCTGGCGATCTGAATGACCACCACAAAAACTTTGGAGCGGAGGTACACTGATAGGAGCTGGCGATGTACTGTAGAGCTGCTGATCAGAATACTGCGTGAGAACCACGGCCACCTGAAGCACCGTGAGAAACCTGGAGTGCTGACTGAAAAAGCCTAGGAGGATGGCCTCTATCATACGAATCTCTTCCTCTAGACGAGGCACCAATGAATCTGCCTGACTGACGGGGTCTCTTGTATGCCCTGTGACCACCCCCCTGTGATAAAACTATCTCAATTCTCCGGGCCACATTGGCCGCCTCCTAGAAGGATATCTCACTCCCAGCCTCTCTAGCCATCTAAAGACGAATTGGCTGAATGAGTTCATCAATGAACCTCTCACTCTCTCCCTCTCAGTGGGAAGTATGATAAGAGCATGGCGAGCTAAATCAATAAATCTGGTCTCGTACTGGGTGACAATCATGGATTCCTACTGGAGGCGCTCGAACTGCCTCCGATAGGCCTCTCACTGTGTGATAGGGAGAAACTTCTCCACAAATAGCTGCGTGAACTGCTCCCACGTCAAGGATGCCGATCCTGCTGGACTAGCTAAGCAATATTCCCTCCACCAAGTCTTGGCGGATCCAGACAAGCGAAATGTGGCAAAATCGACCCCGTTGGTCTCAACTATCCCCATGTTCCGAAAAACCTCGTGACAGCTGTCCAAATAATCCTAGGGATACTCAGTAGATGCACCGTTGAAAGTGGCAGTGAAGAGCTTGGTGAACCTGTCCAATCTTCACAGAGCATCGGCAGACATAGCTGCACCATCGCCGGTTTGAGCTACCACACCCGGCTGAACTGCTCCAACTGGCTGAGCCACTGGAGTCTAAAACTGGGGAGCTATTTGCTCCGGAGTGCGGGTAGCAAGAGTCTGGGTTCCTTCTCCCGCCTGAGAGAGGGCTGATGCTGCAGGAAGTAAACCCGCCCTGGTGACACTCTCCATAAGGCCCACTAGGGGGCTGCTGCCCTGGGCTGAGCTTTGCCCCTCCCTCGGCCTCTAGCACGACCTCAGCCTCGCCCTCTGCCCCTCGTAGGAGCTGCTGCTGGGGGCCCGAGCTGCTGATCGGTAGATGAGGAAGCGCGTGTTCTCGCCATCTACGAAAGAATAGAGTAGAAATTTAGTTAATATTGAGAAACGAAACCGCACGACAAGAAAGAACAAATGTGAAGTTTTTTACTAACTCGGTAGACTCTGGGGGATAAATACAGACGTCTCTGTACCGATCCCTCAGACTCTACTAAGCTTGTCCGTGAATTGTGAGACCTATGTAACCTAGAGCTCTGATACCAACTTGTCACGACCCGGATTTCCCACCCTCGGGAGTCGTGATGGCGCCTACTCGTAGAAGCTAGGCAAGCCACGAAGTTTAGAAATCTTTACCCTTTTCATTTTTAATACTTTTAACTACTGCTAATGACAGGTGATAAACAGTAAAATAATGGCGGAAGACGAAAATTTAAGCGGAAGACTTACACAAATATAATACCAAATCGATACTAATAGCCAACATATGTCTCTACCCAGAAACCAGTGTCACAACATTCACGGACTGTCTATGAATACTACATACAGATGTCTGAAGAAAAAGAAATATTGTCTGTCTCGGATACAAACGAAAGCAGAACATATAGTAGATAGAAGAGACGCTGGGCCTGCGGACGCTTGCAGGGCTACCTCGGGATCTCTATGGACTGAAGGCTGGCTTCCCAAGCGCTACTGCTCAAAATCTTCTCCGGTATCTCCACATAGTGCAGAGTGTAGCATCAGCACAACCGACCCCATGTGTTGGTAAGTGTCTGGCCTAACCCCGGCGAGGTAGTGACGAGGCTAGGACCAGACTCTAGATAAAACCTGTGCAGTTATATAATATACAGCGGAAAAATAACAGAAAAAACAATTTAAAAGGGAGGGGGGTACATGCTTCTGGGAAACATATCAAATCCAGCAAAAACTCAAGAGAAATATGAAAGAACAGCTCAGAATCTACAACTCAAACAGTGATAATAACACTGCTGCGGCGTGCAACCCGATCCAGTATAACATTAAACACTGTTGCGGCGTGCAACCCGATCCACACTTAATATTGTTGCGGCGTGCAACCCGATCCATATTTAGTATTGTTGCGGCGTGCAACCCGATCCATATTTAATATTGTTGCGGCGTGCAACCCGATCCATATTTAATATTGTTGCGGCGTGCAACCCGATCCATATTTAACATTAACAACAATAATACCAAGTGTCCCGGCAAGGGATCAACCATAAACTACACTATCCCGGCAAGGGATTCAACAGTAAAGAAAAGTATGTCCCGGCAAGGGAGAATCAGCTGTAACCAATCTTAGTTCAACTTCTACTCATCTCAGCTAACACCAATACCCAATCATAAGTACTTTCCACGAACAAACTCAATTCTTACTCAAGATCGAGAATCATCAATTAACGAATCCGTAGTATCATTAAGAAATAACAATTTTGCAACTAAGAACTCAGGTCATGCACGTATAGATACTCGTCACCATGCCTATACGTCGTACTCAACAAGAAGCAAATAGCAAATAGGACTCAACTCCTAATCCCTCAAGCTAAGGTTAGACCGAACACTTACCTCAAACTTCCACGGCCAACTCAAGCCTCAAACACCGCCTTTCCTTTCGAATTCGGCTCCAAGTCAATCGTATCTATACATAAGCAACTTAATAACATCAGTAAATGCTAAACAATCCAATTCCAATGCTTAGTTATAGCTTTTTAATCATTCTTCCCAAAAATCCAAAAATCGACCCCGGGCTCGCTTGGTCAAAACACGAGATTCGAACCAAAATCCAATTCCCCATTCACCCACGAGCCTGAATACATGATTAGTTCCAGAATTCGACCCCAAAACAAGGTCTAAATCACAATTAATCAAAAAGCCCTAACTCTAGCCAAATCCCTAATTTTCTACCCTTAATCGCATGTTTTAGGCCTAGAAATCTAATGGGTGTTGAAAAAAATGGAAGATAACAAGTTAGAAATTACTTACCCAAGAGATTATGGTGAGGAAATGCTTCAAAAATTGCCTAAGAGCTTTGGAGAAGAAGAGGTTTATGAAATTTTGTAAAAATCCCGTAACTGTTCTGTTTTGGGTCTAATAAAATAACTGGGCAAAAATGTTCTTCGCGTTCACGACAGACTCATCGCGTTCGCGATGAGTCAGGCCTCCAGGCCTTCGCGTTCGCGTGAACGGGCTCGCGTTCGCGGAGAACGATCTCCTCTAGCCCTCGCGTTTGCGTCCAATGGGTCGTGTTCGCGTAAGACAAATGCCCCACCCCCTGCCCAGGCCACTTGGCCTTCGCGTTCGCGTGGCCAGGACAGGGTTCGCGAAGGGATGACCCCCCACTGCCGCACGTTCTCGACCTGAGCTTCGCGTTCGCGTAGAAGAAAATTCCTTCAGCATAAATTACACATCGCGTTCGCGAGGGCAATCCCGCGAACGTGAAAAAGAAAACATCAGTACACCAGAACAGCTATTTCTGCAACTTTTCTTAAGTCCAAAACTCCCCGAAACACATCTGAAACACACCCGAGCTCTCGGGGCCCCTAACCAAACACACGTACTAACTCAACAACATCGTACAAACTTATCTGTGCAATCAAATCGCCAAAATAACCTTAACAACAACGAATTAAACCTCAAAATCGAAGAATTATTCTCAAACTTCATAAAACATCAACTTTCGCAATTTAGGTCCGAATCACGTCAAATGACATCCGTTTTTCACCAAATATCACAGGAACGTCTAAAGTCATATATAACACCTGTACCGGGCGCCGGAACCAAAATACGGGCCAGATACAATCATGTTCTGATCAAATTTCATTTCAAATTCCTTTAAACAATTTCAGAAAACAATTTTCTT
The DNA here is from genome assembly GCF_001879085.1 of Nicotiana attenuata. Lineage (NCBI taxonomy): Eukaryota > Viridiplantae > Streptophyta > Magnoliopsida > Solanales > Solanaceae > Nicotiana > Nicotiana attenuata. The sequence continues at coordinate 15,797,707 of NC_031995.1, read as the reverse complement.
TAAAAAATTCATTTCTCGGGCTTGGGACCTCGGTATTCGATTCCGGGCCTACGCCCAAGTCCTATATTTTCCTACGGACCCTCCGAGATCGTTAAATCACGGTTCCGGGTCCGTTTACCCAAAACATTGACCGAAGTCAAATTAATTCATTTATTAGCCAAATTTTATCATTTTTCACAGATTTTCATATTTAAGCTTTCCGGCTACGTGCCCGGACTGCACACGCAAATCGAGGTGACTCTAAATGAGGTTTTCAAGGCCTTGGAAACACAGAATTTAATTTAAAAGCAAGTGATGACCTTTTGGGTCATCACATCATGAAAACAGCAAGAATAACTCAAAATATACTCAAATTTATGGGGGATCTGAAGAGTCAAGAGATGAGTTAGGGTTTCAGAAAGAGATAACGCAGAGATAAAGAGATTCCGGCTTAGAAGCCATGGATCTAGCCAGAAAATATAAAGATCTTACTCAGACGGCCAAGGGTGGCCTAAGAATGGCATGAAAAGGCCATGGGTGTGAGTTGAACAGCCTCTGGTCCCCTTGAGGACCTCAAAGTAGCAAGGATCCGGCATGTGATAGAGTCATGGAGGTTAGGGGTGGTGGTGGAACCACCATTGATACCGGCGAGCCAACAGCCGGCGAGTAAGAGCTTAGGTTTAGCAGAGAGAGTCTTGAGAGAGAATAGATGTAACGGCGGAGAGTGATGAGAGAATGGGGGATTGGACCAGGTATTGGGTCGGGTAGTTTGGTGGATTGGGCTTGGGGTTTGGGCTCTTTTAATTAGGTTTGGGGCTGGTTCAATTTAGGCTAGAATTGAAATCAAATTGGCTATTTGTTAAAATAATTTGTAAAATAGCTAATAATCACAAAAATGAATTTCATGCATGAAAAATAATTTTAACATGATTATTTAGTATTCTAAAAATACAAATGACTAAGTCTTGGTAAAAATAGTACAAAATTATATACTTGGACTATAATTGCAATGTTATTGCAATTGTAGCCAAACGATGCCAATTTGGCTAATTATGAAATAATTTGGTTTAAATAGGACCATAAATAATAAATTAAATCAAGAAATGCTTTTGAAATCACTTGTGATGCAATTCTGTAATTATTTATTGAAAATAAAATATTGGGTAAAAAAATATAGGAAAATTATAGAAAAACACCAATTGCTACTGATGCATGATTTTGAAGGTATATATGCAACTAAAAATATTTTGAGGAAAAATTGGGTATCAACAGCTGCCCCTCTTTACCCGGGAAGGATGAAAGAGTTTTCGGGTTAAGAAATGATGGCCAATTTTGACCGGCAAAATATTTTGAGAGATTAGGCCGCACCCTGGCTTCTGAGCTGCCTACATATCCCTGGTTTTACAGGAATCAGGCCATATGTAGTTTCAGATTTATCAGCGAAGTATACGGTGAAGTCATCTCAAGAGCGGACGCAACATCTAGGGCCGGGTGAGTGAACGGTTTACGGGAATGGTGAGGTTTGATATGGCTGGGAGAATTGGAGCGGGATCGCTCCTGCTGGGATAGTCGTTGCTCGCCAGGTTACTTGCAAATAGAAGCAATACAAGTGTATACTGTGCATAAATATAAACATGATGCAAGTTCCCGTTGGACTATGAATGTTGTCTTTAGACAGTTAAAGATGACGTCCTGGGCCATGAATTGTTTAGTGAGAGATTTGCATGCCATGAAATGATGTTCTCGGGCCGTGAGGATGGTGCCTCTGAACTATGAAACCTTTGAATAATGATATGCAAAATTGAGAGAGATCCTCAAACCATGGCATGGTGTCTTCCGGCTATGAGGATGATGCCTTTTAGACTATGACGCATTTGGATAGATTGGTGATATTTCAGCCCATGATATGCAATAACATGATGTTAACAAGACCAGGCTTAGTCTTGTGAAATGGAGGGCGGAGCTTAGCCCGATTGAAAAGCAAATAAGTAGTACTAGAAATAGAGCAATATTTGTGCGAAAAGGGACAGTGCTCAGTCCCATGTGAATGTGGAGGCAGGGATTAGCCTCATGAAGATAGGGAGGCAGGGATTAGCCTCATGACGGTAGGGAGGCAAGGATTAGGCTCATGCAAGTATGGAGGCAAGGATTAGCCTCATTAAAATAGGGAGGCAGGGATTAGCCTCATGCAGGTATGGAGGCAAGGATTAGCCTCATGCAAATATGGATAGGGATTAGCCTCATGTAGGTATGGAGACAAGGATTAGCCTTATGCAAATAAGAAGGCACAGATTAGCCTCATGCAGGTATGGAGGCAAGGATTAGCCTCATGCAGATATGGAGGCAAGGATTAGCCTCATGCAAATAGGGAGGCAGGGATTAGCCTCATGCAAGCATGGAGGCAGGGATTAGCCTCATGTAGATATGGAGGCAGGGATTAGCCTCATACAAGTATGGAGGCAGGGATTAGCCTCGTGCAAGTAGGGGAGGCAAAGATTAGCCTCATGCAAGCATGGAGGCAGGGATTAGCCTCATGCAGATATGGAGGCAGGGATTAGCCTCATGCAAGTATGGAGGCAGGGATTAGCCTCATGCAAGTAGGGGGCAAGGATTAGCCTCATGCACGTATGGGGGCAGGGATTAGCCTCATGCAAGTATGGAGGCAGGGATTAGCCTCATGCAAATAGGGAGGCAAGGATTAGCCTCATGCAAGTAGCGAGTAGCAAATAAGAGTAGCATATGTCTTTGCTGGAGATATATTCGGTGTCTGATGGACTGATTGATAGTGAGCTTGTTATGTGTATATTTCTGCGGATGTTAACGTTACGTCTGATGTGCCTGCGCTCAAAGAAAAATTGTATGTTTTGTGGGGGAGGTTGGTTCGTGCTTCTATCCGCTGGCCTGGCTTTGCTCCGTTCTGGGGCCCTTTTGAGTTTCCCGGGTAACCTGACCGTTACGAAAATAGAGTTTTTGAAAGTATTCAATTATTGATGAAAAATAGAGTTATTTAGAAACATATCGAAATATCAAGTAATTTAGATGAACTAGTGACTGTAACACATCTCAAAGGCATGTTGTCTCCCCAGTTTCTTAACTAATTTCTGACCGTCTGACACATGTTGGCGTCGGCTAGACTTGCTCCGGAATTTTGAGGGTCCTCAAAATTCTGCCCTAGTTTCTGATCTTGGGGGAAATGGAAATTTGATTATGATATGACTGAAACCATAAGTGCTTACGTATCTCCTCTTAAACGGGAATTAGGTCAAGCGTAGTTCAATTACATCAGATGAGGAAATGTAAATAATCTAAGCATAGTATCTCTTGACTGCGTCTGAATTGATTGGTTTCGGCCAGATTTCTCCATCCATTTCTGCAAGTATGAGTTCTCCTCCTGTCAGCACCCTGTGAACCATGTACGGGCCTTGCCAATTGGGAGAGAATTTCCCTTTGGCTTCATCTTGATGTGGGAAGATCTTCTTCAGCACCAGTTGTCCTGGTGCAAATTGCCTTGGTTTGACTCTTTTGTTGAAAGCTCTGGACATTCTGCATCTATAAGGGCCAATTATTCGTAACGACTCCTAATCCATTTTGCATCGCTAAGTTCAGCTTCCTGTATGATTCTTAAAGAAGGAATCTCTACCTCGGCTGGGATGACAGCTTTGGTACCGTAAACCAGCATGTAGGGAGTTTTCCCGGTTGATGTGCGAACTGTAGTGCGGTATCCCAATAAAGCGAAAGTTAGCTTCTCGTAACATTGTTTGTGGTTTGCTACCATAATCCTTAGTATCTTCTTGATGTTTTTGTTGGCGGCTTCTACGACTCCATTCATCTGAGGTCTATAGGCTGGGAATTCTTGTTCTTGATTTTGAAAATTTCACACGTAGCTTTCATCATGTCACTGTTGAGGTTGGTGGCATTATCAGTAACAATAGAATCAGGAACTCCAAATAGGCAAACAATACGGTCTATGACAAAGTCTGCGACGACTTTCTTGGTTACAGCTTTGTAAGACGCAGCCTCTACCCATTTTGTGAAGTAATCGACGGCTACCAGAATAAACCTGTGTCCGTTTGAAGTAGTGGGCTCAATCAGACCAATAACATCCATTCCCCAAGCGGCAAACGGCCAGGGTGATCTTGTTGCATTGAGCTCATTTGGCGGTACCTATATCATATCGGTGTGCACTTGACATTGGTAGCATTTGCGGACATACTGGACACAATCGGTCTCCATGGTCTTCCAAAAGTAACCGGCCCTGAGTATTTTCTTAGCCAAGACAAAACCATTCATGAGCGGGCCACAAGTCCCATCATGTACCTCCTCGAGTAGCGTAGAAGCTTCTTTTACGTTGACACATCTTAGCAATCCTAAATCAGGAGTTCTCCTATACAAATTTCCTTCGCTGTGGAAGAAGTGATTGGATAATCATCGAAGTGTGCGCTTCTGAGTGTGATTTGCATGCTCTGAATATTCTCCCTTTGATTAAAACTCCTCGATGTCATGGAACCAAGGCTTTCCATCTGTTTCTTTTTCAACATGAGCGCAATATGCCAGTTGATTATGGATCCCTACAGGAATGGAATCAATATAATTCTTGTCTGGATGCTGTATCATAGATGACAAGGTGGCCAATGCGTCGGCAAACTCATTCTGAATTCTAGGTACATGCTGGAACTCTATCTTGGTGAACCTCTTTCTCAGTTCCTACACGTGGTGCAGATATGGTAATATCTTGGAATTTTTGGTGGCCCACTCTCCTTGTACCTGGTGCACAAGCAAATCTGAATCACCGATCACTAGCAGCTCCTGAATGTTCATGTCGATTGCCATGTTGAGTCCTAATATTCAGGCTTCATACTCTGCCATGTTGTTAGTGTAGGGAAATTTGAGTTTAACAGATATCGGATAATGTTGATGTTGGCCCAAGTTCAGATAAAGTTTTGAAGATTGACAAAATGAACTCAGTCATGAACCAGGTCCATCATGTGAGACACAGTGTTGATATGCTTACACATGTGACATACACGTGAAGAAGATAAGTCTCAAGGATCAGCAACAATATCTTCTGAATTGATCGAAAAGATTGCATATAGGATAAGGAGTTGAAGTCTCCTTATGAAAAGAGAATTATATCCGGATCAAGAATATGGATTAGGAGTTAGAGTTGTTCTTGGACTCGAATTGTCAAAGGATCCACAATTCGAGTTCTTATCAAACTCTGATTACTAACTCTATAAATATAACGATTGTTCTCTTTTACAGGTAGTTGCACATAAGCAGAAGTTAAGCATATTTGAGAGCAAAAAGATCAAGTCTGATTTGCAAGCAACATATGCGAGATACAAGTGTGCACGTCTGAAGCTACATGAACTAAGATAGAAGAACCAGTTTCATCATTGTGTTTAATCTAAGTTTAGTTCAATTGTAGTAGGTTTTCATATTGTACCTTTCAGCTTTATCTAGAAGCAATTGTAATAGGTATATTGAGTATTCAAGTTAGAGTTAACTTGAAAGTGTCGCAACAGTTGAGGCTGTGTGCTACACTAGGATTAGAGTTAATCCTTAGGTTTACAAAGAGTTTTGTAAATGCTGTTTTTGGGTCAGTGATTTTAGTGGAGTTTGGAAAAATCCTACTGAGTAGTAGGTCGTGGTTTTTTTCACCTTTTGAGCCAGGTGTTTTCCACGTAAAATCTCTGTGCACTTTACTTTCAGTATTTATTATTCCGCAAACTGCTGTAGTTAGAACACTTAGAAGAACCAGGTTCTTCTAACGCGAAAATTAGGTACCACACAAATCACCCCCCCCCCTCTTGTGTGGTATTGACGTTTATAACATCAATTGGTATCAGAGCAGGTTATCCTTGAAGAGGTTAACATCTTAGGAAAAGATCAACATGATTGCACCACCTGGGAACTGGGAAGGGCAATCCACTGCCAGGCCTCCTCTCTTCAATGGCCTCTACTACTCCTGGTGGAAAAACAGAATGAGGGACCATATAATGGGCGAAGACTATGAGCTTTGGGATATCATCACTGATGGTCCTTTAGCCACAACCAAGAAGAATGCTGAAGGAGTGGATGTTCCAAAGACAAGAGTAGATTGTACTGCTGAAGATCTAAGGAAATGGGAGAAAAATACAAAAGCCAAGAAATGGTTAGTGTGTGGACTTGGTCCTGATGAGTACAGCAGGATTCAAGGCTGTACTACAGCCAAGGAGATTTGGGACACTTTACAAGTGGCTCATGAAGGAACACCTCAGGTGAAGAGGTCAAGAGAAACACTGTTGTATTCTCAATATGAGAATTTTACTATGAAGGATGGAGAAACTATCCAAGAAATGTATACCAGGTTCACTACACTGACAAATGAACTTGAGTCTCTTGGAAGGATTATCCTGGAAGAAGACAAGGTGGAGAAGATTCTAACTAGAGTTCTGCCAATCTCCTAGGAAAGCAAAATCACTGCCATTTAGGAATCCAAGAACATTGCTACTTTAAAGTTGGATGAACTGATTGGAAATCTCACTGCCTATGAATTGAGAAGGCAAACAATGAAGATGGATGCTCCAAAGAAAGAAAGAAGTCTGGCTCTCAGAATTTCAGAAGTAAGAGAGATGGCATAAGTGAACGAGTATCTATACGTCGGTGTCGGAGCATGACCGTGAGTCTTATATTGTGATTTCCAATGATTTCGTTGTATTATCATGCCTTGGTGAAAATTTCTATTTGTTTGTGTAAAGTTGGTGAAAAGAATTGTGACTTATCAAAGTTGAGGAGCGTTGGCTCCAGTTGTGTAACGAATTGTAAAAGTAATATGTGATAATTGAATCCACTAGAGCAATGGCTTTGAGCGATGATAAGTGAATTGTGAAAATAAGTGAGAAAGAGAAGAGAACATATTTTGCCCCCTTGCCGGGCTATTGTGAGTTTGTGTTCCCTTGTATTGTGGTTCTTAATTGATATTACGGATACTTAGGTTGATGATTCTTTGTGGTTAGTTAAGGATTATGGTTATAGCTGAGGTAGTTAGATGTTGGGATAAATTTTGGGGTTTGCGGAGGTTTAATTTAGGTGTTGTAAAAAAGTTTGGGATATAGCGGAGGTAATTAGGTTTGTAAACAATTTGGGTAATAGCCTAGGTAGTTAAGTGTCGTAACAAGTATTGGGTAGGAACTGAGGGTAGATTAGGTGTTGTGACAAGTTGTGGTTATGTTGTTTTTTTTCCCCCTTGCCGGGTGGACCTTTTGATCCTTGTCGGGACTCTTGTTTATTTTGTAAATATTAATATATGGATCGGGTTGCATGACGCAAGAAAAATATATTATGGATCGGGTTGCAGCGCCCAACACTATTATATATATGGATCGGGTTGCACGCGCAACACTATTATATAATGGAATCGGGTATTTTGCACGCGCAACAATATAATGAAATGGGAAGCGGGTGGTAACGCCTACCACGAAAATAAATGAAATGGGAGCGGGTGGTACGCCTCCACCGAGATATATGAAATGGGAGGCGGGTGGTACGCCTACCACGAAGATATAATAAAATGGGAGGCAGGGGTGTACCCTAACCACGAGAATACATGATGGGAGCGGTGGCACGCCTGCCACGAGATACATGAAAAGGGATCGGAGTTTGCACGCCTGCAACAAGATACGTACTGACAAGTGAAACCTGCTTTTTATTTCTTATCCGTGTTAGAGTTAAATTATTGATGTTCCTTTATCAGTTCTCTTGAATATTTTGTTTTTACCTGTTATCCCCCGAAGCAATGTTTCCCCCTCCCATCCTTACTTGTTTATACCTGCTTTACTTTCCGCTGTATTTTATATAATGCTCGGTTTATCTTGATAGTCTGGTCCCTAGCCTCGTCACTACTTGTCGCCCGAGGTTAGGTAGGCATTTACCAGCAACAATGGGGTCGGTGTGGCTGATACTACACTCTGTCTTTTTTGCCACAGATCCAGTTTGGACAGCATCAGTAGTTGGAGGGCTTCCTTCAGTCCAACCAGGAGACCCAAGGGTAGACCCTGGCAGGCGTTTGTGGCCCTGGCGTCTCCTCTATCTTATTCACTAATTCATTTTTCTTTGTTTCAGAAACAGCTGATTGTATTTTCTTTGGACTTTGTTTGTTGTGACTCTTAGACAGTCCTGTGACACTGTGACACCAGTTCTTGGGTAGAGGCTTTATGTTGGAATTTCCGCATTTCTAATTCAGTTTCTTTAATTAAAGACTTCCGTTATAATAAATTCCCCATTGTTTGCAATGCGATGCTGATAATTTCTAAAAGAGGTAATTAAGGTTTGGCTTGCTGGCTCTCACTCTGGCGCCACCACAGACTCCGGGGGTGGGAAATTCCGGGTCGTGCAATGATTGGTCCCTCCCACAAGCGTGGACCATACTACCCTGCTTTAGCAACCAGTGCAACGTTTGGACAAGCTTTTCACCCAAGCTGATACTATATGGGGGACTGCAGAGAAGAAAGCACTAGCAGGGTTGAAGAATTTATCTTGGAGGATGAAGACAGGATTACAGTGCAATAAATGAAGGAGGAGGATAAAAAAGGCCTCACTATTCAGACCGTGAGAGGGAGCTGTTTCTTAGGAAACTGACCGCCACACAATGCCCGGGCCCCCCGAGTCCACTGGGTAGCTTAGCAGAATTTTATTTCTATAGCCATTCTAGGCATTTAAAATTTTCAGTAACTTTTTGTTTTAAAGACTTGTTTTGTTTTCAAAATAAAATGCTCGATTTTGTCGAGCCGTGTTTGTTTGGATATGTTTTAACTTTTGATCAAATTGCATTTGCTCTTTAATTCATTCATTACCTTATTTTTCTACACTTTTCTTTCTACAACATTATTATTACTTTTTCCCGATGAACCGTGACTGTGACATGTAATGAAAGGTAACTCCAATATAAGGATATGTGATTTCGGATGAAGAAGACGAGATACCCGAGGAAGTTGTCAAAGAAGTGAAAACTTTGAGAATACAGCCAAGTCAACCTGGACGAAACCGAAGCTATAAAACCTGAGGGGATGCCGAGAAAAAAAAAAACCCCCTCAAAAAGGAGACTCGCATCGACATCACTTATCACCAAATAGAGAAGGAAGAGTACATCCATTTCCTAAAAGAAGTATGAGGACAATTTTCGCATTTGGTCTACGATGACATGACATGTTGAGCAGTCATAGTGGCTCACAAGTTCCTACCGCATCCAATGGTGCCCCCCGTGAAGCAGAAACTCAAGAAAAGTTCCAAACCAGACATGAGCCTAAAAATCAGGAGGGGTTAGAAGCAGATCAAAAGCCAAAGTTCTCAGGGTGGTTGAGTATCCAACTTGGGTTAGCCACATTGTGCCAGTTCCAAAGAAAGATGAAAAAGTCAGAGTATGTGTTGACTATCGGTAAAATAAATAAAAGCAAGATCCCGAAAGACGAACTTTCCACTGCCAACATACACATCTGAATCGATAATTTCACCAAGCATGTAACTCCAATCTTTTGTAGATTGGCTTGCGGGTTATCACACCAAGATTTGGACGGACGAAGAGGACGGCGGAGAAAATAGCCTTTATTACACCATGGGGTGTATATTTTACAAGATTGCTGATTTGGTATAACAGAATGTTGGGGCTATACCTACATGAAGATCCATGACAACCATCTTCCATGAATATTTAACACAAGGAGATAGAGGTATACGTGGATGACGTCATCATCAAAATCCAAGAAGGGGTCGCAGACCACATAGCAAGACTTGAGAAAATTCTTCGGCAGACTTAGAGGTAAACTTGAAACTAACCCGCCAAGTGTGCATTCGGGGGTTCCTACAGGAAAGTTATTAGGGTTCATTGTCAGCCGTCGAGGGGATCGAGCTACATCCGTCCTAAAGTCAAGCTATTCAGGAGTTACCGCCCGCCTAGGAGCAAAAGACGTGAATGAGCTTCCTAGGGCGTCTCAGTTACATCAGCCGATTCATAAGCACCAATCCACAGTCCATATGTGAACCCATCTTCAAGATGCTGAGGAAAGATGCCGAGACAAGCTGGACCGAAAGATTGTCAGAAAAGCTTTTGACAAAAATCTTAGGAGTAAATGTCCACACCACCGGTCTTGGTCCGCCAGAAAGCCAGGACGACCTTTGTTGCTTTAATCTATTCGTATTGGATGAAGCCTTCGGGGTGTGTTCTGTAGAACAACATGACGAGACCAATGGAGAAAGGAGCAAGCCATCTAACTACCTGAGTAAGAGTTCACACCTTATCGAAGCCACGGTATCTCTGCTGGAACGGCACGTGTTGTGCTTTGATCTGGACGACCTAAAGAAGTTTGAGGCATTATTTTTGTGCCTACACCACATACCTCATATCCAGGATGGACCCTTTGAAATATATATTTCAGAAAACCCCAATACCGACCGAAAAAATTGGCCAAAATGGTAAGATACTGTTGAGTGAGTTCGATAAATCGTCTACGTAATCAAAAGGCGCTCAAAGACAAGTATTGGCGGATCATCTTCTGAGAATCCGGTGGGGAGGAGAATAAACGAACCCTTGAAAACGTATTGTCCCTGATGAAAGAGGTCTCAGTTCGTGGGAGAAAGACATTAACTAAAGGAATATGATGGTTTGGAGGATGTTTATCAACGGAGCCGCAAAATTTCAAAGGAGTGGGGCGTTGGGCAGTTTTGGTAATCAGAAAAACAGGTCAACGATGTTATAAACATCAATACCACACAACAGAGGGGGGGAGGGGGGAGAGATTTGTGTGGTAACCTAATTTTCCGCGTTAGAAGAACCTGGTTCTTCTAAGTGTTCTAACTAACAGCAGTTTTGCGGAATAATAAATACTAAAAGTAAAGTGCACAGAGATTTTCACGTGGAAAACACCTGGCTTCAAAAGGTGAATAAAAACACGACCTTACTACCTCAGTAGGATTTTTCCCAACTCCACTAAAAATCACTGAGCAAAAACTGCATTTTAACAAAACTCTTGTAAACCCTAAGGATTAACTCTAATCCAGTGTAGCACCAGCCTCAACTGTTGCGACACTTTAAGTTAACTTAACTTTGAATACTCCAAATATACCTATTACAAATTGCTTCTAGATAAAGCTGAAATGGTTACAATATGAAAAACCTATACAATTGAACTAAACTTAGAATAAAAACACAAAGATGAAAACTGGTTTCTTCTATCGTATTCATGTAGCTTCAGAACGTGCACACTTGTATCTCGCATATGTTTGATTTGCAAATCAAGACTTGATCTTTTTGCTCCCAAATATTGCTTAACCATTCCTGCTTATTGTGCAACTACTGTAAAAGAAGAACCACTCCGCATATATTTTTATAGAGGTTTTAAAAAGTAAAAAAATCCAGAAAAGGGGTTTTGATTTTTAAAGGAAAAAAAAAACCTCGAAAAAAAATTTGGTGGGGATTCCTTTGAACAATTCGAGTACAAGAACAACTCTAACTCCTAATCCATAAATTCTTGATCCGGATAATAATTCTCATGTTCATAAGGAGACTTCAACTCCTTATCCTATATCCAATCTTTTCGATCAAATTCAGAAGATATTGTTGAGAATCCTTTGGGACTTATTATTATTCAAAAAGCGTAATGTCACATGTGTAAGCATATCATACATGTGTCTCATCATGATGGACCCGGGTTCATACTTGAGTTCATTTTGTCATCTTCCAAAAACTTCATCTGAACTTGGGCCAAACAAATTCCCCCTTTTTGATGATTGACAAACTCTTTGTGCTTTTATTGAATCTAGAGACCCCTGTGGAACTGCAGCTTAATTTTCACACTTTAATTTAACTTATCATTAAGGACCAGGTTTATCAGGTTATAAACAATCACATTTTTCAGAACACAAATAAAGCACAATATCTTCTTCCCCATTGGGCAATCATTGAAAAGTTGCATTTTATTAAATCCCAGATGTTAATTATTACTCATGGCCACTGGGGCAACTGCCAAGTGAGAACATGATTTAGTTTAATCAATAATCAGCTCAACAGAATTTAACTATTAAAGATCAGAAAGTTTCAATGAACAAGAGAACAAGCACATTGTCATTGATTAGGAGATGTTTCTACTAAAAACAAGACCACAAAAAGAAAAACAAAACATCCAACCATTGAGCAAAAAAAAAAAAAAAACAAGAAAAGTCCCCCGAATTCTGGGTCACTGAAGGAGTTTCTAAACTTGGTTCTAGGGCTTGGAGGAACTAGAGGGTTGGGAATTGAAGAAGATTAAGCATTGTTTGGAGTCATCCCTCACTCTTTTCTTTTTCTTTGCTACTCATCTTTGAGGCCATTTCTTCACTTTCCAGTTCAGCAAGTGCGAGCCTGGAGCCTAGCAAATTTCTGCATCTTTGTTCACATTCTAGACCAATGCCCTAACTTTGGTGTTCACAGGAACTCTTCCACCTGGATTGAACCAGGTTCAACAGGGGTTACACTTAACAGATAATCACAAGCCTGCAGAGTTTTGATCCCAAAGTGCTCTTGCTGGAGTTCCATCTCCCAGCTTCTTCAATGGCACATCTAACTGCCAAGACAGTTGTCAGTATATAACCCATAAGGAGGGCATGGGCCTTGGAGTCATTTATCACTCTATCTTAAGCAGCTTGAAACAATGAAACTTAGGCCAGTTTTAAGGCTGCTTTCCTGTCACAAGACACTCTTCCAGAAGGACCAGGTCCCATATATAATTGCAAGTGTGCCTTCTCTCTCTGTCTGGGCAGCAGACACCTTGTTCACAAATTTCAAATAGCACCTTGGTTGCTCAGGCTTCATCTCACTCTTTTGCACAAACACTAGGCCTCATGCACTTCTCAGCAAGACTTGGGTATCACAGAAATTCCCGGGTTGATTTGGAGAGCAGAAGGGAGAGATCAGACAAGCCAACCTTTTGCTAGTATAATCATACATATCCCCCTCCAGGGTATGTCTTAGAATTCTTCCCAACATAGGTGCATCAAAAAACTGCACCTCTACTCCTCTCACCAGGCTTGTAACAACCCCATTCCACCACTGTGGCATTCGCCATGAGCTCTATCAGTTCATTTCTTGCAAGCCTCCATCCCAGTTGAAGAACCATGTCATTCCAACCCTGTGCTTCCAGTGCATCAACCAATCTTTTCATGCCTGGCTCCTCCAAGGTATTTCAGAATTCTTCCTTTCAATTATTTTTTCTTTTCCAAAAAGGATAACCTGTCCGCCTCTTCTCAGATTCCTCTTCTTCTTCTTCTTCTTTCTCCACTCCAAGCTTCTCTTCTTCAGGAACTTTTACTTGTTTTCCTTTAACTGCAGACCTGGTTCTTTTTGCCAGTGAGGGTTCAGCAGAGATAGATTCTGAAGACTTCTTGGTAGAAAGTCTTGGAATTTCCTTAGGTTTAGGAGTGGGAACTCCTCAGTTGTACCTCTCTCCTGATGGACCAGTTCCATCTTCTTCTCCTCTTCTTCCTGCCAAGCCAAGATCTTTTCCAGAACTTTAGCTTTTACTTTTCTTTGTTCCTTTTCCTTGCTTGCTCTAAGGCTTTCTGCAACTCAGCCTCGCTTTTGCCTACCCTGCTTCTGGTAGCTTTCACTTTGGTGCTGAAGGAACAGTAAGACTTAAGAGATGACACTTGCTCTTTCTTTGTGGCTTAGAGGCAAGTTGTGAGCTTTTTGAAGAAGAAGCTTTGTGCTTCTTGGGATCATAGTTTTTCTCTAAATTTCTTCCAGAAATGTCAAGCCAAGGTTTCTTCCACAGATGACAAGGTCCCATCTTGGTTGTTTCCACTCCAGGTTCACAAGACCTTCAGCAGCTTCTCCAGATTTCACTTCCCCTGGCTTGTTTCCACTCTCCCTCAACTCCTCCACAAAATTTGAAAGAATTCACGCTTCTTTTTCTTTCCCTTCCTCTTCGATTCTCCCTCACTTTACATCTCTCCAGAACCACTAACACAAACCTATCATTCTAACTTTCTCCACAACATCAGAAAAAACATAAGCATGTATTTACCTCTTTTATGGAGTTTCTTGATTTTTGTCTGATTCAGAAACCCCACGTTCTTCTCCATCGCTTGCAGAGACAAAAGCCTTCAGACTCAAGAACTTGAGTCGGATGATCTTTTTTCAGAGCTTCCCCCCTCTTTGACTCGCTTTCAAATTTTTTCGTTGAGAACTGTTCCTCAAAACACCAGTAGCAACTGTCTTTCTAGCCAACATTTTCTGCCCTGCGAATCTTGGTTTATAGGGTGTCGCTAGGAGGTAACAGATGAAGATGTTATTAGGAGAATACTGGTGGGGAGTTAAAGGATTGTTCCTTTGAGAGTTAGTCATGGCGAGAATTTCTGGAGGTTTTTTTTTTTTTGGAATGTTTGAAGAATTTTGGAGAGCATGGAGGATGAAGAAAAAAAAAAAACAGGGGTTTAACACTTTAATGATGGGTTATGGAGTGTAGTAGGGAATATGTGGAGTGTATTTAAAGTAGAGTATGATTAGGTTTTGCAGTAAATGTCAGTCTTTTGCAGTGGTCAATCAGGGTCTAATCTCATTAAGAATTCCGTTTTTAAGAGGTAATTGATCGACGCCTAGTTTTAAGCAAGATAATCCCGTTTTATTTAGATTTGAGAGAATGAACTGATTCAAATGCACAACGTTAGATTTTTAGGAGTTTGGTTAGGATAGGACCTTCTTCTCAATAATTGGAATAAATTTATTTTTTCTAATTGGTGCAAAAGTATAGAAACATACCCTGACCTTTTCTCATGAGCATATACTGATGAAACCAGGTTTCTTCAAGTAGAACTCCTCTTGATTATCCCCTCATATATCAGAATAGAAAAAAAAAACTTTGTAAAAGATCAATGAATTAATATAAACACACGTCACAGGATATACTGATTAGAGTATGAAACTGAGTAAGAATTAGTCTTAGATATTTACATAAAATTAGAACTTCTAACCAAAAAAAATGTTGTTTTTTTTCATTGCATTCTGAACTGGTTTTCTTTTTAGGTGATTCTTATTCATCCTAAAATTCCAACCATGTTTCCTTTCAAAGTTTTCCCTATTAGTGCTTTGGTGAAAGATGTAGCTAATCTGTTATCATTGCACAAAATTCTAAATTGAATTTAATCCTTTCTCATAATTATCTTCTCAAGAAGTGGTGTGTAACATTTTGCTTGGTCCTTTTATGATGAAACCAGGGTTCTTTGTCCAATACTACTTATAGCACTAAGTGTTATCACAGAATATTAGTATGCATCCACTTCTATAACCAAAGTCCTACTAATTGTGTGTTTGATCCAAGTAGTTGAGCACACAAGAAAGCCTGCAGCCACCATACTCAGCTCAGCAGTAGATAGGGCTCGAATTTTGTTTCTTGGTAGCCCATGAATAAGACAGGAGAAACAATAAAGTGGGCCATCCTGAGGTGCTTTTTCTTCCATAGGAAACCTACATAGTCAGCCTCAAAGCATAACCTACTAGAATCGAAATTACTACCTTTAGGTACCATAGGCAAATTCAGTGTCCCCTTCAGAATCTCAATATCCTCTTTGACAGCAGTCAAGTGAGACTCTTTAGGATTAGCTTGAAAACGAGCACAAAAAGTCCTCACTGAAAACAATGTCAGGTCTGCTGCAGTAAGATACAAGAGTGAAACCATCATACCCCTAATACAACTTTTGATCAACTGATGAACCAGGTGTCATCAATATCTAATTTAGTGGCAATTGCAATAGGTGTATCTATTTCTTTTACGAGTCTTCCATTTTGAACTCTTGATTAGTTCTTTTGTATTACTTCTTGCTGGATGGAATCATGGTTCCATTTGGACCCTTGTTTGATCTACAAAGCCTAGGAAGAAATTTAGTTCGCCCATCATAAACTCATTTCAAACTCAACTGTCCCATTAATTTTGGGCAAAAAGTCCTTACTCAACCTATCTGAGTTGCCCCAAAATATTATATCATCAACTAATATTTTCTACAACCAAAAAAGATTCTTACCTTTTTCCCTTAGGAACAAAGTGCTGTCAAGATTTTAACCTCTTGTGTTACCCATGCTCCGAGGAATTTTTGACAATCTTTTCATACCAAGCTCTTCTTGGGGCCTGCTAGACCATACGAAGAGCTTTATCTAGCTGTATACATGATCAGGACAATTCTTTACTTTCGAATCCGGAGGTTGTCTCACAAACACTTCTTCTTTGGAATAGCCATTTTAGGAGGCCACTTTTGACCTCCCTTTGATGAAGCGTGAATTCCATATGTGCTGCCAGCTCTGAGGACTCTCATTGCTTCCAGTCTAGCCACTGGAGCAAAAGGTCTCATCAATAATTCAATGCCTTCCTCTTGACTATAGCTGGAACCACCAACCTTGCCGTTATTTTGTCAACCTATATTCAATCTTCCATGCTAGTTTGTTCCTGAAGACCCATTTGTCCCAATTGACTGACGCTGTCTTTGTTGGTTTTGGAACTAAGTGCCAGACTTGGCTTTCTTTCAAACTATGAGCTCATCTGCATAGATTGACCCAATCTTGCATCTTGTAGAGCTTCCATCACATTTTTAGGTTCAATGAGGGAACAGAAAAGCATTAAATGCACACAAGGTTTCCTTCATTTGTGATCTTGGTCTTGACCCAGATGTTGGGATCATTGATGATGTTTCATGGGGTGAGAACTCAGGTACTTGTAAGAATTTCCCCCACCATCTGGTTCCTGCCAGTTTCTCCTTCAATAGTTATGCTGCAGAGGACAGTTTCAGGTACAGGTTCCTTCAGATTGTTCCCCCTGTCAGGTTGCCCTGGGTGAGAGACCTGTTCCCATCACCTGCTCCTTCCTTGATGCCACTTTGACTTGGTGTTGGGCTGTCAGTCAAATTGTCTCAACAAGTCCATGGCTTCATCTTCATGTTCCTGTCCCCAGAAAGAGTGTTAGATTCATCAAACACAACATGTACTACTCTCTTTCAACACATAGAGTTCTTTTATTAAAACACTTTGTATGCTTTGCTATGTGAAAGAATAATCCCAAGGAATGCTCCCTCATCAACTTCTTGGCACGAAAACTTTACCTAGGAGTAGCCTTTGCCATTATTGTGCACATAGCAACTTAACAACCAAAAGCCTAAGATTGGGATTGGTTTGGTTTTCTCCCTTTAAGTAACTCATAGGGAGTTTTCTCTACAGAGGTCTAGTCAATTGCATCTATTTATTATATAACAAGCAGTGTTATATAGCCTCTGCCCAGAAGCTATAAAGTAGTTTTACTTGAAAGTAGCATGGTCTTGCCATAACTCCTCAAGGGTTTGTTCTTCCTTTTCAACCTACCCATTTTGCTGAGGAGTCCTAGGGGCAGAAAAAATTATGATATCTATTCCATTTTTCATCACAAAATTTAGCAAACTGCTGCATGTCAAATTCAGTTCCATGATCAGACCTAGATGGATGCAAGTCTGATTTCCTAATTATTTTCTGGGTTTTCTAATAAGGAGCAGTGAACATTTCAATTGCTTCATCTTCGAAGTTAGAAAACAATACCCAGGTGAATCTAGAATAATTCATCACAAGCCCATTACCATATCTTTTACCACCTCTGCTCATGGTTTCCATTGGACCACGAAAGATCCATATGAACCAGTTCCAACGTTCTTTGACGTACTTAACCATTTTCTTAGTTTTGAAGGATGAACCTTACCTGCTTCCCCTTAGCACATCCCTCAACAAAACTTTGTCTTCTTGAACTTGATATTAGGTAACCCTATCACCAAGTCCTCTTGAGACCTAATTTGTTCAAATCTGATTTAGACTGGCATGTGGCCAAGGCTTTTGTGCCAAAGGAGGGGATCATTAATTACAACACTCAAAGCAGTTAGTTCATTTTCAGAGGAGAGTTGACAGATGCTACAAATGTAAATATTGTTAACTCTCTCTTCCCTTGCAAAATCAATCTTGTCATAGTAAGGCTAATCACAAAACATTTTGTGGAAGTGAAGACCACAAGTTACCTCTGTACACACAGTCTGTGACACACTTATCGGCTATATTTTAAGCCATCTATCAAATTAGACATTCTTCATGGAAGTGAGAGTCTTGTCTTTCCTACCTTTCCAACACATGATCTCACCTTTCTTTCCATTTCCAAAAGGAGACAAGTTACCTCCTTTTAGGTTCTCAAGTGGAAAGGAACTGGTTCTTGTTAACATATATATGTTTGAGCAGCCCATATCCATGTATCATATTTGGCTCTTCCTCCTTCACTTGGTCCTGCAAAAAGAATCAATGGGTTTGTTGTAGGAACCCAAACTAAGTGTTTGGGTCCCTTTCTATGGGCAAAAAGGATGCAATTAAATTTTTCTTTGCCCAACAGGCAGGTTGGTGCTTTCTTGAAAAAGGCTGTTGTGTTCTTTTGAACTGGCCTTTTCTCTTGCATTAACATTCATTTTTGTAATGGCCAGTATTACCACAGTTGGAGCAGATCTTTATTTCAGGAAATGTGAGATACTTGTGTTTGTGGATCCCATTTTGGAGCCTTGTGTCCCAAATCCAAGTCCTCTTTGTTTGCTACTATGATGTTCTTTGCAGCCAGGAGAGTGCATCGGAAGCCTTTGTTCCATTTGCATGTTCTGTCTAGTTCATGCTTTTACCTTTCCTAAATCTTCTTTTTAAGGACTTTAATCAATGCATCCTTTCTTGTACAGTTCATCTTTCATTTTTTCCTAGATTTTCCTCTAGGGGAGAAATGATTGATCAGCCTTTTCTTTCCTGTTCCCTAATTTCAGTTAATATTTTCAGATCTAAGTTCTAGAATCTTATTTTCAAGTTGTGAACCTGGTTCTTCAACTCAGTATTTGTGTTGTCGCTCTCATTAGCCCTAGACTCTAACCTTTTACATTTTTTCTTCTAGGATAACACATTCCTTAGACAGAACATCCTTCTCAACTGTTTATTAATTCAGACTCATCTATGAATTCCATCAGCAGATCAGCCAGTTTTTCTTTAGACAAGCAACTTAATCTTTTCTTTAAGGTGTAGAATACTTACCTCTTGTTCATCTTCTGATTTCTCCGATGGCCATTAGAGCTTGATCCTCCTCAGCTTCATCTTCAGAGTCCTCATCTGATGTTTCTCCCCAAGCAGCAACCATAGCCTTAGTTGAACCTTTGTTTCTTTTTGGTTTGAACCTGTTCCTTCTTCCTGTTTCTTCTTTCAGCTCTTTCTTTCTTCCATTAAATCTCCATTGAGGGCAGTTTCTGATGTGATGATCAGTTTTCCCACACTTGTAACACCCCTCATTGGTTTGTTTTCTCAGAGGACCCTCGGTTAGCTGAATGTTGTTCCTTTTCGAAGCACCCTTTCCTCTCATAATATATTTCTTGAAATTTCTGGTTATCATAGCCATTTCATCATCTTCAGATCTGATCCTTCCT
>NC_031995.1:15667760-15777817 GCF_001879085.1 Nicotiana attenuata | reverse complement strand
GTCCACACACTAACCATTTCTTGGCTTTTGCATTTTTCTCCCATTTCCTTAGATCTTCAGCAGTACAATCTATTCTTGTCTTTGGAACATCCACTCCTTCAGCATTCTTCTTGGTTGTGGCTAAAGGACCATCAGTGATGATATCCCAAAGCTCGTAGTTTTCGCCCATTATATGGTCCCTCATTCTGTTTTTCCACCAGGAGTAGTAGAGACCATTGAAGAGAGGAGGCCTGGCAGTGGATTGCCCTTCCTAGTTCCCAGGTGGTGCACTCATGTTGATCTTTTCCTAAGGTGTTAACCTCTTCAAGGATAACCTGCTTTGATACCAATTGATGTTATAAACGTCAATACCACACAAGAGGGGGGGTGATTTGTGTGGTACCTAATTTTCGCGTTAGAAGAACCTGGTTCTTCTAAGTGTTCTAACTACAGCAGTTTGCGGAATAATAAATGCTGAAAGTAAAGTGCACAGAGATTTTTACATGGAAAACACCTGGCTCAAAAGGTGAAAAAACCACGACCTACTACTCAGTAGGATTTTCCTAAACTCCACTAAAATCACTGAGCCAAAAACTGCATTTACAAAACTCTTTGTAAACCTAAGGATTAACTCTAATCCCAGTGTAGCACACAGCCTCAACTGTTGCGACAATTTCAAGTTAACTCTAACTTGAATACTCAATATACCTATTACAATTGCTTCTATGAAAGCTGAAAGGTACAATATGAAAACCTACTACAATTGAACTAGACTTAGAATAAACACAATGATGAAACTGGTTCTTCTATCTTAGTTCATGTAGCTTCAGACGTGCACACTTGTATCTCGCATATATTGCTTGCAAATCAGACTTGATCTTTTTGCTCTCAAATATGCTTAACTTCTGCTTATGTGCAACCACCTGTAAAAGAGAACAATCGTTATTTTCATAGAGTTAGTAATCAGAGTTTGATAAGAACTCGAATTGTGGATCCTTTGACAATTCGAGTCCAAGAACAACTCTAACTCCTAATCCATATCCTTGATCCGGATATAATTCTCTTTTCATAAGGAGACTTCAACTCCTTATCCTGTATGCAATCTTTTCGATCAATTCAGAAGATATTGTTGCTGATCCTTGAGACTTATCTTCTTCACGCGTATGTCACATGTGCAAGCATATCAACACGGTGTCTCACATGATGGACCTGGTTCATGACTGAGTTCATTTTGTCAATCTTCAAAACTTCATCTGAACTTGGGCCAACAATCCTTGTGTCCATTTTTGGTTTTATTTCACCTTTTGTTCCTCTTCTTTTCTTCTCCTTTTTCTTTGGTTGAAACTTGACCAATTTTTTGAGTTTGAATTGTTTTCTGTTCGTTTGTCCCCTCTATTTCTTTTTCAAATCGTAAAAAGCTTGTTCTCCGATTTTCTTGGCCTGTTGAGTTTTATTAATGTCATAGTTAAATCTCTGATTTTCTCTTTTGATTTTAGTCTCATTAGTTTAGTTTAATTAGGTTTATTTTGATTTAATAACTTAGTTGATTCCCTGCTTATTTGTGTTAATTAATCAGTAACTTAGTTTAGATCTTTTGATTGTGGAAATCATTTCAGTATTTGTATGCTTACAGAATTTGGTTGGGTCAGTTTATTGTTTGGGCTTTGGTTTGTCTCTGACCCATTTGCAAAAAGCAGCCCGTTCAATTGGGTTTAAGTTATTGGGTCAACTTGACCCATGAGATTTCTGAAGTAATTAGCAGGGGTTTAAGGGGTAGTATAGGAATTTAGGCTATGGAATATCTTTATAACTGATTTAGGAAGCTACTAGGAAGGTGCCTTTAAGACTCACTTGAAAATCTAATTCTTAAACTAAGGGTACTTGAGCAAAAATGAAAATATCAAAAGGTTTAAAGTGCAAAACTGATGTCATTATTGCTGCCCTAAAAGCTTGCCTATAAAGGCACCCTTTCTTATTTAACAAGGCAAAAATTAGAGATTAAAAAATTCTAAAAAATTGAAACGGCTGAAACTCTGAAACAACACTGAATTCCCTGCATTTCTTTGTTGAAAACTGCTCAAAATTCTTCTTGGTTTTTGGTTTTCTGATTTTCATTGTTTATTTTAAAACTACTGAAAATATCAAAGTCTTGCACCTGGGTTGAAATGGGTTGAGTTTTGGATATTTAAAAGTTTGGTTTGAGCTTTGCTTCTTGGGAGTATTGTTTCATTGCTGGGTTTTAAGCTGATCTCTGCTGCTGTTGATTGTTGATTCTTCACTTCTTTTGTTTTCCTTTTCATTTCCAGGTATCATTTTGCACTTTGGTTAATCTGTGAAGTGTGAATGTACAATTGAACATGGACATATAATGGAAGATTCATGCTATTGGACTTTTTGTTCCTCTGTTGTTTCGTTTCATTCATGTATTGTGTTTGTTTAATTCTGTGAGAATCCTATTAGTTTTCTATGTAGAATAAAGTGTGTAAAGGTAATCTTTTCTGTTTGGTTCTGCTGAAATTTCTGAGTGCTGAACTTTAGAATAGTTAACATGCCAAGTTTTTGTTTATTTCCTGTATTGAGATTTTGACTTAAGGCTTAAAGCTCAGCAGGGTTGTTTATAATTTGGTATGGGAATTTGGATTGGATAAAGAGGCTGGATAATGATGCTTGTATTGAATTCAGGAAAAAATAATTTTCCTTAGGCATGTGATTTGGTCTTACAGCCTTTAGAGGTTATTGGTTCATATTATATTTATCAGGCATTATGCTTAGTCAGTAGGTTTCAAATGGTCCCTTCAAAAGTTTTAAGTGTTCAAATAAAGGGTGTTCTGAATTTTCTGCATTTTTGTATTTCAATTAGTTCATGTTGTTTCTTGCTTACATTAATGAATGCCATGTAAATCTTTTAAGTTCGGATTCTATGAAGTTTTGTTAGGGCCCAAAGTTTCTGGAGCCTAAATTGGTTTGGCTTCGCAGGGATTCGATCTCGAGTCCATATGTCTGGGTGTTCCTCCATCTATTAAATTTGGGCTCAATTTGGACCCAAACCTGGAAAGCACTTGGGAATAGGAAGATTGCATGCTTTGCTATATGCGAGTTTGTTTTTAATTCGAACAAGTTCCTCCTGTTGATGGCCATTGCTGGCCCAAATTAGTTTCAAATAATTGGCCCAGTTCTTATTATTATAAATCCGCTAATCATTGTTTCAGATCAAACTTTCGTTGTAAAAAATGATTTGAAAATTCCTTATGCCTTTAGTCAATTAGCCAAATCCTTTAATTAGTTGAGGTGTGCCATATTGAATAACACCAATAGTTATGGCCCTTAAAACTAAATTTAATAACCCTTTTGGCTAGAATAATTTGAGGCGTGCCGTGCCAAATAAAATCTCAAAATGCATGGCCCTCACATAAATAAAATTGGTATAGAAAATTCCTCGAACTTTCGTAGTTTGCTTTAGGCGTGTTAATTAATAAAATCATCATAGCTACGGGTACGATTCCCGTGACGTAGCTGTGGTACCTAATTCCCAAATTCGGGGGTACATTTATGTGACCCGGCCATTACAACTAATAATTTTAAATAAATTAAACATGTTGTAGATCGTGGGTTCGGTTCCCGTGACATGACTGGCAATATGTATCAAACAAACAAGGGTACGACAATCGTAATTTGTTCCAGATTAATTCCATAAAAAAATAACTAAGAGCGGTTATAAGGTTAAAAATGCACGATAGTTTTAAAATATGTCACAAATTAGATAATAGGCCAATTATAATAGTTTAAGCGACCGTGCTAGAACCACGGAATCCGGGGATGCCTAACACCTTCCCCCAGGTTAACAGAATTCCTTATTCAGAATTTCTGGTTCGCAGATTTCAAAAAGGAAAGTCGAATTTTCCTCGATTTGGGATTTAAAATAAACCGGTGACTTGGAACACCAATAAAATATTCCAAGTGGCGACTCCGAAAATCAAATAATTAATCTCATTTCGAATAATGTCACTTTAATTGAAAAAACTCCCTTATATACCTTTCGGGGTGTGTAAAAAAGGAGGTGTGACAGCTAGATTTTCACTAGGGTTGTGACCCAACCCTAGAGTACAATCTTAATGGGTGTTTGATTTATTGCTTGTTTATGGATGGGTGTTTATTATTTAGCATTGTTATTGCTTTTAATTGTAAAATTAATGGGTGCAACAATTAATTCATGCCTATTTGACTTGGTCTCTACTTGTGATAAGCCCAATTAAAGGGTTGAACCTAGAGATAGTAAAATCCGACTTGAGCTTTGTATCAATTGTTTTGTTCAATACCCATTTGGACTTGAGAAAGCCAAATTGGATAAAATCAGTCTCTGACCGAGAGGTATTGAGTGGGTAATTGAGTGTTGATAGCTATTATACCCCCCGACCAATAAAACAAGCTTTAAAATCTACAACCCTTTAGGCAAACACCTAGGTGAAGGTCATAGCCCTAGGACTTTTATATTATTTGAAAAATAATAACAAAAACAACTTCCTAGTTTCAATTCTTAGTTTATAATCTTGGTTTAAATTAGACCTAGAAATAATCCAAGTTTCTGGAAGTGCAATTTGAGATAATTCAAGTTCATACACTATAATATATACCCTTAAGTCTCATTCATAGCTCCCTGTGGAAAATCGACCCTTACTCCGTGTTGGATATTACTATTGCATCGACCATTTCATAACCTTAAATAGAGATGTGACTTGGACGAGATCAATTGCATACACCACAAAATAAAATTTAGGTGTTAAAGTGCGAAGGATCTTTTCTACCATACAGACATCTTCTATGTCCTCCCCGTATCTTCTTAATTGATTCACAACAGCTTTCACTTTTGAACAATAATCCGAAATGCATTCGAATTCTTTCGTTTTTAGAACTTCAAAATAAACTCTTAGAGTTTGAGGTTTTACCTTCCTCACCTTGTCAACTCCTTGGAAAGAATTTTGTAAAATCTCCCAAGCTTCCTTTGAGGTCGTAGCATCTGCCACATTCTCAAACATGGCATCATCCAAACATAGGTGGATGAGCGTGAGGGCTGGTTGATCCTTCTTCCTTGTCTTTGCCAAGACATCTTTTTCATTTTGAGGCAGAGCTTCCTCATTATCGGGTTTTGCATACCCTCTGTCTGATTTCACACACATCATGAGAGCCAATGGCTTTCATGCGTAGACACCATTTCTCATAATTATCTTTTGTGAGACGGGGTAATGAAAAGACAGCGGGCTATTATTTCCCATGGCTCTGATACCATGTTGTTGGGAAAATAATATCTCGACCCAGGAATAATATCCACGATAAATAACAATAATACAAGAGAGTAACAAAGACACCAAAGCTTTTAACGGGGTAAAATACAATACCCGAGCGGAGGAATATTACTACTATAATATTACAACTTAGAAGTGTCAAAAGACTACTACAACTTCGAAAGAAATAACACTCTTTATTTTAAACACCTCACTACAATATTACTTACACCCACTATTTGTCTCAAAGACTATAATATGTGGATTACTCTCTCTAACTTCTATTGCTTCTCTATTGTAACGATCCGGCGATCGTTTTGAGAGTTATAGCTCCGATCCCTTATTTACTGCTTCTTCCATATTTGTTCTGCTTATGTGACCTATCGGGAGGATTTGTTCGTGGTTTCGAAGTGTTTTGGGACACTTAGTCCCTAAAACGAAAGCTTAAGTTCTAAGATTTTTTACCATAGTTGGAACTTTGTGAAAACGAATACGGAATGGATTTTCGTCGGTTCCGTTAGCTCCGTTGGGTGATTTTTGACTTAAGAGCGCGTCCGGATTATGTTTTAGAGGTATGTAGTTGATTTAGGCTTGAAATGGCGAAGTTGAATTTTTGGAGATTTTGACCGAAAGTGGACTTTTTGATATCGGGTTCGGATTCCAATTCTGGAAGTCAAAGTAAGTCCTTAATTTTGAATATGACTTGTATGCAAAATTAGGGGTCAATCAGACGTGATTTGATAAGTTTCGGCATCGGTTATGGAAGTTTGAAATTTCAAAGTTCATTAAGCTTAAATTGGAGGGTGATTCGTGTTTTTCGCATTTTTTGATGTTATTTGAGGAATCGACTAAGTCTATATGGTGTTTTAGGACTTGTTGGTATTTTTGGTTGAGGTCTCGAGGCCCTCGGGGGAGCTTCGGATGCTTAACGAATCAAAATTTGGACTTGTGCAACTCTGGTGTCATCGCACCTGTGGTGGGGTTGGCCGCTGGTGTGGATACGTATGTTCAAAGGGGAGATTGCAAAAGCGGATTTGGGAAGCCCAGTCTGGGTTCGCAGGTGCGGATATCTTTGCGTAGAAGCGGTCTCGCTTCTGCGGTGGGATGGTGCAGAGGAGCGACGAGTTCACAGGTGCGGCTCCTTGGTCGCAAGAGCGCATCCGCAGGTGCGGCGCTCCTCTCGCAAATGCGGACCCAGGGGACTTAAGTTAAGTCTGCACCCGCGATTGAATTTCCGCAGGTGAGGCATCGCAAGTGCGATTATAGGGCCGCAAATGTGAAATCTCTATGCAGAAAAGGCTAAGTTTGAGTGTTTGATTTCATTCTCCATTTTTGGAACTAGAGAGCTCGGATTGAGGCGAAATTTCTAGGATTTTTCAGCGGAAGCTTGTGGGTTACAATTCTTAACTCCTTTATGGTTACATTTCATTAATCTATAGTTGATTCCACCCATTAATTAGGGATTTGAGTTGGAAAATTGGGGGGAAATGGTAGAATCTTCCTAGACTAAGTTTTTGAGTATTGAATGGCAATTGGAAGTTGGATTCGAGAAATTCTTGTATGGGTTGACTCGTGAGTGAATGGGTATTCATATTTTGTGACTATTACCCGTTTTCGAGACGTGCGCCCAGGGAGGATTTTTAGGGCGATTTTCAAATTTCTTGTTAATGTCTTTGATTTCATTAATTAGCTTAGTCTATTATAGTTGTATTTATGATATGTAACTGTGTTTTGCTAGATGTGGGCCATTCGGAGTCAGATAATCGAGGAAAAGGCATTCTTACCGATTAATTTGAGCTTAGTTCGAGGTAAGTGGCTTGCCTAACCTTGTGTGGGGAAAATCCCCTTAGGATTTGGTACTGTTGTAATATGTGAGCGCCATGTATGCAAGGTGACGAGTGCGTACACAGGTTATTTGTTGTAAAACCCGATTTTTACTGAGTGGTAACCTGTTTTCATTCTTAATTGAGTTATACCAACATGTGTAGTTATCCTACTTAGTCTAATATCGCATATCTACGTGCTTTAACTGCTTATTTGAACTAAATGCAGCATGCCAAGTTGATTCCTATTTTTCCTTGTTCTTTATCAGTCTTAACTGTATAATTCTTGCCGCTAACTATTGTTTTTATCGGTTGAGCTGTGTGTTTACTTTTGAGACTACGAGGCGGTTCCTTGGAAGTTCTCCCTACACATTTACTCTTGAGACTACGAGGCGGTACCTCGGGAGTTCTCCCTATATATTATTTTGGGACTACGAGACGGTATATCGAGAGATCCTCTGTTGTTTATCCCTGTGTACTGTACTGCTATTTTGCTGTGTTTTTCCTTCTGTTAAATTCCAGTCTTTTATTATGATGTAAATGCTCCTGCTTTATTTATTATAAACCAGTGGGCCTGACCTGACCTAGTCACTACTCGACCGAGGTTAGGCTTGGCACTTACTAGGTACCGTTGTGGTGTACTCATGCTACTCTTCTGCACATGTTTTGTGTGCATATCCAGGTGCTTATTATCAGCCGCATCATTAGTGAGCAGCGACAGTTGGAGACTTCAAGGTATATCTTCCACATCCGGAGACCTCAGAGTCCCCATCTACTCTCCCCTATGTCCATTACCTTCTGTACTTCTTTTTGTTAGACTCTAGTGTATAGAGATACTAGTTTCCTTCTGTAGTTTGTGACTTACGATGTTTTGGGTTTTGGGAAAATTGTATATTACTGAGGAGTTGGCTATTGTACATGCCGAGCGGCATGGTTATTAGTTATGTTATTATCTGTTGCAGTTAGTTGTTGAGTTTTTACTTCTTTTTATGTTATTTCCGTAATTGTTTAGGCTTACCTAGTCGTAAAGACTAGGTGCCGTCACGATGTCTTACAGGGGAATTGGGTCGTGATAAGTTGGTATCAGAGCTCTAGGTGCATAGGTGTTGTGAGTCACAAGCCGATTCATTACAGTCTCGCGGATCGGTACGGAGACGTCTGTACTTATCTTCGAGAGGCTCTGGAACTGTTAGGAAAAATTACACTTTTTTGATTCCTTGACATACGAAAATTGTTGACTTCAAAATTCTAAACTTCTGTATTCTATTCTGTTACAGATGATGAGGACACGTACAGGCAGATTTGATGACCAGACACCTGCGCCCCCTACTAGATCCACGAGAGGCCGGGCCGGGGGAGAGGTCGAGGACGTCTAGGCGGTGCATCCAGAGCACCTGCACGAGCTGCTACGGAGGAGCCCCTAGTAGCTCTAACTGGAGGACAGACATGTGAGGTACCTGTTGCTGCACCAACCCTCCAACAGACTCTAGCCCAGTTTCTAAGCATGTTCAGCACCTTAGCTCAGGCTAGATTGATTCCACTTGCTCGTGCCACATCTCAGGCCGAAGGAGGAGCACAGACTCCCATCGCCCGCACTCCAGAGCAGCAGGCTCGGGTCGACCAGGTTCCAGAAATTATACCAATACAGCTAGTAGCTCCAACCTATCCCAAGGCCAGTGCAGCAGCTTCTAAGGCGGAGCAGCTCGGACTGGAGAGGTACAAGAAGTACAACCCTCCTACTTTCAGTGGATTGGCGGCAGATGGTGCCCAGGGATTTCTGGAGGAGTGTCACCGCATTCCCCGTACTATGAGTGTAGCGGAGTCAAGCGGGGTTTCTTTTACTACATTCAAGCTTATAGGAGCATCCTATCAGTGGTGGCGTGATTATCAGTTGAGTAGTCCGGCTGAGGCAGCTTCACTTACATGGACTCAGTTCTCGGACATGTTCTTGAGAGAGTATGTTCCTCAGAATCTTAGAGACGCATGGCGCGTGAAGTTTGAGCAGTTGCGCCAGGGTGCTATGACTGTGTCAAAGTATGTAGTTCGCTTAAGTGATTTGGCCCGACATGCACCAGTCTTGGTTTCCAAAGTTTGATAGAGGGTTCGTCAGTTTATTGAGGGACTCCACCCCAGTATCATGATTAGCATGGCCCGGGAGTTGGATATGGATATTTCGAACCAGCAGGTTGTGAGTATTGCTAGGAGATTAGAGGGTATGCTTGCTCGGGATAGAAAGGAGAGAGAGGCCAAGAGGTCTCCAGAGTCTGGCATTTATAGTGGTACTCGTGCCCCAGCTGCAGTTCGCCATGGTAGGGGTTATGTGAGTCACCCCGTTCACTCAGCACTTCTAGCCGCCAGTGGTACTCCGGCTACTTCTAGGCCTCAGGAGCCTTATTATGCACCGCCAGTATCTAGTGTACCTCCTGCACGGGGTGCTTTTAGTAGCCAGTCCAGCAGACCTGGCCCGAGCCAATCACAGCAGCCACGCCCTCCGAGAACTTGTTTTGAATGTGGCGACACTCGCCATATGGTGAGGGATCGCCCCAGACTTAGGAAGGGTGCCCATCCACCGACTTCTCAGCCACTGCGTGCTCCACGGGGTCCTCAGGCTATGATTACAGCACCAGCTACCACCCCACCTACTCAACCAGCTCGAGGTAGAGGTTGGGGAGGTCGGGGTCGCCCTAGAGGGGGAGTCTAGGCCAGATATTATGCTATTCGTGCTCGTACTAAGGCAGTTGCTTCCGACTCTGTCATTACAGGTATTGTTTCAGTCAGTCATAGAGATGTGTCGGTCTTATTTGATCCAGGCTCTACTTATTCCTATGTGTCATCTTATTTTGCCCCGTATTTGGGCGTATCTCATGATTCTTTGAGTTAACCCATTTATGTATCTACACCTGTTGGAGATTCTACCATTGTGGACCATGTGTATCGGTCGTGTTTGGTTGTTCTTAGTGGTTTTGAGACCAGAGCTGATTTATATTGCTCAGCATGGTAGACTTTGATATTATTTTGGGCAAGGACTGGTTGTCACCCCATTATGCTATTCTTAATTGTCATGCTAAGACCGTGACGCTGGCTATGCCAGGATTATCGCGGTTAGAGTGGAGAGGTACCTTAGAGTATACTCCCAGCAGAGTTATTTCATTTCTTGAAGGTCAACGAATGGTTGAGAAGGGGTGTGATGCGTATCTAGATTATATGAGAGATGTCAATATTGATACCCCTACAGTTAAGTCAGTTCCAGTAGTGAGGGATTTCCCTGATGTATTTCTAACTTATTTAACAGGCATGCCATCCGACAGAGATATTGATTTTGGCATTGATTTGTTGTCGGGCACTCAGCCCATTTCTATTTCTCCATATCGTATGGCTCCTCCTGAGTTGAAGGTGTTGAAGGAGCAGTTATAGGAGTTATTTGATAAGGAATTCATTCGGCCCACTGTGTCACCTTGGGTTGCTCCGATTTTGTTTGTGAAGAAGAAGGATGGTTCTATGCGTATGTGCATTGATTATCGCCAGTTGAACAAAGTTACAGTGAAGAACAGGTATTCATTGCCTCGTATTGATGAATTTTTTGATAAGCTACAAGGTGCCAGGGTGTTTTCCAAGATTGACTTGCGTTCAGTCTATCACCAGTTGAAGATTCGGGAGCCAGATATCCCGAAGACTGCATTCAAGACTCTGTATGGTCGCTACGAGTTCCTTGTGATGTCATTTGGGCTGACCAATGCCCCAGCAGCTTTTATGCACTTGATGCACAGTGTATTCCAGCCCTACCTTGACTCTTTTGTCATCGTATCCATTGACGACATTCTGGTGTATTCGCGGACTCAAGAGGATCATTATCAGCACCTGAGGTTTGTGCTCCAGACCTTGAGAGAAAAGAAGTTGTATGCAAAAATTTTGAAGTGTGAGTTTTGGCTAGACTCGGTGACATTCTTGGTTCATGTAGTATCGAGTGATGGGATCAAGGTGGATCCAAGAAGGTGGAAGCAGTGCAGAGTTGGCCCAGACCATCCTCGGCTATGGAGATCCAGAGTTTTCTGGGTTTGGCGAGGTGTTACCATCGATTTGTAGAGGGTTTCTCATCTATTGCAGAACCTATGACCGGGCTGACCCAGAAAGGTGCTCCGTTCAGGTGGACAGAGGAGTGCGAGGAGAGCTTTCAGAAGCTCAAGACAGCTTTGACTACAGCCCCAATATTGATATTGCCTTCAGGTTCGGGGTCTTATACAATATATTGTGATGCGTCGCAGATTGGTCTCGGCGCGGTGTTGATGCAGGACGGTAAGGTGATTGCCTACGCATCCAGACAGCTGAAGGTACATGAAAAGAACTATCATGTCCACGACCTTGAGTTAGCAACTATTGTTCATGCCTTGAAGATTTGGCGGCACTATTTGTACAGTGTCCTTTGTGAGATTTATACCGATCATCGGAGTTTGCAGCATCTGTTCAAGCAGAAGGATCTTAACTTGCGTCAGCAAAGGTGGTTGGAGCTGCTTAAGGATTATGATATCACTATCCTTTACCATCCTTGGAAGGCCAATGTGGTAGCCGATGCCTTGAGTTGCCGGGCGGAGAGCTTGGGGAGCTTAGCATACCTGCCAGTAGCAGAGAGGCTAATAGCGTTGGATGTTCAGGCCTTGGCCAACCAATTTGTTAGATTAGATATTTCGGAGATGAGTCAAGTGTTGGTTATGGTCTCTCAGTCTTCTCTTTATGATCGTATCAGGGAGCGTCAGTATGATGACCCCCATTTGCTTGTCCTTAAGGACTCTATTCAGCATGGTGATGCTAAGGAGGTCACTATTGGAGATGATGGTGCTTTGAGGATGCAGGGCAGGCTATGTGTGCCTAGTGTATATGTTTTACGTAAGTTGATTCTCCAAGAGGCTCACAGTTCGTGGTTATCCATTCATCCGGGTGTCGCGAATATGTATCAGGACTTGAGGTAGCATTATTGGTGGAGGAGAATGAAGAAGGACATAGTAGAATATGTAGCTCGGTGTATCAATTGCCAGCAGGTGAAGTATGAGCATCAGCAGCCTGGTGGGTTGCTTCAGAAGTTAGAGATTCCGGAGTGAAAATGGGAGCAGATCATTATGGATTTCATTGTTGGGCTTCCACGGATTTAGAAGACGTTTGACGCAATTTGGGTGATTGTGGACAGGCTGACCAAGTCAGCTCATTTCATTCTTGTGATGACTACTTATTCTTCCGAGCAGCTGGCTCGAGTTTATATCTGTGAGACTGTCAGTCTTCATGGCGTGCCGGTATCTATCATCTCTGATTGGGGTATGCTATTCACATCACGGTTCTAGAGGGAAGTACAGGATGAGTTGGGAACTCGGGTGGAGCTGGGCACAACATTTCACCCTCAGACGGACGGACAGTCCGAGCGCACTATTTAGATACTAAAGGATATGCTCCGTGCATGTGTGATGGAGTTTGGAGGTTCTTGGGATCGGTTCTTACCACTTGCGGAGTTTGCCTACAACAATACTTATCAGTCGAGCATCCAAATGGCACCGTATGAGGCTCTATATGGTAGGAGGTAGCGGTCTCTAGTGGGTTGGTTTGAGCCGGGCGAGGCTAAATTATTGGGTACAGACTTGGTTCAGGATGCCTTGGAGAAGGTTAAGGTGATTTAGGATCGACATCGCACAGCCCAGTCCAGATAGAAGAGTAATGTATCGAAAGGTCCGCGATGTTGCATTTATGGTTGGAGAGTGGGTCTTTCTCCGAATTTCGTCAATGAAGGGTGTTATGAGGTTCGGGAAGAAGGGAAAGTTGAGCCCCAGGTTTATTGGCCGTTCAAGGTATTGTGGCGTGTTTGAGAGGTTGCTTATGAGCTTGCCTTGCCTCCCAGCCTGGCAAGAGTCCATCCGGTATTTCATGTTTCTATGCTACGGAAGTATCACAACGATCCGTCTCATGTATTTGATTTCATCTCAGTCCAGTTGGACAAGGATTTATCTTATGTTGAGGAGCCAGTGGCTATTTTGGACAGGCAGGTTCGAAAGCTGAGGTCAAAGAACATTGCATCAGTGAAGGTTTAGTGGAGGGGTCAGCTAGTTGAGGAGGCGACTTGGGAGACCGAGCAGGATATGCGCAGCCGTTATCCTCATCTTTTCACCACTTCAGGTATGTCTCTATACGCGCTCGAGGACGAACGATTCTTTTAAGAGGGGGAGGATGTAACGATCCGGCCAATCGTTTTGAGAGTTATAGCCCTGATCCCCTATTTATTGCTTCTCCCGTATCTTTTTCTGCTTATGTGACTTGTCGGGAGGTTTTGTTCATGGTTTCGGAGTGTTTTGGGATACTTAGTCCCTAAAATGGTAGGTTAAGTTCTAAGATTTTTTTTACCGTAGTTGGAGCTGTGTGAAGATGACTCCAGAATGGAGTATCCTCAGTTCTGTTAGCTCCGTTGGGTTATTTTGGTCTTAGGAACGCGTCCGGATAGTGTCTTGGAGGTCTGTAGTTGATTTAGGCTTGAAATGGAGAAAGTTAAATTTTTTGAGATTATGACCGAAAGTCTCTACCCTTTCGGGGTAGGGGTAAGGTCTGCGTACACTCTACTCTGCCCTCTCCCCAGACCCCACTAGTGGAGTTTTACTGGGTATGTTGTTGTTGTTGACTGAAAGTGAACTCTATCATATCGGGGTCGGATTCCAATTCCGTAAGTCGGAGTAGGTCCGTAATGTTGAATATGACTTGTGTGCAAAACTTGGGGTCCATCGGGCGTGGCTTGATAGGTTTCGGCATCGGTTGTAGAAGTTTGAAGTTTCAAAGTTCATTAAGCTTGAATTGGAGGGTGATTCATGTTTTTAGCGTTGTTTGATGTGATTTGAGGGCTTGACTAAGTCCGTATAGTGTTTTAGGAATTGTTGGTATATTTGATTGAGGTCTCGGGGGCCTCGGGTGAGTTTCGAATGATTAACGGATCGAAATTCGGACTTGTGCAACTGCTGAAGTTTCAACTTTTGGTGTCATCGCACCTGCTGTAGGGTCGGTCGCAGGTGCGAAGGGGAGATCGCAGAAGTAGATTTAGGCAGCCTAGGCTGGGTTCGCAGGTGCGGATATCTTTGCGTAGAAGCAGCCTCGCTTCTGCGGTGGGATGGTGCGCATGAGCAGTGAGTTCGCAGGTGCGGCTCCTTGGTCGCAGGAGCGCATCCGCAGGTGCGGTGTTCCTCTCGAAGATGCTGACCCAGGGGACTTAAGTTAAGTCCGCACTTGCGATGGAATTTCCGCAGGTGCGATTATAGGGACGCAAATGCGAAATTGCTGGGCATAAAAGGCTAAGTTCGAGTGTTTGATTTCATTCTCCATTGTTGGACCTAGAGAGCTCTTGAGGCGAAATTTCGAGGGTTTTTCAGCGGAAGCTTGTGAGTAACGACTCTTAACTCCTTTATGGTTACATCTCATTAATCTATAGTTGATTTCACCCTTTAATAAGGGATTCGAGTTGGAAAATTGGACGAAAATGGTAGAAACTTCCTAGACTAAGTTTTTGAGTTTTGAAAGGCGATTGGAGATGGGATTCGAGAAATTCTTGTATGGTTGGACTCGTGATTGAATGGGTATTCGTATTTCGTGACTTTTACCCGTTTCCGAGACGTGGGCCCGGGGAGGCTTTTTAGGGCGATTTTTGAATTTCTTGTTAAAGTCTTGATTTCATTAATTAGCTTAGTCTATTATAGTTGTATTTATGATATGTAATTGTGTTTGGCTAGATTTGGGACTTTCGAAGTCGGATAATCGAGGAAAATGCATTCTTACGGATTGATTTTAGCTCGGTTCGAGGTATTTGGCTTGCCTAACCTTGTGTGGGGAAAATCCCCTTAGGATTTGGTACTGTTGTGATATGTGAGCGTCGTGTATGTGAGGTGATGAGTGCATACACGGGCTATATATTGTAAAACCCGATTTTTACTGAATAGTAACCTGTTTTCATTCTTAATTGAGTTATACCAACATGTGTAGTTATCCTGCTTAGTCTAATATCGCATATCTATTTGCTTTAACTGCTTATTTGAACTCTGTGCAGCATGCCTAGTTGATTTCCTATTTTTCCTTGTTCTTTATCGGTCTTAACTGTATAATTCTTGCCGATAACTGTTGTTTTTATCGATTGAGCTGTCTGTTTACTTTTGAGACTACCAGGCGGTTCCTCGGGAGTTCTCCCTACACATTTATTTTTGAGACTACGAGGCGGTACCTCGGGGGTTCTCCCTGCATATTTACTTTTGGGACTACGAGGCAGTACCTCGGGAGTTCTCCCTGCATATTATTTTGGGACTACGAGACGGTATCTCGGGAGATCCCCTACTGTTTATCCCTGTGTACTGTACTGCTATTTTGCTATGTTTTTCCTTCTGTTAAATTCCAGTCTTTTATTGTATTTTACATTCTCCTACTTAAATTATTATAAACCAGTGGGCCTGACCTGACCTCGTCACTACTCGACCGAGTTTAGGCTTGGCACTTACTGGGTACCGTTCTGGTGTATTCATGCTACTCTTCAGCACATGTTTTGTGTGCAGATCCAGGTGCTCATTATCAGCCGCGTCATCAGTGAGCAGCGACAGTTGGAGACTTCAAGGTATATCTGCCGCGTCCGCAGACCTCGGAGTCCCCCTCTACTCTCCCCTATGTCCATTACCTTCTGTACTTCTTTTTGTTAGACTCTGGTGTATAGAGATACTAGTTTTCTTCTATAGTTTGTGACTTACGATATTTCGGGTTCTGAAAAAACTGTGTATTACTGAGGAGTTGGCTATTGTACATGCCGAGTGGCATGGTTATTAGTTATGTTATTATCTGTTACAGTTAGTTGTTGAGTTTTTACTTCTATTTCTGTTATTTCCGTAATTGTTTAGGCTTACCTAGTCGTAAAGACTAGGTACCGTCACGACGTCTTACTGTTGAAAAATTGGATCGTGACATCTCTGCTTTTAGTGTACTTCAAATGAGAAACGAGACTGCTATTTATAGAAAATGTTGTCCTTGTTTCCATCCAATCACAACCGGTTTTGGCAACTTGCAATTGCAAATTGGATTTGCACATGCATCCGAAATTGTAGGCGCCTGCCTTTGCCACTTCTTCATCCAATCACTTCTTTTTGTTTCTTTTATTTTAAGGAATCATAGTTACTTATGGATTTAAAAGATATTCCATAATTTACAACTATTATTCGAATTACAAATTCTAAAATAAATATATAAAAAATGTACTTTAAAAATATGGTAGATTTCCTATTAATGGAGAATCATATTCTAAAACGTATCCTTCATTTGTGCCTAAAAAATCTCCAATTTACCATTATAAATACATTAGTTTTTTTGGTTTTCCCCCTAGAAAATTAGGTTACCACTTGCCTTAATCATTAATATATTATTATGCATCAACGAAATCATATCCCCTATTGTTATGCATCAATCAAATCATATCCCCTGCCAAAAGAAATATGCCTTTTTAGTTTAATTTTTCTTTTACAAGATTTTCATTATCTCTCTATTAGAACCCCTATACTATACACCATCCAAAAATCCTCATGGCTTCCCCCGAATTTGATTCTTCTTTATCTGTCTATAATGTAAAATCTTGTTTGCTTCCCCCAAGTTCCTTTGTAATGTATTATTGTATATTTTTAATATATGTTATATAATTCAATATATATACACACACATATTGTATATTAT
Organism: Nicotiana attenuata; assembly: GCF_001879085.1. Lineage (NCBI taxonomy): Eukaryota > Viridiplantae > Streptophyta > Magnoliopsida > Solanales > Solanaceae > Nicotiana > Nicotiana attenuata. The sequence continues at coordinate 15,761,022 of NC_031995.1, read as the reverse complement.
ATATACTATATAATGTATTATTTTATATTTTCATTATATAACGTATAATTTATATAAGAAATATATCGTATACGATACGTTACGGGAGAAATTGGGAGAAAATTAATATGATAGATACTTTTAGGTGAGAGAAAATCTTGAGAGAGATATTAGGATGTTTTAGGTGAGAGAATTTCTAGAGAGATATATTAGGAATATGAAAAGTTATAATTTTTAAATAAATTATATTATATGTAGTTTTGTGAAAGTGATGGTAGAGAATTTAAGTGTTAAAAAGATTGTATTCTATGTAAATTCCTCTTTATTTTATTAGGTAGGTCCCACAATTATAACTAGTGTCCAACTTACTATTTAGCATATAACGTTATCTTATTTAGGGTGGAAGTTTAGTTTTAAGTCTTGAGGAAATTTTACCATAAGTCAACAATGGAAAATGCACCAAAAGGATTGTGGTGGTTATATCGTTCTTAATTAGATGTCTCGGATTTGAATCTTGGATATGGAATTGCTTTTATTAGGAAACGTGTTATGTCCCAATATAAAATTTTGGATGCGAATTCAAATTTAGACGAGCTCCAATGCAGATATCAATACCAAATTAGAAACCAAAAAGCAATGGGAAAGCAAGCTTGTAGTTTTATTTATTTGAAGGACTAAATCGACCAAGTATCTACACAAAGCTAGTCACTTTGTTAATGGCGATATTCATAGTCATATCATTTTCTCAACTTTTGAGAGGTATACGATCCTTAGTCGCCTCTTTGTCTTAATATCTATTTACCATGATACTAAGTTCTCTTTTCACCTTAATTCAAATCAATCTTAAATTTTAAATTACAAATGGCCTTTTACTTTTCAAAAGTTCACCGAGAATCACATAGGAGTTACTATTATTTTTCAGACATATTAATGGTAAGTAGTCCTCTGATATCATTCTCACCTATAAAAAGAATTCTTCTACTTTTAATTCAACTAAGATCAAATTAAAGTTTTTTCATCATGCTTGACCCACGGAAAAAGTTATACCCCCACCCGGTGTAAGTTTTTATATTAATAGTGGCTCCTAAACAAATGTTGTTATGACTCTGTATAGGGAAAAATACGACATGACACGTGGCCGCTTAAAGGAAGGACACGTGGAATTCAAGATGGGGATAGCCACCGAACGTAACTATTTTGCTTGTCACCTGTCACGATCCGGATTTTCCACCCTTGAGAGTCGTGATGGCGCCTACTCGTAGAAGCTAGGCAAGCCGCGAAATATAGAAATCACTAACTCTTATATTTTAATCCTTTTTAACAACTTAGATTGACAGGTTATCAACATTTAATATTAACGATAAACAGAACAAGCGGAAGACTTAGACAGATAAAATAACCAAAGCCAGTAGTACTATAATGCCAATCTACTCCTCTACCCGGAATCTGGTGTCACAATATCACGGACTGTCTATGAGTACTACATACAAGTGTCTGAAAAAAGAAATACAGTCTGTCTCGGAAACAAGTGAAAACAGAACACATAGTAAGATAGAAGAGAATGTCGGGCCTGCGGACGCCTGCAGGACTACCTCGGGATCTCTAGCTGGGCTGAAGGTAGCCTCTCCAAGTGCTACTGTCCAAAAGTTGCTCCGGGATATGCACATAGTGCAGAATGTAGCAACAGCACAACCGACCCCATGTGCTGGTAAGTGCCTGGCCTAACCCCGGCGAGGTAGTGACGAGGCTAGGACCAGACTCCAGATAATCCTGTGCAGTTATATAATATACAGCGGAAAATAATAGGAATAAACAATTTAAATGGGAGGGGGTACATGTTACGGGGAAAATGTCACCAGCAGGAACTTAAGAGAACTATGAGAGAACAACTCAGAATCTACAACAAAACAATAATAACACTGTTGCGGCGTGCAACCCGATCCAATATAACATTTGTTACAGCGTGCAACCCGATCCAATATAACATTGTTGCGGCGTGCAACCTGATCCATATTTAGTATTGTTGCGGCGTGCAACCTGATCCATATTTAATATTATTGCGGCGTGCAACCCGATCCATATATAGTATTGTTGCGGCGTGCAACCCGATCCATATTTAGTAGTGTTGCGGCGTGCAACCCGATTTAGTATTGTTGCGGCGTGCAACCCGATCCATATATTCATATACCTTTAGCAACAACCATACCAAGTGTCCCGTCAAGGGATCAACAATAAACTACACTATCCCGGCAAGGGGTTCAACAGTAAAAGTAAATACGTCCCGGCAAGGGAGAAACAGTTATAACAAATCTTAACTCAACTTCTATTCATCTCAGCTAACACCAATACTCAATCATAAGTAATTTTCACGAAAACAAACTTAATCCTTGCCCAATATCGAGAAGCATCAATTAAAGCATCCGTAGTATCATTTAAGTACACAACAAATTTTAATTTAAGACTCACGGTCATGCTCGACACCAACGTATAGATACTCGTCACCATACCTATACATCATACTCAACAAGAAGCAAATAGCAAATAGGACACAACTCCTAATCCTTCAAGCTAAGGTTAGACCGAACACTTACCTCGAACTTCCACGGCCAACTCAAGCCTCAAACACCACTTTCCCTTTCGAATTTGGCTCCAAATCAATCGTATCTATACATAATCGACATAATAACATCAATAAATGCTCAACAATCCAATTCCAATACTTAATTATAGCTTTCTAATCATTCTTCCCAAAAAGTCAAATATCGACCCCGGGCCCGCTTGGTCAAAACACGTGGTTCGGACCAAAACCCGATCACCCATTCACCCATGAGCCCGAATATATAATTAGTTCCAAAATTCGATCCCAAAACGAGGTCTAAATCACAATTAATCAAAAAGCCCTAACTCTACCCAAATCCCTAATTTTCTACCCTTAAGAACATGATTTTAGCCTAGAAATCTAATGGGTGTTAATGGAAATTGAAGAAAATGAGTCTAAGATTACATACCTATGAATTGGTGGTGAAATCCCCTTTCAAAAATCGCCCAATTTGGAGTTTAGATGAAGAAGTTATGAGTTTTGGTAAAAATCCCGTAATGGCTACTGTGTTTAAAACTTAAAATAACTGGGCGGAATTGGCCATCGCGTTCGCGATAGGCCGATCGCGTTCGCGATGAGTTAGGCTTGATAGGCCTTCGTGTTCGCGGAAGACGGCTCGCGTTAGCGGAGAAGTAACTCCTCGCGCCTTCGCGTTCGCGTAGGTATAATTTTTTCTTCCCCCTAACCAGGCCACAAACATTCGCGTTCGCGTTACCAGGCCCGCGTTCGCGAAGGGTAGACCCCCCAAAGCTTCGCGTTCGCGACCTGGGTCTCGCGTTCGCGTAGAAGGAATTTTCTTTAGCACAATTAACTCATCGCGTTCGCGAGGGTCCTCCCGCGAACGCAAAGAAGAAAATACCAGAATACCAGCAATTGAAAACTTGCAACTTTTTAAGAGTCTAAAACCTTCAGAAACACACCCGAGCCTTCGGGGCTCCAAACCAAACGTACGTACTAACTCAAAAACATCATATGAACTTATCCGTGCGATCAAATCGCCAAATTAACCCCTTAAACAAAGAATTAAACCTCAAAATCAATGAAATATTTCAAAACTTCTTAAAACATCAAATTTGCATTTAAGGTCTGAATCCCATCAAACGGATCCCCTTTCTTACCAAACTTCAAAGAATTATCTTAAATAACATATAGGACCTGTACCGGGCACCAAAACCAAAATACGGGCCCGATACCAACATGTTCTAATCCAAATTCGTTTCCAAATCCTGTAAACAATTTCAGAAAATAATTTTCTTTAAAAATTTATTTCTCGGGCTTGGGACCTCGGAATTTGATTCCGGGCATACGCCCAAGTCCCATATTTTTCCACGGACCTTCCGGGACCGTCAAATCACGGGTCCGGGTCCGTTTATCCAAAATATTGACCGAAGTCAACTTAAATGCATTTTAAGCCAAAATTTCAATATTTTCACAGATTTTTCACATAATAGCTTTCCAGCTACGTGCCTGGACTGCGCACGCAAAATGAGGTGAAGCTAAAAGTGGTTTTTAAGGCCTCAAAACGTAGAATTCATTTTAAAAATAAGTGATGACCTTTTGGGTCATCACATTACCGGAAGGAATAACGATCATAAAAGGAGTATTAAATGCTTTGCGCCCGGTAACATTTAATACAGAATAAGTATTTTGCAACATTAAGGATGATGGCCCGTTACAAGAAATTTGGCATTTATGTCTACCGTTACATCTTCATCAATAGCCCTCATAATTGACCTTAAAAAAGGGCATGATCCTAGGACCTCCTTCCCTAGACATAGCTATAAATAGGGAGCTCGGTTATCATTGTAAAGGGCACAAATTTTCTGACTAACTTACACTACGTTCTATAAAGAATTTTAATACAATTTTCTCGCTTTTTAATCTCATCATTATTGTGCCCGAAAACCCTAATCCCGGACTCATCAGCTTTGCCGTTTCATCGATATTTCAAGGCTAAGTATTTTATATTTCATCAATTATTTCGTTATTTTTTAGATCAAATTAATTCACTTGTCTAGAAAACACAAATTCAATTGTACCATTTTATGGGTAAACAGTTTGGCGCCCACCGTGAGGCCTAGACAACCGTGTAATTGAATTGATCCTTGCCTTTTTTACTAGCAAGCTTTGATTGTTTTGTCTAAGAAAAAATCACAACAAAAAAATGGCAGACAATACTGTTAACAACACGCACAATCCTGAAATTCGAGGGGATTAACCTCATTTCGAGGATTCAATCAGTGACACCCACAACGAGGGGAATGACGCCATGCTGGTGCATGACAGGCAATATCCTCTACATGTTTGGGAAATAACTCCTAATGATGCTAATGAAGAGCATTTCATCGATGCGGTAAAGGTCTTACAAGAGCAACAGGCGATTATTCTCGTCCATCTCGCACGGCATGATAAGGTTATGACGAAGTTGAAACAAGCGTTGTCGGGGGCTTCAGATAATGCAAACAGGCAAAATCCAATTCCTCCCGGTGTCCCTGCGAACCAAACAATGTAGAGAGTCGACAACAATACTCCCAGGGTGAAGTCGGTTCCGACGGGGCTGGGGAAGCAGATCCGATCTCAACAGCGAGAACGACCCATTCAAGAATGAACTTTTACAATTCATGAAGGAAGTGAACGCCCGCATGGACCAAATCCCGTGAGCACCACTATTACTGAAAGGCCCAGACTCAAAGAAGTATAACCAATTGCCATATAAACTGAACGCAACCTCGGAGTTAATCCCGAAGCGGTGCAAAAAGCCCGAAGTGCCGAAGTATGACGGAACTTCATACCCACATGAGCACATTACTACCTACACAATAGCAGTGAAATGAAATAATTTGGCTCCTCACGAAATTGAATATGTGCTGCTAAAGAAATTTGGTGAGACCCTCACGAGGGGTGCTTTAACGTTGTATTCATTCTTACCCGAGCATTCCATAGATTCCTTTGAGATGCTCGTGGATTCTTTCATCAAGGCTTATGCCGGTGCCAGAAAGGTACAAGCCCAAAAGGATGACATATTCAGGATCGCGTAGGGAGAATCCAAGTTATTACAAGAGTTCGTTAGCCGGTTCCAGAAGGAAAGGATGTTGCTACCGGCAGTCCCGGATGAATGGCAGCTGAAGCGTTCACCAAAGGTTTAGATCCGAGAAGTTCGGACGCTTCCTGAAAGTTGAAGGAAAGTCTGCTCGAGTTTCAAGCATCACTTGAGCGGATGTCCACAACCGGTACGAGTCGAAAATAAGGATCGAAAACGATCAGGTTGTTTTCCATCGTCGACCAAAGGACGAGAGAAGAACAGAGAAAAAATGAAAGATGATATTGACATATATAGACGGATTTCGAGGGGCTAGTATTTTCCCTATGAGCGGACAGAAGGTCATGGCAAGAGCTTCCAGACAGCAGACAAGTTCACCGTTGATAGAAGGACCCATCGTGGCCGGAACAATAGATCGTTGCAAGATAGAGAAATTTCGGGGTCGCGAGATTCTTCTTACCCAAAGTTAACAGAGTATAACTTCAACGCCAGTGTAGTGGAGTTGGTGTCAGCCATGAGAAATATCAAAGAGGCACAATTCCCGAGACCTATGAGATCTGATCCCAGCGAGAGAGATCCCAATTTATAGTGTGAATACCATGGCACTAACAGCCATCGGACTGGGGACTGCCGACACCTCCAGGAAGAAGTGGAAACATTGTTAAAGAATGGTCACCTCATAGAATTTTTGAGTGGCCGAGCTAAAAATAATTTTGGTCGGAACAGGGGCGACGCGGAATCCTCAAAAGCAGGAGAAGAACCCCCACGCCAAACGATCAACATGATCTTCGGAGGGAATGAGATTAATGGGGTCACCTTTTCAGCAGTAAAGAAGACAAAAGTATCAATAACTCATAGTAAAAGGCTCCGGGAAGACGATATCACACTTACGGACGAAGATTCAGATGGATTCCTGCTACCACATAATGATGCACGGTAATTTATTTAAATGTGTTAGATTTTAAAATTACACATTTTTTAGTAGATCCAGGAAGTTCAGCTAATATCATACAATGGAGAGTACTGGAGAAAGCTAAACTCATCGGAAGCATTATCCCGGCAACGAAACTCCTCGATGGATTCAACCTCGCAAGCGTGACTACCCAGGAGAAATTTTATGCTCAAAAACACTGAGGGAGTAATGAAGACAACTCTCGTCGAAGTGGTAGAAGGAGACATGGTTATAATATCATCTTCGAAAGACCATGGTTGCACGAGATGAAAGTTGTGCCCTCAACATATCACCAATTGTTAAAGTTTCCAACACTGAGGGGATCAAACAGATAAGGGGTGATCAACCAACAGCAAGAGAGATGAATGCAATTTCGATCTCCAGTAGCAAAGGAAAGGAATGTGTGGCATAGCAATCACTGGAACCGGCACCTGCCCCCGAACCAGAGGAAGTTAGCCCGAGGACAGAAGAGTTGGAGCAATATCAGGTACCAAGGTAATTTCAAGTACTAGAAGAGAGGGACGCGACGAAGTCCACGGCAGAAGAACTAGAGCAAGTTGCGTTGTTCGAAGAATTCCTAGAAAGGAAATTCTATTTGGGAATAGGACTACACCGGGAGCTCAGATCTGCTTTTATTAAATTCCTTAAAATTAATGCCGATTGTTTTGCATGGTCTCACGAGGATATGACAAGAATCCTGACGGAGATAGCCGTACACAAGTTAAGATTGGATCCCAACATACCTCCGGTAAGGCAAAAGAAGCACCTTATTGCTGAAGCAAGGAATAAATTCGTTAAAGAAGAGGTAACCCTTTTACTTAATACTAGTATTAGAACCCGCACGTTGCGCGATCAATATTAGAAATATTGTGAAGCTGTTTACATATAATCAAGATACTATCATATATAACTAAAATTATAATTTTGAATTTTTCAAAATATAAACAGAAAAGTAATTTTACTATTTTGTAATATATTTATTGATATTTTTAATAATTGCTATTTTGTATTATTTTCTATAAGTAAATGAACTTTTGTTTTATCTCAACTCAGATATTTCTATCTATAAATTCAAACAAATTATTTTCTTTATCAAACAAATATTTGGCAGCTTTTTATAGATATTATCTACCATATTAGGAAGCAACTGGTCCTAAATTTGAATTGACAGTTTTTTTATTTTTTATTTTAAAATAATTTCAAAAATCTAAATTTGTAAAACTCAAAGAAAGTAACTAATTATTAACAATACATAATGCATAATTTAAATTTTTAAAAATTTAAATTAAAAAAACCCAATTATTACCTAACCTAACTAACTTTGTCCTAAATTGCCATGTGGCCTATTGTGAAGTTGTTTAGATAAATTCGAAATACTATCAAATTTAAATCAAATTGTAATTTTGATTTTTTTTCAAGTATGAAAAAATAAATAATTTTACTATTTTGTCTTAAATTTACTGTTATTTTTAATACTTGCTATTTTTGTATTATTTTCCATCAGCAAATGAACTTTTCTTTTATCTCAACTCAAAAATTTTTATCTATAAATTTGCAATCAAATTATTTTCTTTATTAAAAAATATCTGGCAGTTTTGTATAGACATAAACTACTATATTTATAGAAACAAAAAGCTACAATATCTTTAGATATAGATATAGATATAAATACATAGATTAGATTTATCTAAGATGTATTTCATTCAACTATTTGCATTAATTATGTTTCCATTTATAATTTAAATTTTTAATGTTGTCTTAAAATTGCCAAGTGACTTTATTTTAGCTTGCCACTTGGCTTAACCACATGCTTCACTACTCTCCTTTTAATATAATATAGATTGGTTCAATCTGAGAGGCAAGATATCCGGACTAGCTAGCCAATGTAGTAGTAGTTCCTAAGAAAAATAATAAATTTTGCATGTGCGTAGATTATAAGGATCTTAATAAGGCGTGCCCGAAAGACTCGTTCCCATTGCCAAATACCGATCAAATGATTGATGCCACGGCCGTGCATGAGTTAATGAGTTTCCTCTATGCTTATGTTGGTTACAATCAAATCAAGATGAACCCAGAAGACCAGGAAAAGACTTCGTTTATAACAAATTTTGGTACATATTGCTATAATATGATGCCCTTCGAGTTAAAAAATGCCGAAGCCACTTATCAACGACTTGTGAATAATATATTCAAAAAACAAATAGGAAAGACAATGGAAGTATATATAGACGATATGCTCGTTAAGTCTATGAATGCAGGTGACTCCCTGAAGCATTTGCAAGAAACATTCGACATCCTGAGGGAGCATAATATGAAACTTAACCCTGAGAAGTGTGCGTTCGGGGTCAGTTCGGGTAAGTTCCTAGGATTCCTAGTCTCACAAAGGGGAATTGAGGAAAATCCCGACAAAATCAAGGCTATAGAGGACATTCCGGATCAATTGTCTAACGTAAAAGAAGTCTAGAGGCTCACAGGGAGATTGGCAACTTTAAGCAGGTTCATTTCCCAATCATCGATAAAATGCCATCGCTTCTTTGCACTACTCAAAAAGAAAAACAATTTCGAATGGACACCAGAGTGTCAACAAGCCTTGAAGTAGTTGAAGAAATATTTGTCAAGCCCTCTGTTGCTCTCAAAACCAAAAGAAGGTGAAACATTGCTAGTCTACCTTGCGGTTTAAAGGTTGTGATAACTGCAGTTTTAGTCCGAGAGGATGAAGGTACGCAATCTCCCATTAATTACAATTTTAATGGGAGCAAAAACTCGCTACCTACATTTGGAAAAGCCGGCCTTAGCTCTCGTAGTCGCCGCTCGAAGCTGAGGCCCTACTTCCAATGCCACCCGATAGCTGTGGTGACTATTTTCTCTTTGAGGAATATCCTTCATAAACCCGAGCTATCGGCTAGATTGGCCAAATGATCCGTCAAAATGAGCGAATTTGATATAGAGTATAAACCGAGGACTGCAATTAAGTCACAAGTCTTGGCTGATTTCGTGGCCGATTTCAGTCCGGGAGTATTGCCTATGGCAGCCAAGGAGGCAATAATGGTGTTAGAATCGATATCGAGAGTTTGGACCTTATTTACGGACGGAGCTTCAAATGTAAAAGGGTTCGGGCTCGGAATAGTCTTAATCACGCCTTAGGGGGAAACCTTAAGGCAAGCCATCAGAATGATTCCTTTAACTAACAATAAAGCAGAGTACGAAGCTTTAATTGCAGGGATCGAATTGGCCCGGGGGCTTGATTCCGAAGTCATCGATATCAAATGTGATTCACACTTGGTGGTAAATCAGGTTTACAGAACTTTTGACACCAAATAGGAACGTATGCAACAATACGTGGTAAAGGTTCAGGCTTTATTAGCACGATTAAGGGAGTGGTAAATTACTCATATCCCAAGGGAAGATAACGCAGAAGCATATGCATTGGCAAACTTGGGCTCATTGACAGAAATCCAGTGTGACGACCCAAAGGGTCATCACCTGTTTTACTTGTCACGACCCTAAACCCAGACCCGGTCATGATGGCGCCTCTCGTGAAGACAAGGCCAGCCGACACAACACTCACATTAACCCTTAAGCATTAAGAATCATTTTTAAGCCTTTAATTAAACAATGTTTCATAATAACTTCTGAAATAACAGTGCGGAATAAAAATACAAGCTCGACCTCGGGNTCACTAGTCATGAGCATCTATCAAGGTCTGAATACAACAAGAAGTCTAAAATAATGTACTAAATACAGTAATAACAATGTGAGGAAGAGAGCAGTGGCTGCATGACGTTCGCAGCACTGCTCTCTTCCTCACATTGTTATTACTGTATTTAGTACATTATTTTAGACTTCTTGTTGTATTCAGACCTTGATAGATGCTCATCACTAGTGACACCCCGAGGTCGGGCTTGTATTTTTATTTCGCACGGTTATTTCAGAAGTTATTATGAAACATTGTTTAATTAAAGGCTTAAAAATGATTCTTATTGCTTAAGGGGTTAATGTGAGTGTTGTGTCGGCTGGCCTTGTCTTCACGAGAGGCGCCATCACGACCGGGTCTGGGTTTAGGGTCGTGACATCCAGGGACCGGAATCAGGGACGGTAGTACAACTGGTGAACTCAATCATGGACACAGATGGTTACTATGAGGTGAATTCAACTAGTTTGGTCTGGGAATGGAGAAACAAAATAATAGATTATCTCGAGCGTGGAAAGTTGCCCGAAGACCCCAAAGCATCAAGGGCGTTACGCGCCAAAGCTGCACGTTTTAGCTTCAAGAAAGGCCAATTGTACAATCCTTTCAAGGACCGTTGGCCCGGTGCTTAGGAGCATCAGAGGTTAACTATGTCATGAGAGAAGTACATGAAGGGATATACGGCAACCACTTCGGTGCGGATTCTTTGGTGCTGAAATTAGTTCGGGCGGGCTATTATTGGCCCCGTATGGAACAAGATGCCAAAGATTTTGTACAAAAATGTGATAAGTGCCAACGCTACGCACCACTAGTACATCAACCGACAGAACCCTTACATTTGGTTCTGTCCCCGTGGCCGTTCATGAAATGGGGGATGGACATCGTCGAACCGCTATCACCGACTCCTGGAAAGGTAAGGTTTCTTTTAATTTTGACTGACTATTTCTCTAAATGGCTGGAAGCAGGTCCTTATCAGAAGATCGGAGAACGTGAAGTGGTCGACTTCCTATAAGAAAACATATTTTGTATGTTTTGAATACCAAAAGAGATTGCATGCGACAATGGGCCGCAGTTTCTCGGCGCAAAAGTTACAAAGTTCCTTGAAGATTTGAAGATAAAGAGGATCACCTCTTCACCTTATCATCCGAGCGCAAATGGTCAAGCGAAGTCAACAAACAAAGTGATTATTCAGAATCTCAAGAAAAGGTTGGAAGCAGCAAAAGGCAACTGGCCCGAAGAATTACCTGGGATTCAATGGGCCTACCGAACAACGGCCAAGTCAAGAACAAAAGAAACCCCTTTTTCCCTTGTGTACAGCGCAGAAGCTTTGATACCAGCGAAAGTAAGGTAACCAAACTTAAGGTATTTCCAGGCGGACGAAGAATCAAACAATGAAAGAATGTTAATAAACTTAGAGCTACTCGAGGAAACAGGGACTTGGCACATGTAAGAAATGACGGCTCAAAAGCAGAGAATAGAGCGATACTATAATCAAAGAGCTAATTTCCGTTATTTTAAAGTATGAGATTTAGTTCTGAGGAAAGTAACTCAATATGCCCGGGAGCTTATTACGGGGAAGCTGGGCCCAAAGTGGGAAGGTCCCTATTGGATTTTAGCTGTCACTGGAAAAGGCTCGTACGAGTTGGAGAACCAGAACGGAAACAAGTTACCAAGCAACTGGAATGTGGCACACCTCAAAAGATATTATTGCTGATGAACATTACCCTAGGGAAAAGTATGTGTTGCACTCCTTTTTCCTTAGTTCAGTTTTTGTCCCAATTGGGTTTTTCTGGCAAGGTTTTTTATGAGACGGCAATCATACCATGAAGACAGCAGCAATAAGATCTCTGATACCAAGGCTTTACTCTGGGACAGTTAGGTAATCTTTGGCTCTATAGCAAATTCCCACTGGGAGGTTAAGTTTGTTATCGCACAAAGGTTACCTGACCGTTCATGAGAACAAACCACTAGAGGATTGTTAGATAATCCTTCACTCGATAACACGAATTTCTAAGGGGATGTAAGGTGTGTTGCCGAGTTAAGGTTTGTCTAGCAATTCATTGGTGGGATCTTTGAAGACGCAAGACTTCCATATTGCAATTCACAATCTTTGCATTCGAACACTGGGGGGAATGATATGAGGAAACGGCAACACTAAATGCCACATCAACAAGGGAACGAAATTTCGGAAATAGAATACATCATCGGGACCGGGGACTGCACAATCAGCCCCATAGAAACAAGTTGTACAAGATAGCCACAAGTAATGGCAATTTCTTTTCAGCATATTAAATGCTTATGTACTTTCAAAAATAGAAGGAATTAAATGAAATAAATCCTTTTGTTTTTATCTTGTTTCTTATCTGAATGATGAATTAATTTTGCCATTTGAAAGTTAAACAAGTACTTCAAATGTTAGTGTCATAATGAACAGGAGACGTCCTCTTTAAGAGCACCATAAACATAATGGGGCCCTCTCTTATGAAATCCCTCATGTTAAAGGGTTGGTTTCGAAAGAGTTTGTGCCCGAAATCAAAACGCTTTTGGGGGAAATGCACCCGAAGGACGTATAATAAAGGACGCAAAAGGTAAATTTGCACAAATACTCATAAAACCCCTCATGTAAAAGGGGTAATGTTTTGCATCCGAAACTACACATAGAAAATTGTGAAATGAAAACGAGCACAAAATTCTTAAGCAAACACAAAGGTTGAAGACTTGCATGGATGTTCAAATGAAGGCGGACAAAAATAAGACGAAAGTAAGACTCAAACAATACTTGAGAAGAAGAACGTATTTATTTACAAATACGTGCAAAAAGTACAAGATAAGGATAAGAAAAGAAAAGCTAAACTGTAGCATCTCCGTAACCAGGAGGAAAAGAAACGTCTACATCCCTGGGAGAAGGAGGTGGGCTCACTGATGGCTCAACATTTTCGCCGGCTTGGTCTTTAGCATCATCTTCTGACTTCTCTCCAGTTCCCAAAAACTCGAAATTGGAACCAGAAGAACCAGAAGCACAGACTGCACCGGGAGTCTAGTTTTAGCAGCCAACTCAAGTTGGCCCTAGCAATTTTGGCATCGAAGTCAAGGATGCCTTCTTTGGCCTCTTCCAAGGGAAAATGCTCGGCGCTTGAGTTTATCGTTGAGTTGGATTGCTTCATCAAAGAGCCTATCTCGGGCGGACCTAACAGATTAGAGGCTAACATCAAGGTCGCGGACAGTTGAACTAAAGAGCCTATTATGCTCGATAGTTTTTCTGCACTTCTCTTCCAACTGGGCATACTTTGCCTCCGTAGCATCAAGCTCTTCTATTTTGGAGTTCAAGGTAGCTTTTAATTCAGACACTTCTCCGGCAGTGGCAGCCTCGCTCTCGGTTGCAGCAAGAATGGCATCCTGGACTTCAACCTATTTTACCTTGGCTTCATCAAATCTAACCCTCAGTTGGCCAATATATTGGCTAAGGCTTATCACTTCTTGCTCGCTTTGCTGCAAACGAGCCTCCAAAACAATGGCCTTAGTAGCTTTGGTTTCTAGTTCTGAGAGGCGGAGAATAGTTTAGTCTCTTTTCGCCAAAAGCTAATTCTGTGAAGAAGTAAGTTCTTCTTTCTACGTATCAACCTCTGTAGGCGCTCGGAAGCAGGAAAGTTGGCCTACAAAACAAGATAAGTAAATTTTAGTACAAATTCATGCAGAAGTCGAAGAAATAGCAAAGATAGAAAGGGGCGCACCGCTGCGGCATTATGCATAGCATTGTTCAACAAACACTCTCACGAGAGTGCTTGGATCTTTTCCCAGTCTTTTTCTGAAGCCAATGGCTTCAGATAATTAGCAAGCTCTACCGGACTCAGAAGCAGGTTGCACCCGGTGGAGATCGAAAGGGTAACACTCCTCCTCTGTGGCTCTTCAGAAGGGATAGCATAATTTTTTCCCAAATTCCCATGAACTGGGGACTGGGGAAGAGGAGTACCCTCTCCGTGGTCAGATGTGGCTGGTAGAGATGATGCAGCAATTGTTCGTGGAGGAATGGATGAAGATGGAAATGATGTAGCAGCTGTTGGTGATGGTGAAGGCAGAGATGAAGCTGATGGAGTCGAAGGATGAGAAGCACCAACATCGAATACAGTGTTGGTAGGAGGATGCTCTCCAACCAAAGACGGCAAGGATCCGGTACTTAGTAATGCAGTACCGGACACAACAACTGGGACCTGAAAATAGGAATTGGCATTATCTACCAAGTCACACTCTCCCCACACTGCCGAGACATCATCCTCGGTTGGTGAAACGCCTCAACAGGTCGAGCATCTTGTTAAGAAGATGAGGATCGTTGCCTTCTGTGTAGAGAAGCTCCCTTATCACTACTTTATCATTGTCATCAATAATCATAGTGTCTATGATCGGCCCAGAAGGAGAACCAGTCATCATCGCCAGCGGAGATGATTTCGGGGCATCAGTCTTTGCCCTCTATTCTTTTCCCCGACCGTAGACGAACATCTTCTCTTTGGTTGCTTGTTCTCTGGTCGGGGACTCCGTAAAGAAATGTTTGTGCCCGAAGCAGGCCCAGAGATATATGTTCGAGTAAGTGCCTCCTGAAGCAACCTCGCCGCACCAGCAGGGTCAGCCAAAACAACCTCCTCGGGGACATCAACTGAGCCCTCGGGTAGACCTAATGTCATGAACAAAGTTAGGAGGGTTCAACCAACTTCTTCACATAGAAAACGAAAACAAGGTAAATTAAAGTTACCATGATTTTTGGCCCTCCACCCGTACTTAAGGGCCAGTTCTTTCCATAAGCGAATCTCGGGCGTCATAACATCCAAGATCTTTTGGACCCACCGGTCCAAGCCTTCTACCACCAGTGGGATCCATCAAGTTGTTGTATCATACGAAGATTGAAGGATCAATACAGGCATGAAAGAATATGTTTATCGTGAAAATGGTAATAACAATTTAATTTGATTATGGGATTCTAAAATACGTGATCTATTTTTATGCTGGTTGTTAAGCAGTTGATGCTATGTGTGAGACTTAGAAACGAGATAAGAGTTAGGAATAAGGTGATAACCAAACCGATAGGTTAACAATCGGGGCCTCGAGCCTGTCGATTCAGGGGCCTCGAGGTCAAATCTGGTGCTCTACTGGGAGCTATCGAAGGCAATCGATGAGCGAATAACAGTTAGAATAAGATCAATAGAGGCTCTTTATGGCCAATGATAAGCAATAAATGATCAACAATAATGAAGATAATAAATGGAAGCAATAATATCACGAGAATGTGTTAGAGAGAGAATATTCTTATGTATTTAGTATAGAGCAACAGATCCCCACAATATGGCAAGGACCCCCTTTATATAGGAAGGGAGAATCCCAACATAGTACAAACGCATTTATTACAAAGATACGGAGGGACAGCTAGTTGACATCATGATTCGGGCTTAGACTAGCCTAACAGACTTTACCGGCTCTATCTGCACCCCTTGGGAACTCCCCTCTTTTCCAATATAGCTGTTGGTCTGCATTGGCCCGAGGTTGAGCGTCGACAGCCCTCGAGGGTGAACTTCGACCCCAGTCTTGGGCCTTGTGAAGTATGTCTACGAGGCATCATAACGACGGGAAATTGGACCCTCTAATTTTACCGTACACAGATAGTCTCTGCATTTCTTATAGTGAAAGTGATAAGAAACGGCCTTGAATTCTTGCCCCTCTGATACTTTTGTAATGACAGCAGTCACAAGGTGTCAAAAGACGACGCACACGCAACCCTTGAAGGCCTTCGCATTAATTATGGCAGTTAGTTATCCCTTGGCCTCCTTCAACGCGCACGCGGGGCTTCTATAAATACTCCCCTTCTCGTTCTTTACAACTCACTACATTACCAAACCCCAAAAATGGTTCCTTCTGCCTTTACTTTTGTTCTTTCTTAGGAAAGCAACTTCCCTTTCTCTTCCGGGATTTTTTAGGAATGGCGAAAACTTCCGCCTTTGACTCTCAAAAGAATGTGACCTCATCCTCTTCGCTTCTATCTCAAGGAGAAGTGGCAATGCCTCCACGTGCTGAGGAATGCGTTCCAGGATTTTTCGCTATGGCTTCCGATTTTAAGGTCGATAGGCCTTCTACGAAGCCGGGGCATCGTGAGCCTGTATCTCAGTATATTAGCTCGATAACAGACGTCGGAAGAGTGAGAACCGATTGTCGCTGGGGGGACACGGTGCTTGTGGAGATCCTTACTTGGGAAGAGGATATAACGACATACAAAGCCAATTTTCTAGGTGTGTATACTTACCCATTTACCCTAGGGCCAGTGGGGCCATCCTCGCCCCAGATTGATCCCGTGATTCTCGACTTCTGCCAATGGTATCAAGTGACCCTTGGTCAAATTCATCCTTTATTCTGGCGTGTTGTTTATATGATCAGGTACTATGTGAACATGATTGAGGAGATGCCCTTCACCCTCGATCATCTGATCAGGATGTACAGCCCTCGTCTCTTCCGCGGGGGTCTAGTCAAGCTCCGCTGCCGAGCCCCGAGGGCCCTCTTTGCCTGTATCGAGGAGCTTGGAAATGGGGGGTGGATAAGCCACTTTGTCCGAGTAAGGACTTCTGACCTGATCCCGGTGGAAGGGATGTCGTTCCCCGAGAGGTGGAATATGGAACGTAAGTAGACACGTTATCTAGCATTCCCTCGCTTTTCTTTGACTACGTTCTTCCGGGCACTTAATTTCTCCTGCTAATGCAGCTGCAGCAATTTATCATGGCGCAGTCGCGGACCTCCCGAGCTGGGTCGGCTGTTTGGACTCGATTTGCCCGTATGCTGAGCAAGTATGGCGTGATTTGTCCCAAGCTCGGTGGGAAGCTAAGAATCATGGTGAGTCTTTACCCCTGTTGTAGTCACACTTTTCGACCTAAATCGCTACTGGCGGCGCTCTCGTTCCCTGTGCTTATCTCTTGCATTTATGTAGGTCTAGGGTAATTCCCCTTGATGAAGGGAGCATTTCTTGGTGGGGAGGATGCTTTGGTACCCGATGAAGGGAAGAAAAGACAGAGGGATCCGTCGACTGGACCTTCGAAATCCAAGAAGATTAAGGCGGAAGAAACTAAAGCCGACCTGGCAGCCCTAACTCGGAAACAACGGTAAATCCTCGAGTTGAAGGTGAGGGGGAAATTAGCTTCTCGAAAGCGAAGGGATAAACCTGGCCGATCCTTGGGCCGTAGAGATGGTGGCTTCCGAGCCGGAGTCGTTGGGGTGCAATCTTTGGTGGAGCCATCGTAGATGTAGTCTTGATGACATATTAGGGTTCTGTTTGATTCTTTCCTTGTAAGGGCTTTTTCGGAACTTATAAACATCCCCCATGTGGGCCATAAAAAGGCTTTTTGTTTCCTATCCCTTCTTTTCCCTTTTGTTTTTTTGGAAATACTATGTGATGTCTTTTGACTTTCGACCCGAGGTCCCAGGTCTTGGTTTAGACCCTCGGGCTTTGCTATTGTCGGGCAATCCGTAACGGTTGAAGATCAGTCCCCGAGAGTCTCTCGGGTCAGACCTGGTTTTTATGCATTTGGCCGGCACGGCCTTTGATTCTAGCGCTGGTGACAGTGACTCGTATGCATTGGGTCGGTACGCCCTTTTAGTGTAAGCTGGCATTTGAGCTCTTATGCTTTTGCTCTTAGGCATTTTTATTAGTTTGGGCTCAGTCTCCGAGTCCGGTTTCGACTCGAGCTCATTTGACCCTCAAGTTTTAGAATTTCAAACTGGCCCTTAGGCTCTTACGCGCTGGGTCGACGTGACCTTTTATGTGGGCTGGCGACAATGGCTTGCTTTTAGGCATATTTGGTTAACTGCTTTGGTTCAGTCTCCGAGTCGGGTTTCGACTCGAGCTCATTCGACCCTCAAGTTTTTGGATTTGTGTGGGCTGGCGAAAATGGCTCTCACGCCTTGGGTCGAAGCAACCTTTTATGTGGGCTGGAGACAATGGCTCTTATGCCTTGGGTCGAAGCGACCTTTTATGTAGGCTTTATTTTTCCCTCGATAAGGATTTTTTGAAAGTGTTTGCCTAACTCTTCGACGGTTTAATAATAAACCTCGATTGCGAGTCATTATATGGCGATGATCGAGCACCTCGGGAGGTTTGGCTCGGGGGCTGAGTATCTCGTAGCCAGTGTTTAGGAGCTGACATGGTCGAAGCTCTTTTGCCTATGTCGAGGGTAGCATGTTTAACCGGTTCTTTTCGAAGTAGATTCGAAGTAATTGAAGGCCTATGATTGTGTAGCGACGGTCGGGCGTCCCCGGGTCGCGTTAGTTTGGCTGGTATAGCCTTGTGACCGTAGTCATTTGCGTTTGGCCGGAGCCACTTTTAGTCCCGAGTGAAGTAGTTTCGGCGTCTATATCGAGGGTATGCCTTTTAGTGGTCTTACAAGTTCGATATATAGCCTTAACTTTGAGATCGGGTTTATGCCTTTAGTAAGGTCTTACAAGTTTGACATGCCTTTGAGTTCTTACAGTTTTGGATACTTGGTACAAGTATGGTTCATGCCTTGCTCGAGGTCTTACAAATACTGTCACTTGGTACAAGCGCGGTTCATGCCTTGTTTGAGGTCTTACAGATATTATTGTTGCCTTATGTAGGTCTTACGAGACTGAGGCTGCCCATTTGGGGTCTCATGGCCTCGGATTTTTGATAAGACGATAGAGATGGCGATTAACGGCAGTCCCCGAGTTATCGAGGATTTCTCGACTCGGGAGCCATTATAATGGAGATGGCAATTGACGGTAGTCCCCGAGTCGTGGAGGATTTCTCGGCTCGGGAGCCATTACGATGGAGATGGCAATTGACGGCAGTCCCCGAGTCGTGGGGAATTTCTCTGCTCGGGAGCCATTACGATGGAGATGGCGATTCACGGTAGTCCTCGAGTCGTGGAGGGTTTCTCGACTCGGTAACCATTACTTGTGAACTAGGTATTTCCTCATCGAGGGCTTACGATTCCGGAGTTTCAGACCCGGGGGTCATGTGGACTTGAGTTTTTGACGCCAGTCCCCGAGTGCTCGGGACATTTTTGGCTCTGGAGCTATTTTGTGATCTCAGTGTTGCCTCATTGGGGGCTTATGAGTTAGGAGATCCGACCCGGGGGTCGCATTGTTTTGAGTTATCGATGCCGGTCCCCGAGTGTTCGGGACGTTTTTGGCAGAGGAGCCATTTTTGCAAAAAAATACCGAGTTTCTTTTGAAGCGTGAAAGGCTTTGATGAAAAATATTCTTCGATTACTTGGTACAAGTATACATGCCTTTGCTGTTAGGAGCTTGGTTATTCTATATGGGCACGGTTCATTCGACCGTTTGGCCTGGTACATTGTATTTTCTATCGAAACCCTGTTCAGCATATCTTAGCTTCTCCGAGAAGGTGATCTTCCGGGGGATGCCCCCCAGTATTCGAGGTTGATTGCAAAAGAAACCCTGAATACTTGTTGAGTCTTCTTAGGTAGAATATAGACGTTGCCTCGTTAAAACCTTGCCGGTAAAACCCTTCTAGGGACAAAATCCGGTCGAAGGAAAAGAGTACAACGCGTGCTCAAGGGTGTTTCTAAATTTTCAATCGGACACCCTAGCAGTAATATCGTTTTACCATTGATATGTTCTAGTTGCTTGGAAGCGGTTCGCCCTCCATGGTACTGAGCTTGTAAGACCCTTTGCCGATTACTCCGAGGACACGGTACGGTCCCTCCCAATTTTGGCCTAGCTTTCCTTCATTAGGGTTTCGGGTGTTAAAGGTGACTTTTCTTAGGACAAAGTCCCCAACTCCGAAATGTCGAAGGTTTGTTCTCCTGTTATAATATCTTTCGATCCTTTGCTTTTGGGCAGCCATCCGGACCGGCGAGGCTTCTCGTTTTTCATCTAATAGTTCGAGGGCCGTTGTCATGGCCTCGTTGTTCGAGCTCTCGATGGTGTGTTGGAATCTAGCGCTCGGCTCCCCGACCTCCACTAGTATCAAAGCCTCGGCGCCGTACACTAGAGAGAAAGGTGTTTCCCCTGTGCTTGATTTTGAAGTTGTTCGGTATGCCCATAGCACTTCGGGCAACATTTCTCTCCACTTTCCCTTAGCGCTTTTCAGCTTCTTTTTTAAGTTTTGGATGATGGTTTTATTTGTGGACTCGGCCTGGCCGTTCGCACATGGGTAGTAAGGCGTCGATAGGATTCTCTTGATTTTGTGATCCTCAAGGAATTGTGTTACCTTGCTTCCGATGAACTGCCTCCCGTTATCGCATGTTATCTCGGAAGGAATCCCGAATCGACACATAATATGGTCCCAGATGAAGTTAATGACTTTTTTTTCTCTTATCTTCTTGAAGGCCTGCGCTTCCACCCATTTTGAGAAATAGTCAGTCATAAATAAAATGAATTTAGCTTTACCTGGTGCCGTCGGCAGGGTGATAAGACTGAATGTAGTTGTTCGCCGGGTTGGTGAATCATAGGGGCAAATCTATGGCATTTATCGCATTTTCGGACGAATTCCTTAGTATCTTTTCCATGTTGTCCCAGTAGTAACCTACCCTGATTACCTTTCGGACCAAGGAATCAGCGCCGGAGTGGTTTCCGCAAGTACCCTCGTGAATTTCTCGGAGTACATAATCTGTATCCCCGGGCCCTAGACATACTGCTAGGGGGCCATCGAAAGTTCTTCTGTACTGAGTCTTGTTTTCATCGAGCGAGAACCGGGCTGCTTTGGTTCATAGGGCCCTCGATTCCTTTGGATCCGCGGGCAATTTTCTATCTTTCATATAATCAATGTATTTATTTCTCCAGTCCCATGTTAAGCTGGTGGAATTAATCTCAGCATGACCTTCCTCGACCACTGATTTAGATAGCTGAATAACAGCCCCGGGGAGTAGGTCATCTTCTTCAACAGATTATCCTAGGTTTGCGAGGACATCGGCCTCGCTATTCTGCTCTTGAGGTACGTGGACTAAGGTCCATTATTTGAAGCGACGTAATGTGACTTGGATTTTGTCCAAATACCTCTGCATCCTGTCTTCTCGGACCTCGTAGCTCCCATTCACCTGGTTTAATACCAGGAGTGAATCGCATTTTGCTTCGATGGTCTCGGCTCCCAGGCTTTTGGCCAGTTCTAAACCTGCAATTATAGCCTCGTACTCGGCTTCATTGTTAGTCAATTTTGAAGTTTTTATAGATTGTCTGATCACGCCGCCTGTAGGTGGCTTTAGGACTATATCGAATTCGGATCCTCTCACGTTTGTGGCGTCGTCAGTGAACAAGGTCCATACCTTGGAAGACGTGCCTGATTTTAGTAAAAGTTCCTTCTCTACCTCGGGCACGAGGGAGGGCGAGAAATCGGCCACAAGTCCGCCAGAATCTGGGACTTGATGGCCGTTCAAGGTTGATACTCGATATCATACCCCCCGAGTTCGATGGCCCATTTGGCCAATCGACCCGATAGTTCGGGTTTGTGCAATATGCTCCGGAGGGGGTATGTTGTTAGAACGCAAATATGGTGGCATTGAAAATAGGGTTTCAATTTTCGCGATGCGCTTATTAACGCAAGAGCTAATTTTTCTAGGTGTGGATACTTAGTTTCGGCATCCCCCAGGGTCCGGCTTACATAATAAACAGGGAATTGCGTACCTTGCTCTTCTCGGACTAGCACGCCGCTTATCGCTATTTCGGATACGGCCAAGTATAGATACAGTGTTTCATCCTCCTTTGGCGTGTGGAGCAAAGGTGGGCTAGTCAGATTTCGTTTCAACTCCTCTAGGGCGTGTTGGCATTCTGGAGTCCATTCGAAGTTGGTTTTCCTTTTGAGTAAGGAGAAGAAATGATGGCTCCTGTCGGATGACCTTGATATGAATCTGCCCAGAGCCTCTATTCGCTCTGTCAGCCATTGCACGGCCTTTACATTATTTACCACCGTGATTTCTTTGATGGCCTTGATTTTATCGGGGTTAATCTCGATCCCCCTGTTTGATACCGTAAAGCCCAAGAATTTGCACGAACCCACTCCAAAAGCACATTTCTCGGGGTTGAGCTTCATGTTGTAACTTCTGAGGATGTCGAACGTTTCCTGCAAATGAGTCAAATGGTCCTCTGTGCGCAGGGACTCATCCTTGATGAATGCGTGTTTTATCTCAGACTGTGGTCTTCTTTTCTGCTTCACCGGTTTAAACCTGGGGTCGACACTCAGTCGGTGGGAGCTTATTTTCGGCGGAATTCATGTCATATCTAAGTGGGACCAAGCGAAACAGTCGATATTCTTAATAAAAAATTGAATGAATTATTTCCTAAGTTCGGGGGTTAATCCCGTTCCCAGGTATACCTTACAATCTGGGAGGTGTTCACTCAAAACAACTTGCTCCAAATCTTCAATAGTTGATTTTGTTGCATCCGACTCTTAGGGGGCTACGAAAGTTCGAGGAGCGAGGAAATCTTCTTCGTCATCCTCGGGGGTATGTATGCTCCTAGGCTCATCCGAGGTCGAGCGTATGGGGGTCGACGCCTCCTGGTAAACTGCGAACATTTCTTTCACCGCATGTTGTTCTCCATATATGGTCGTTATGCCATCCTTTGTCAGAAATTTTATCATCTGGTGCAGAGTCGACGGTACTACCCTCATGTTGTGTATCCACGGCCTGCCAAGCAATTCATTGTACCTCATGTCGCCATTGATGACTTGAAACTTGGTGTTCTGAACCGCACCGGACGTGTCGATCGGGAGGGTGATTTCTCCTTTTGTTACTTCGCCGGCCATGTTGAAGCCGTGGAGGACCCAGGAGGCGGGTATGATCTGATCGAGCAACCCAAGTTGTTATACTACCTCTGACCTGATTACGTTGGCCGAGCTGCCTGGATCCACGAGCACACGTTTAACTCGAATGTTGCTTAAAAGAAACGAGATTACCAGCGCATCGTTGTGTGGTTCTTCCAAGGTCTCGAGATCCTCTTCGCTGAATGCGAGGGTGTCTTCGGCCACGCGATCTCGGATCGGCTCTTCTATTGCGGCGGATATCTTTGTCCGTTTGATCATGGGCCCTTGGGGAATGTCGGTCCCTCCAATAATCATATGAACTGCCGAGGAATCTCTTTTGTTGCCCAGGTTGGATTTTGTTGAGTTTCCGCGAAACTTTTCAGCACGCTTTCTAGTGAATGCGAGGAGCGGTGTCAACGCATTGGGCGTCGCGTGAGGTCGTACCCTTGGAGGTCGGCTCCGATGCGTTCACAGGGTTCCGTGGTGGAATACCGACACCTGGAACAGCCACACCATTTTCTTTGTGGTTCTCGAGATAGTTGTTTTCACCTCTATTTACTGAGTTAGGCATTTTGACCTGAAATTGAAGATCTTGGACAAGAACAGGTGTGAAAGATAACTTGTGTTGCATAATGAAACCAGCAAGAAAATAATCACTATTATTTTTAGCCCCACGGTGGGCGCCAAACTGTTTACCGTGAAATGGTAATAACAATTTAATTTGATTATGGGATTCTAAAAATACGTGATCTATTTTTATGCTTGTTGTTAAGCAGTTGATGCTATGTGTGAGACTTAGAAACGAGATAAGAGTTAGGAATAAGGTGATAACCAAACCTATAGGTTAACAATCGGGGCCTCGAGCCTGTCGATTCGGGAGCCTCAATGTCGATTTCGGTGCTCGGCTGGGATCTATCGAAGGCAATCGATGAGCGAATAACAGTTAGAATAAGATCAATGGAGGCTCTTTATAGCCAATGATAAGCAATAAATGATGAACAATAATGAAGATAATAAATGGAAGCAATAATATCAAGAGAATGTGTTAGAGAGAGAATATTCTTATGTATTTAGTATGGAGCAACATATCCCTACAATATGGCAAGGACCCCCTTTATATAGGAAGGGGGTATCCCAACATAGTACAAACGCATTTATTACAAAGATAGAGATGGGACAGCTAGTTGACATCATGACGCGGGCTTAGACTAGCCTGACAGACTTTACCGGCTCTATCTGCACCCCTTGGGAACTCCCCTCTTTTCCAATATATTTGTTGGTCTGCATTGCCTCGAGGTCGAGCGTCGACAACCCTCGAGGGTGAACCTCGACCCCAGTCTCGGGCCTTGTGAAGTATGTCTACGAGGCATCATAATGACGGGAAATTGGACCCTCCAATTTTACCGTGCACAGAATATTTAGTAAGAGAAAATATATTAAAAAGAAATCTTATGAGTACTGTGCCAAGCGCTGGGAAAGGATGATGCCGTTGACGGAATGATATTATCGGTGGCGGTTGCAACGAACTGTTCTGTCCATCCACGGTAATTTTCATCATCCATGCTAGTCAACATAGCATGGTGGCCACGTTTGCAGAGGTTTATCATACCTCCCCGAATAATCTTTGGGGAATAAAGGTTCATCATACGAGCTAATGATAGCTCTTCCCCAGTTTCCTGACACAGGCATCGAAGGCAGGTAACTGTCCTCCATACTAAAGGGCTTGCCTGTGCCAAGCACACTTGATAGCGAAGGCAAAATTCCGCAATCACGGGATCAATCTCTCATCTCAAAGAAAATGCACCCAAAGTAAAGGTATACGTATAAATATATGTAAATCCTTCCCTGGGAAGGGTCACTCGCTCTGATACGTCATGAGCAATGATGTCCAAATCATGACAGCGGCAGTCTTCTTTCACAGTTGGAATACTAGAAGGACGGATGGAAGAAGGATACCTACTAACAGCCCATCTACGAGAGTTAGCAGTAGGAAATTTTTCTTCAAAATCCTTTGTGGTGTTAAGTTTCCTTGGGATGATGGAACCCACCGTCGGAGGAGCAGAATCCTCGATTTTGTTCTTGCCCTTTGAAGAACTAGAACGTTTTGAAGAGGAAGCCATTGGATTAGAAGGAAGGAAAGTTTTAGGTTCGAAGAGGATTAGAGAAAAGTTGGGAAATAAAGATGCAAGTTAGAAGTTTGAGAAATTATGAAGTACATAAGAGGAGGAGGAGGATGCGTATAAGTAAAGTTTTGGCGACTAAATTCATGGCCATGATACCTCGATAAACGGCAAAAGCTATACTAAATCGTGGGTTGACGCATGTTCGGAGCATTTAATGCGGAGAGACGTGCGTCTAATCAATCGTCAGAAGATTGCAGAGGGAGTTGTAGTAATTCTCGCCAAAAGAAGTATTTTTACCAACTTCCAGGTAACACAAGATTGTGTCACCGGAAAGCAGGGGGACTATCTGTATAGGGAAAAATACGACATGACACATGGCCGCTTAAAGGAAGGACACGTGAAACCCACGATGGGGATGGCCACCGAACGTAGCTATTTCTCTTGTCACCGGAAGGAATAATGATCATAAAAGGAGTATTAAATGCTTTGCGCCTATAATATTTAATACAGAATATTTTGCAGCATTAAGGACGTAGCCCGTTACAAGGAATTTGGCATTTATGTCTATCGTTACATCTTCATCAATAGCCCTCATAATTGACATTAAAGAATGGCATGATCCTAGGACCTCCTTTCCTAGACATAGCTATAAATAGGGAGCTCAGTTATCATTCTAAAGGACACGAATTTTCTGGCTGACTTACAATACGTTCTATAAAGAATTTTAATACAATTTTGCTTTCTCGCTTTTTGATCTCGTCATTATTGTGCCCGAAAACCCTGTTCCCGGACTCATCAGCTCTGCCGTTTCATCTACATTTCAAGGCTAAGTATTTTATATTTCATCAGCTATTTCGTTATTTTTTGGAACAAATTAATTCACTTGTTTAAAGACCACGAACAAATTCAACTGTATCATTTTACGGGTAAACAGACTCTAACATGTATAAAAAGGTAATTGAGAGTAAGCATTAGATTTGGGTAATTTCTTATTTAATTTGGTCAAACGGAATCAAGGCTTATCAATCTTTGTCCCAATTGTTTATAACATGGTGGTAGATGGGGTCACTGACATGATTTGGTTTGCTACTTTGTTTTTTTGTGACTTGCAATACCATATGTCATTTTGACACTGTCAAATAATTAGGACAAAATTGCATGATCTAAGCCAGTTTTCGAACTGGTAGCTAAAAAATAGCCAGTATTTGTAAAGTTATTAAAAAATTATCACTATTTTACGCGGAAATAAAATTTGAACAACAATACCTTAGCTGAAACACGGAAAATTTCAGCATAATATGCTGTTTTATGGAGCTCATGTATAAACTTTCAGTTTATTATGTTGGAACTCCAGTATATCATGAAATTCCAGCACATTATGTTGGAATCTGATATGTAAAACATTTGAACTCCAACATATTATACTGGAATTTATCCGGATTTTTAAAGGTGTTTTTGTTCACATTTTATTTTTACATGAAAAAATAGCTAAATTTCGTTTATTTTTAAAATTGTGGCTAATTTTCAATTAGTAGTTTTAAATAAGGCCATTTTTTTATTTTTCCGCAATAATTGGAGCCTTTATAGTCGATGATGTATTACAAAAAAAAACTCGGGACTGTTTCTAAAGTTGAACTCAAATGGCCTTTGCTCAACTTTTTGTAAGAGTTCCAACTAATTCTTGTTTCAATGTTTCTCAAAGACTGTTTATCAATATAGAAAAGTTTTCAAATTTTGAAATAGAGGCCACCAGTAAATTCAATTCGACGGGAAAAAAACTAAGTAAATGATTGTTGTACGTCAAACAAACTATATTCATTGCTAGAAGAGAAATCAAAGCTTATGGGAAATTTTAGACACAGAAATTGCTAGCAAAACAATATGTAAAAACTTTAAAAATCAATCCCAGCAGCTAAATACCATCATTGCCAAGATTAGAAGTTGAGTTTAACTCAAAAACATGGGGCACCGTATATGCCAAGGCTGCAATTATTTGAAGCTTTCTCTTATATCACCACTGAGCCTCAGTAGTTTTGCTGCAACTATTACTCACTTTATCATAAAGCAGTGTGTAATTTGAGCTGCTTATGTTCCTGAGATAGCAGCCTGAATAATCATCATATTTATATCTTTGTTGGCTACTCCCAAC
This sequence comes from Nicotiana attenuata, assembly GCF_001879085.1. NCBI lineage: Eukaryota > Viridiplantae > Streptophyta > Magnoliopsida > Solanales > Solanaceae > Nicotiana > Nicotiana attenuata. The sequence goes on along the minus strand of NC_031995.1, from coordinate 15,733,747 downwards.
TCCACTTACTATAGACTGGTCCTTTAAAAGCATATATCCTTGTGCTTTTTGCACATTTTGAATAGAGCTAGTTGAGGTTCTATTCTTGAAACCCTTCAACCTCTTCTCATCAAATATTAAACTCACATTTGAAATAGAAACATAACTTTGATCTCCTATCTCAACACCATCAGAGTACAATTGAAACTGAAACTTTTTAAAGGATTCAAGAACATGACCAGAAAAAGACGGCGTCTTGGCATAAACTGTGTCATTAAAATCAATAGTTTGATCCACAATTTGCAAGTTCGCTTCATTTCCCATCACAATTTTGTTACTATAACTCAAATCTTGAGATGACCTTGTAGTAATTGTTCCATAAGATGATTTTACCCATCCGTTCAACGAAATCGACCTACGTGCATTCGTGACAAAGGATCCATCAAGTCCTTTAAAATTGCTTGCCAAAGAAAAGGAAAGAGGCAAATTACTAAACTCCAACAACTTCCCTTGTGTTTTTACACTCTTTTTATCCAACCAAAGATGCAAATTTGCATCAATATACCACACATTCAAAGCATTTGTGACACTGAATGAAATCTTATGGATACTTCCATCTAATATCTTTCCTAATAAAGGGGTAATTTCAATGTCATAAGAAGGAAGATCAAATGAGCCAATTCCACTAATTGGTCTCCACAATAGAGGATTAATACCACCAGTATATACCACAGTAAAAGGCCAAACTGCACCAACTACAACATCATCTACACTTACTATTACTTCCCTAAAAGCACCATTCCCCTGCATATCAGTACGATTATTCGCAGTAATATAACCATTTGGCAAATTTCCATACCAGAATTCATCATTCTCATGGAATGATACGTAAACTTCCAATAATGCCCTGTATGCATTTTGTGGGATTTTGAACTCCTTTGACTGTACATCAGTAGAATTCTCAATCTCAAACCATAGACCATCGTTTAATGGCAGATTTCTCGAAATGGGTACGATCAAATCAGCCCCATAATCAAATCCCAGTTCTTTATCAGCAGGATAGAAATGGACAAATATTTTCACATGATACACTCCAGTATATATACTATCAACAATGTTCCCTAAATAAACAGCAAGAGTTTGATTGGTCATGAGCAAAGAATAATACCTAGTAATGTCTTTCTTGACAGTCCAAACAATCCCATTAGGCCTCGGCTCAGCAGTACAACTCCTGAAAATCTCAACCCCACCAAGCCAAACACCAAAAATGCGATCAAATTGCCTTCCTTTACTCGTTGCTGTCCATTCTAGCACAATCTTGGAAAAATTCTGAGATGGACAATTTGGAGGAGGAGTGTAATTTGCTAGTACCGGTGGTTTACCATATGTATAGGCAAAGTCATGTTTGAGGACTAAGTAGGAGCAAGGTTTGGTTTTAGGTAATTTTGTAGGTTTAGTGACTTCAAAATAAGTCGTAGGAGTGTCATTCTTGGATATAGAGTCTAGTTGAGCAGTGAGTTGTGGTCTAGAGAGAGCTGCATTGTGAAGTCTTGCTGCGGAAAAGAGCGATAATTGGAGTAAACAAGTGAAAAAGAAGAAGAAAGAGATAGCCATGAATTGTTAGCCTTGTTTAATGGATATTTGGAGCAAGAAACAATATAATGTCCTATGGAAAGTGAAAATGTTTCCTAGTTTTCCTTGTTCTTTACGACTGCTTAGAAATTCACCAAAATGGATGACTTCATTCTAGTAGTATGTATTTAGCACTGATACCCAAATAAGTAAAGCAATCAAAATGAATCCCGAAATATAAGAATAACTTGCATGAAATCAGATAGTGATATAAGTCGTGAAGATCCCAAAAATTAAAGCAATTAAAATGAATCCTGAAATGACAATAGTTAGCATGAAACAAGACAGAAAATGATGAGTCATGAAAGATCCAACCGCGACGATTTGAATTCTCCTCGAAACATGTTTAATAGAGTACAAGATAACAGCTGTATGTTAGCCTTATTATCTTTTATGTTTATCTAAAATATTTCGATATCACGTTTAATATATGTCACATACTGGAATCATATACATGATGTAGAGTAAATATTTAAAACTTACAGTTAAAGAGGTTAAGGTGAACCAGATAACATCACATTAAGGTTTAAATACTAGTATTAATTAAGCAACTTTTAATTTAAAGAAAAATGATAACACTACAATATTAACAAGGGAATAGTGAAAAAAATATTTCATAATGTTTCCATTTAAATTGTCATATACGGTCACAAAACGACTAAATAAAACCATCAATGCTAGAACGGCGATTAGTATTAAGTATATCATCCGTGACAATAGCATTGGTACCTTCATTTTTTCAGCCAATTGTTCCACATCTATGGCCACAGAATCCTCGTATATTCCTTCATTTCTTTCGTTTCGTCACCTCTTCACCACAAACATGCCAACTTATACTTAAATGAGCTACAGCAACCTTAAACAACGGAATCCACCAGGCAAACCTTGATTAATCCTTCACGAGATGGTGAAATAAAAACAGAAGGGTAACACGCAAACTTTCTGGTAAAAAATCAGTGTTTCCAACGAAGGTGAACAATCACTCAGAAAATAAGGGGATGGCGAGGAATACCATCCGTTTATTTCTGCATAATACACTAATAAGGGTTGGCGCGATACAAACATACAGTGATGCAGATAATGAGGGTGATATTTCCCTTGTTATCCAGGCCCAACCTCTATTCCAAAATGAAAAGAAACGGGACGTTGTACCTCCTTTTTCTTTGGAAGTTTGGAGGATTTTGTAAAAAGCAACAAACAAATGAAATTTACATCCTGTACAGTCAGCTGCCGTCCCCTTATCTGTAATTTCTCGTATTCTTTTGAATTTATTATATAATGTCAACTAAGAGATCGGTTCAAAACAAAGAGTTGACCGGAGTCTCCATTCAAAAAGAAAAGTTCCAAAGGTACATAAGAAGACACAGATACTTCTGATGAGGCAAATCTATATGTAGGCTGCAAAATCTTGCTACCTTTGGCACATGGAATAGTTAGAAGACGCGGACCAGTTCTCATCTGCCATATCTGCAATAATAAACTCAAGTGTCAAAACAAGCATAATCTCCAATGCATGTCCATAATACAATCAGCTAGAGTTCCCATCTAATCCTTGGAAGTGCTCTTTCCAGCATAGACTAACTGTCCTTTTTCAGATCTTTCTACAATTATAAGAGATTATGGATGACAAATACACTAACATAACCATTCATTTAGATAGAAAAGTCTCAATCTTCATTTTCGAATACAGTATTATCAAGAGAAATTACTGCTCAGCAAATTTACTCGAACAATTTTTCATCAATGCAGTTTTCACAAGCAAACAACAAATCAGACAAATGTGTTTGTGGTTTACTCTAATAATCATTTTGCAAAAGGATGGTAGTCGCGGCTGTATTGAGTTACTTTAAATGAGTCTGAAGTATATAATGGAGCTGAGATGAATGAGAAGAGTGATACAGCAAGAGAGAGTAGCAACATACCTCAACAATCCCTTTACGCGGTGCATGAATCGCTAGACAGAGGCAATAATCACTCTTCATGTGTTCGCCGTAAGCATATCTAGATGTTTCAACATCCTTACCGGCAAGCATCTCGACAAATAGACAACTTGCATCACGGTAACCCTGCAAACCAATATGTTCATCATTATATCAGGCGATAAACCTGGAAAGATACCTCGTTTGCTATGGAGTATTTCAACTGAACTACTCAAAATCATTTGTTAAATCCAACTTTCCAGTCAACATTGAGATTCAGTTCTTATATAAAAGGTTGATTCAGTGAACTAATAATCAAACATTATTCTACCGCAACTACACAAGTATATTTTCTTCGTCATCTAATGATCACTTATATAACTATTCATAATTTGGATAAACCACACTAAACAATTACAAATAGGAGCATAGAACGAACCTTCCACAGACGGACCACCACAAGGGCCTGAGTGTCTAAGAGTAAGATACGACCAAGAGAATCAGTTATTGCAGCCAAAGTACCACTAGGTGATAACGTCAGCTTCTCGCCCTTTCTAGGGTGATCCTTAAAGCAAGTCAAAGGAGAAGCTGCCAAAAAAAAAAAAAGCAAATTTACAATGACATTATGTCAGCTATATTGACATCCAAAATAGATACTGGAGTATATGACAAAATCTGAAGTACAATTACGTAAAACATGGAAGGCGAAAAAGAACAGCTAAAATTTATATTATCAGGTGAATTATTGAGAACCTAGGACTTCAACTGAAAAAATAAGGAGCACTAGAAGAATCACCCAGAAGATAACTTTAGCCTTCTCCACTTCACATATAAAACCTCAATTGGAAAGCAATACGCTAGTTATTTGAGTTTTACGGCTTACCTAGAAACTATAGTGTTTATTTTACCAACCTGCATTGCCAGGTTCAGCTTGCTGACTGTCAGTCAGCACAAATTTGGAAAGTAAATTACCCAAAGCCCAAAGCAAACAAACAAAATTACCATTGTTTGGTCCAATCAATACTGACCATGTTTTCTCCAAGTCTAGAAAGATAACGAGAGTTGAACAGGTTTTTCTTGAAAGGAGTTGTCATGTACAAAGGGCAATACAACATATGGTACACCATTACACTAAACTTTTTTCTCCACCTAGTGACACAAAAGGTGTCTCCTTCTACTTGCAATAGCCTATACACCACAAAATCTGATTCACTGCAACCTATGTTGTTCGGATACCAGTGCGGGCACCCAACACGAGCACGGATCTAGAAGTCAGATTCGTCATCACCTAAATCTACGGATTGGGGGATATGGATTGGAGTATGGGTACGGGTGTTAAGATATAACCAATAATGTATATTATGACATATGTGAGTACATATATATTTTGACAATTAGTTGAAGTTATTAAATCGAAGCTAGTATAATCAAATTCATTCTAGACACTTAATAATTTATTCATGAGTTATCTCATATAGTAGCAAAGTGTTCTAGTACTTATGTGAATATATACATGAAATAAACCAAATTTCAAATTAAATACCAATCAACATATACTTCTTGGCCGTAGGTGTAGTCAAAACACCCAAGTTAGGTTGACCAAATGCAGTGCAGATCCCTCACCCATACCCAAGTTGTGTTGCATCGACACAGGTGTAGGGTTTTGAAGGATCTGAGCAACACCAAATGCAACCCTGGCATTACAAGAGCGACTGGGGACTCTGCACAAAAATGATCCCTATAAAAAAATCACTGTTGCATTGCACTGATAAATCAATTCTATCATACTATTTTCCTCATAAACATTCTCCAACTTGCATTAAAGTGCCAACTGCCGACCCCATTTTAACTTTTTCTCCAACTAGTTACAGTAGTTAAAAACAGGTTGAAACTAATGCAAAAGAAAGAGAGAGGACGTTGAAACTTTGTAACAATCGCCTATACATCTAAAATACACGAATATATTGAATGTGTTAATGAAAGTTATAATTACCTAGCACCGCGATAACAGGGACGGGGACGGGAGGGGAGAAGGTACAAGAAAGAAATACATAGAGCTAACCTAAGTTGCTCAGACACGGGTGACATGGGTGTGGATCTCGAGGACGGATCCTTCGAGATGTAAATTCTAAGATTTGGGGATACGGATCCTAATGCGGATACATGTGCGGGATCCGGCTAAAAATAATTCAAAAAAATAAAAATATAAAAATATCTCTAAATTATGAGAAATTTTGTGGAATCTGGAATACTTATATATAGCTTGTAAAGTGTGGATTTCTTTTTTGTTCTCAAGTTGTAGATAAGAAAAGGATTTATTTCCTAGATAAGGTATGCTATTTTCTTCAAATTTACCCTTGTTTTGGTTTTGATTTCGAGAATCAAATTGTATCTCGTCTCGCATTTTTCCGTCCGTTATGGTCAAAGTACCCAAATTGTTTTACCAGATCCGGTACGGATCCCATACCCACACCCATACTAGTGCCGTGCCGACACGGATGCGGCACCTAAACTGCCGTGTCGGAGCAACTTAGGAGCTAACTTTATACATAGAGAAAGAATTGATCACTTCTTAAATCTGAATTACACCAAGCAAGCCTCCACCCAAAAACTCCTACAGACTTTATAACTAACTTTTGGCAACAATACCTTGACACTGGTCAGTGTCAATTACAGCCCAGTGGCTTACAAACTACTTTCTAACTCGAAGATAAACTTGTAGAAAAGAACACCTTCTTCCAGTCTTGATCTATAGATGAAAGTTCATGGAAGCAAAGGAGAGATGGCAGGATGCATGGAAGGTGAAATATAATTTAGTATTTGACATCTAAAAGCAATGATACATGAACAACCACTACATCTATAACGACTAACTACATAGAGAGAGCAGAATAAAAAATTCTTTCAACAGATGAAGAAATACCATCTACCTCGAGCAAAAGGCTGAGGCTTTGGTTCTGGTCTTTTTGCGGGAGTTGCATCACTTCTCCATAACATTTTTGAGATAGAAGTTATTGTAGAAAAAGTTGCAGGCACAACCTTTGAGAGAATAGCCCCTACTATTGATCGGCTTCGGTCTACAGAAAGTCTTGAAAGTGTGAAGAGAAACTCAATTTAGTAAATAAAGTAAGAAATGGGAGTGAGAACAGCTTTCTAGATAGAAAATTTAAATGTGATCTTGAAAAGAACCATAAACTGTACTGAATAAAATATGCTGCAGACTAACCGATAAGCAGAAATCACAGCGTCATCTCCAACAGTGATCGCGCAATAATAACGCTGACTTGACTGCCCAACAACAAAGGCAGCTGAATTCAAATACCAGAATAACTTCAGAAAATTTCCGAAAGTCATAGGACAAAAAATAGCATCTCATTCGGGCAGTAAAAATTCATTTTTGGTGAGTGTAGAACTTTAGGTGAAAGGGTTGAGAAAACAACAAATCCCAGTAAAAACGTATAGCTTGTATAAAAGGAAGAAAAGAAAGTACTGATTTGATACAGTTAGAAATTAAATATTACCTGGATTTCCAGCAGAGGAGGGGGCATCAGACCAGTGATGGCAGCGTCAACACAAGGACCATACTTACTTACATTCCATAACTGGTATGGAAGCCTACCAAAAGTATCTATCGAATTTTCAGAATCTCTTTCATCCCAAAACTGGGAGTGTCTTTCCCGAAACCACCTCTGAAGCATATTCTGCATTTTGTTGCCAACATGAATTAGCAGTATGGCATAGAGATCCTAAACATCATGTATCAAGATCTAAATGGTGATGTAAAACTGAAAAATAGATGTTCTCATATTATAGTTGATAAATAAAAAAACTAGTGTTTCCTGTAACTGCGAGATTATCCGAGTACCTGAAAGTCAGATCCATCAAACCGAGCAATAACACCTGACATAACAACACAGACCTCTTCTGATGATGCATCTTGGGTCAAATCTCTCTTGGTTCCACGGACTCTCAATCTGAGAATCTTCCCAGGGCTTACTATCTGCCACACAAAAGTTCTCGTCAGTTTGCTAATTATCTTATGGCACAGCGAAGGACACTAGAAAGCAAACAACACATAATCTCGAACCAAAGTACACATTATCAAGGAAGACAACTCAAATGCATTGCTGAAGAATAAAGATTGCGTCTTTCCTTTCTTTATTCCCCCTATCAGTTCTTCTTATAGCAGAAAGAAGAAGATATAGCAAGTTCAATCAAATGACGGATACAGCATGTGCAATAACATCTTAATCCATTCAGGAAGCACCAACTTGCTTATCTAGTGCTTGTTTAGCTCTTTCTTTGACATTTTGTCCCATTACTATAAGTATCACTATTGTTGAACAAACGTTCTCAGAAAAAACAAAATATTACAGCCTGTTCACTGTCCATTTCTTTTTCCCTTCATAAGCCATCAACACTATCAACACATACCCAAAGCAAATCTTTTTATTGTTATTGTTATGTTAGACAACCATAATCGTTTCTCAAATAGCTTCTTCACACAACAATCAGTCCCAAATCAATTTCACAACATACATTTATATTATCACTATTATATTTATTGTTATTATTATACTCCATTGATAAAGAACACAGCAATAATTATGCTGCTTTGGCAAACTATGAACTTGGAAAAATGGTACCTGTTTGTGAATGAGATCACCACGGAGAGAGTAAGTCAACAAATAACCACGAGAAGTGCCCAAAGCGAGAACTTTGATATCATCAAAGACTAACCACGCGATCGCCGATATATACTCAGCCTCGATCGGAGAAAGTTCGGGCACGATCTTCACCCGGTTTCTAACCGGGTCGGATCCTTCGGACAAATGAAGAATGAGAACAATCGAGCGGTTGGCTAACGCGAGAGAGTGAGTATCGAGAGCGGTGAGGAGATTAGGGTTGTTTACGAGCCAACCTTCTTTGCCGGCGCCGAGCTCCGTCAAATCTTCGCAGGCTATACATCCCAGCTCCGTCGTATGGTTTCGTCGGGCCATTACGGGTCAGAAGGAAACGATTAAAATAAGATCATCGGAAATTTGTCAAATCCCGGAATATAATTGTACACTTTATCTTTGTTTATACTTAGCTTGTCTGTATATTAAGGGAAGGGAAATAAAATATTTCATAGAGGTGAAGGAAATTCACACTTGGTTCTGATAAAATGGAGTTCTAATGTATTTAATATTTTAATATAAATTAGGACATCAATTTCTTAAACTTTTAAAGTGGATTTTACATACTGCGAAAAATAGATAAAGTTACAATGATTTCTACAGTTAAGAATTTAGCAAATTTTATTGACAAAAATAATCAACTAAGATATTATTTGATCTTATTATTTGTACTTAGGATGGAATGAGTATAGAAATGAGATATTAAAAATTTATATTAAATCTTACTTTTATTTTCCCTCCTTTTCTATCAGGAGGACCATTTAAACATACATATTTGTGGGAAAAGAAATCAACTTTGATTAAAAATATTTTGGGCAAAATACAAATGAGCTGATGGGTCGAAACTAATTGCATTTACTAGTAAAAATTATATATATTGTCAAATATTATTTTGAAGTGGTTAAAAATATACATTTCTCTAAAAAAAGAATTCTCACCCTCATTTTCATCCTGACAGCGCTTTTTAAAAAAATGTCATTAAACAATTTATGATAAGAAATGTTCTCCTAGTCGAGTGATCTCCATGCTATGTCAACAAAACAATGTAATAATTCCAAAGATACCTCATAAGGATTATAGTACTCTTTCTTCCTTAAAATAACATTTTCTCAAGTTTGAAGTCATTGTTATCATATTAATAGAAAAATAAAAATCTAACATCGAAGAAATGGTTAATAATCTTTTATTAGGAGTATTTAAATAGAAGAAAATGTGATATATGCATTTTAGCGAGCGTTTAGCCATAGATTCCAAATTTATTTTGAAAAATCTGATTTGGGTAAAGTTTGATTTAAAGATGAGAATATTTTTGGGCATCAGTTTTCAAAATATATTTCCCAACTTTATTTTGAAAAAACATGTGTATTATTAGTATTGTAAATATTTTGGCCTGGTTTTGGGATTTTGCCAAAATGTAGATAAAATCTATGGCCAAACATGTGTTTGCCAAATAAAACCCAAATTTATTTTGCAAAATCTATGGCCGAACGGGTGCCTTAGTTTCAAAATTCTTACATGTAAAAATAAAAATTTCTTGAGAGATTTGACATAAAACTGAAAAGTATTTGTAACGTGCTACAAAACCATCCTCATTTTGGAAAAAAATAGTTAACCACTTCATTATGCTTCTGATTAAGTTAATTAGTTTGGAGAAAAAATCTCTACTCCCATTATCCTATAAAGCAACACAGCTCACTCCTTTGCCCATGTTGCTGTGAAAAAATGCAGAATCAGAATTTGTCCGTAAGTAAAACCCTAAACCCTACCCTTTCAACATTTCAATCACCATCTCTCGCCCAATTCGTCAACCCTCTTCGCAGAACACTACCTCAAATTCCATCCACCTTCAGAACATCAAAGCCTCTCTCTATTCACTCCCACAACCGGGAACCCATAATTTTCCGGCGAAATGACAGTCGCCGGAGGGACATCCGACCGCTTGCCGGCCGAAGCAAAGGAAAACCTGGTGGCCCATCAACAGGTCGCATCGAGGGAAGCGCCGAGTTCCGGCGACAAGCTAAGAGAAATGCTCGCCGGAAAAGCAAGAAATTAGCAGAAAGCCTTTTTTACAGGCTTAAGAACCCTCACGGAAACTACCCCGATAATTTCTCTGAAGAAGAGCTTCAAATGATTGGTTTAGGTTATGATAGAATGGTTAGGTTCATGGAAAAAGACGACCCAAATCTCAAAAACCCGTTTGATTGGTATAAATATGGTCAATTTGGCCCATATTCTTGGCGTGGAGTTGTTTTAGGTGAGCCTATTCGTGGCCGATTCTCGGACGAATGTGTATCGATGATTGGTGAAGTTAAGGACCAAGAAGAGTGGGAAAAGATAGAGCAACATGAAATGGCTCAGGAATTTCAGAATAGATTGGATGCAATGGATAAAAATGTGGGCTTTAGGTACTTTTGGGTGTTTGTTAGGCATCCTAAGTGGAGGATATCGGATTTGCCTTGGCAACAATGGACTTTGGTGTCTGAAGTTGCACTTGAAGCTGGGAATCAGAGGTTGGATAAATGGAATTTGATGGGGCGGCTCGGGAATAAGGCGAGGTCATTGATCACACAATGTGCAGCATGGATGAGGCCTGATATTGTATATGTACAGAGACCTGTGTATCAGTGTAGATTTGAACCTCAAGATGACTTCTTTAAGGCGTTGGCACCGTTGCTTGATCCAGAAAGTGAGCAGGATTTTTTGTTTGAATTGGAGGATGATAATGGGAGGGTTGAATTGTGTACTTATTTTGGTGGGTTGTGTAAGATTGTGAGAGTGAATCCTAAGGCATTTGTGGATGATGTGGTTAAAGCTTATGAGAAGTTGAATGATGAAAAGAAGTCCAAGTGCTTAGGGTTCTTGTTGAACAATCATCCTGTGATGTTGTTGCATCCTTATACGAAAGAGTGGAAGGCGAAGTTGGAGGAAATGGAGATGGGATGTGATGCACCGGATGATGATGATGATTATGGTAGTAATAACAAGGGGGAGACCGAGATAGTGGACTGGATTGAGGACGATGAAGATGGTGAAGATGGCGATGAAGATGAGGGTCAGTACGATGTGGATTTGGATCCAAGAGGAAGTGAAGATGATGATCTGGGTATCAAGGAGGATGAGGATTCAAGTCAGGAAGAGGATGCTACATTCTGGGATGAGGAATTTAAGAAGGCATTGGGTAGCAACGAGGCAATGGAGAAGTTTGCCAAGAAATATATGGAGACATCTACGAAATTTTATGAAAAGAATATAAGGGCAATGGAAGAGAAGGAAGAAGAAGCAAAGAGAAATGATGGAGATGAATTAGCTATGAGAGGTGTTAGAGCCAAAGTTAGCCCACAGGAATGGGAGAATCTTGGATTTGGTCCTTATAGAAGGAAACTTAAGAAAGGTAAAACTCCTCCTGAATTGTTCTTGCGAGCTGCAGTTAGACCATTCACTTATAAGAATCTGGTAAAGGAAATTGTTTTGACCAGACATGCAATAATAGAAGGCGAGATTGGTCAAAAGAAATGAGGTAGTTACCAGCTTTTGCAATTGGTTAGAGGACAGACAGAAGTACTCCTTGTATTTCATTGGATACATACGCAGAAAAGAATGTATTGTTACTCGGGGAGCTAGGTTATTTCTTGTATAATTTCATTTGAGGCAGAAAGCTGACTCTTCAATCTCACAAAGACTATTCTTGCTGTGACAGTCTATATTGATACGAAGTTCTGATCAGAAGTTCAGCTTGTTCATAGTATACAGGCACGAAGGCATTCACTTATCAATTACTGCCTAAGCGGAAATTTTGAGCTTCTAAAACCACTTTTAAAAATAAACTTGTTTCAAACACGATTATCCCCATTTTAACTTGAGGTTTAAAAAGTGGCTAAACACTGGATTTATAAAGATTTCTATCAAAGGGTTGATGAAATCTCTAGTCAAAAAGTAATTCAAAAGAAATTGCACTACCAACTGATCCAAACGCACTCCGCTAAACTAATCCTTTCTGCGCATGTCACGAATTTTATTTTTCGCCTCAACGTCCCATCAACCAGAAAAATTCATACTATAACGTTTAACCTATTCGTCAGTTTTGTATTTAAGAAATTAGACTACCAAACCAATTTCCAAGCAATGCATCTCTGCATAGACTTGATTCTTGAAGAATAATAGCAGAAAACAAAAATGGAAGATAATTTAAATAAGAAAAATATTCTGCAAACCAATCAAAGGTATCTAACCAAGTATAATTTACACAATGCAACCCCCATTTGTAGGGAAGGAGTTTTAGCTTGTTCTCTCCGACCTGAGCTCAGATAATCTTTTTCTACTATATTCGATGTTACACAAAAAAGGGCTCCTTCGCAAGTAAACTACTTTCCGAAGAATTCCTCTGGAACATAAAATTTTAGTCCAATGGCCTGCAAACAGAAAACAGCAGAACCCCATATTATACTTTGCATGTACTGAAGATGTGCACTTGTGGACTAATGGGGGTGCCATTTTGGGGGATGGGAAGAAAAGCGCTTTTTCCTTATAGAAGAAAAATCAACTATGCAGCTGATAATTAATGCAAAAATGTTTGTGATATGGTTAGCATTTCAAAAAGAGCTTCTGAACCATATGTAACCAAGAATCACGCACATCAATAGAGCAGTCAGTTAGGCAGGGAGGTGATCAAGTTGGCATATAAAGGAAAGTTATAAATAAGCATGCAACCAAACTCAGCATCTAATGTCAGCGAAGTAGCCGGTTAGTCAGGCACCTGCGCAAATCTAATGTCAGCATCACTATGGTCGCCTTGTCTGCCAGCAGCATCACCAACATAAAAACATCTAGAATGACATTAAGCAAAGTTCTATTAGCTTTGACAAGCATTAGAAACAATGCAAGTTAATTTTATAATTGGACTATTGAACAAGGAAGAGGATATAACTTATCCATCTCAATGGAAATTCCAAAATTGAACTGCTTTTTCATAATATTCCACATCCCTATTTTAGGTTTGCGAAAGGGATCTTCTGGCTTACTGTTACTCAAGCCACAAGCAATGAACACCTGCACCAACAGAGCTATGAAATAAGCATTATAATATACATACAGAAAAATGCTGTTGATTATTTTCTATCTGCTACTTTGGCTATTTACGAAGTTATGAAGAGATCTACTTTCCTTATCCCTCCCACACCCCACACACCCCAACACACACACACACAGAGAGACACACAAAAAACATACACACAAAAATCACAACCCATCACCAACAACCAATAAAAGCTATAAAGAGATCCTACTTCAGTGAGCCTGTGAAAAGTTCTACTTATTTGATGAAAGCAAAAAGGAGACAAATCGGAAACAAGGAAGAGATAGTGCAGGAATAGAATGAACTACTAAAAAAATTGATTTGTGAAACTAGGATCCATCAAACTAATTCCCAGAAGCATTATCGTGAAAAATAGTAATTTTAAATGAGAGCCTTGTTTTTCTTCCCCATTTTCCATTCCTCTGATGGGGGTAGGGGTAGGGGCTGGAGAAAATCACACGTGCATTAATAAGCAAATTATCAGCTACAATGAGCTCCTTCTGAAAGAGAACTAACCTTTGTAACATCTAAGAAAAAACACTAGCTGGGTACAAAATTCGGACACACACAAATAGATTTAACAACCTGAAATGGAACACCAGCAAGTTTGATAAATTGTTCAAGTCGTCCAATCTTCGAGTCCACAGCTGCCTGCCTACTTTTCTTCCACCGCTCAATATTGGATTCATTGGTAAATATTACCTGCTTGTATTAATAAAAATAAGATGGCTGATTGGCAGAGAACACAACGAACTTGTCCTCCATACTTTAAACCCCCTACCCCCCCCCCAAGTAACTTTATACTGGAACATATGAGTTATACATGTTATGAAGAGATTTTACTAGAAAAGGATGTCTACCAGCTTATAGCCGTCGTTGTACAAGCTCTGCAGCTTCTCCGGGATTGATGGATGCATCAGAGACCAAGCATCTGCACCAACTCTAAGAAAAATGGAACTCTCACCAACATGAAAAGTTTGGCTGTAAAGGTACTTGTCGAATTCCTATATATTTATGACATTGATATATCTAGTTCATCCAAAACAAAAATTCAGACACATACACACACACACAGGGGGGGAGAGGTAGGGGGAGAGAGGGGGAGGGAGGAGGGGGATGGGAGAGGGAGGGTGGGGGGAGGGGGAGGGTGTTATGTTTAGTATTCACCAGACTCTAAATAACCTCTTTTTTTGGCAACGTCACCAGACTCTATATGATGTAAAGGTAGACTTGCTTATTTGATGTCAATAGAAGGAAAAAGGTACACCTTGAAGTTACATATTTTTAAATCAATACCCCTCTGTGAGAATTTTGACTTGCTATCCACTAATACATAGGTAATTAAAACCAAAACTTAACTTCACAAAGGTGCCTGCAAAAGTTACTTTCTCCCTTGGTGAAGCCTTTTGGGTGTATGAGGACGTAACATCTGGTTAAATGAAGAAGGTAGTGACCTTTCCAGAGGCTGGGGGATCGTTATTTGCAACATAGAGGATTAGGTTTTGGCAACATTTCATTCTTATTAGAGCACTGCAGGGAAAGTGGAATATATATAAATTTATAACCATGGTGTCTGGGCCAGCTTGCATGCACCTCGACTAATCTACATGGTACGTGCTAACTCTCACCAGCATAGGTACCAGATAATTCTATCCATCAAGACTTGCAAGAAATTTCTACACATTAAATAATCTAACAAAAATAAGCAGAATAAATTCAATAGAAATAATTGGAAAAGAAAAATAATGCTAGTAGATTTCTAATCGCAACTTCACCGAATAATTCAAGACGAATAAACAAGATCTATGCTATTATGACGGCGTGAAATTGTAATCTCAAATTAGAATAATAGAATACCCATCCCATCAAGTAACATGGCACTCCACTAGGTAGAATAGTTGTGACATCCCATAAAGATTTAAATGTAAAGGGATACTACTTATTCTCCTCCACATTGTTGCTTGCTTAGCAGACTAAACAACGGTTTGCAGATGAAGGAGAAGCTCTGTGGACAAATATGATTGCAGCAAACTATGGAAGTACTGAATAGAATTGGTACACTAAAGATGTCACAACTCTTATGGAGCTTGTTTCTGGAAAAAAAATAAAGAAAGGATTGGCAGATTTCTCGCATTAGATTGGTTTCACATGGGGATGAGAAACGTATATGATTTTAGCATGCGCAAGATGCACGGAGCTACCGTAAATATTTCCACAATCGTACTAGTAAAGAGCCAATGCAACAGGATTTGATGCGAAGAAGTGCGGCTGGAATATCTTGGGACATAGCATTCAGAAGACTATCTAAGATCGGAAATGGAAGACATGGAGGAATTCCTCAATAAAATCAATATTCATGAGATTTTGGAAGAGCTCCAGCACTGCGTTGCCACTCTGCAATGGATGAGTAGATGATTGACTGTTTCTGCCTCTTCTTCACACATGTAACACCTGTTACACAGAACAAAACCTCTCTTCCGCAAGTTCTCCTGAGTTACAAAAGCTTCCTTTGCTGCAATCCAACCAAAACAGGCTACTTTAATAGGTGCATTTGACTTCCATATTGCTTTCCATGGACAATTTGATTGATAAAGCCCTTGTTGTTTTTGTGACAAGCTATAACAACTGCTGACTGTGAAAATACCATCATTACTTGCTGCACGGATTAATGAGTCTCTCCTGTTTTCCTCCAATCTAACATTATCCAATAATTGCATCGATTGAGAAAATTCATCCACTTCCCAATCATTGAGGCCCCTCCTGAAGATTAGCTGCCAGCCAATGCTTGAATAGAAGTCTGACAACAACAACAACAACAACAACAAACCCAGTATGATCCCAACAGGTGGGGTCTGGGGAGGGTAGTCTGTACGCAAACCTTACACCTACATAATGCAGGTAGAGAGGCTATTTCCAATAGACCCTCGGCTAAGTCTGAAACTCTTCCATTTTTGTTAATAGAGCAACTATATAGACCAGGAAACTTTGATCTAAGACTTCCATTTTTCAACCAAATATCAGACCAAATCAGGGTATTATTACCATTTCCAAGTTTCAATTTCACAAACTGACTATACTCATTCCAAAGATTACTAATTGTGCTCCAAACTCCCCGTTTTGAAAAAGATTTAATTGAACGAGGACCCCACATGTCCTTCATATCATACTTGGCATCTATCACATTTTCCCATAATCTATTCCCATCATAATTATATGTCCACAGCCATTTAAATAAAAGACTTTTGTTATGCATCTTTAGATTCCTCACTCCTAATCTCCATCCTTTCTTTTCTTTCATCACCTCCTGCCATTTGACCAAATGAAACTTCTTGTTATCATTATTACCTTCCCACAAAAATTTATTTCTCATAGTATTCAATTTTTTCTCCACTGATGTTGGCATTTTAAAAGAGACATTAGATAAGTAGGCAAACTATCCATCACACTATTGACCAGTGTAAGCCTACCACCAAGAGATAAATAATGTCTTTTCCATGGCACCAGTTTACTGCTACATCTATCCAAGACACATTGCCACATCTCTGCATCATTCTTTTTTGCTACAAGTGGTAGGCCCAGATAGGTGGTTGCTAGTTGCTCCACCTTACAACCCAAAACATCTGCCAGATCATCAATACAATGCTCGGTATTAATACTAAACACATTATTCTTCGCCAAGTTCACTTTCAATCTTGAGACAACTTCAAAAGCTAGTAGTACTACTCTGAGGTGTAAGAGTTAGTTCTTTTTCAGCTTCACATAATATCAATGTATCATCAGCATAGAGTATGTGTGAGATATACAGTTCTTCCCCCTCACTTTTTCTAATTTTCAATCTTCTAATCCACCCTAACTTTTCTGCTTTTAAAAGCATTCTGCTAAATATTTCCATCAACAACAAAAATGAGTAGGGGGATAGTGGATCCCCCTATCTTAGCCCCCTATGAGAATTAAAGTATCCCTGTGAACTCCCATTAATTAAAATTGAGAAGCTAACTGAGGATTTACAGAATTTTATCCACCCAATCCATCTTTCCCCAAAATTCATTTGTTTCATCAGATTCAACAAACATGACCAATTTACATGATCATAAGCCTTTTCCACATCAAGTGCAGGCCACCCCTTTAATCTTCCTCTTGAATAGATAGATATTCAAGACACTCATTGGCTACCATAGCAACATCAACAATTTGCCTTCCTCTTACAAAGGCATTCTGATTATCTGATATCAATTTTTCTATCACCATCTTTAATCGTTCAGCCATCAACTTTGCAGTTATTTTATAAACACTACCCAACAAGCCGATAGGTCTAAAATCTTTCACTTCCACTGCCCCTTTTTTCTTAGGAATAAGAGCAATGAAAGTTGAGTTTACGCTCTTGGTGAAGGTACTTTCACGATAGAACCAATCCACTGCTCTCTAGAAATCTTCCCTAACTATGTTCCAACATTTTTGAAAAAAGAACATGTTGAAAGTTGAAACCATCTGGCCCAGGTGCCTTATCCCCCTTAAATAACTTGACAACCTTTTCCACCTCCTCCACAGTAAATGGTCTCTGTATCCATTCTTTTTCATCCTCTGTAAGTTTTTCCAACTCTTCTTCTGCCCACAGTGGTCTTCAATTCTCTGATTCAGAGAACAGTTTCTCATAGAAGTTAACAATATGATCTTTGATAAGCTTTTCATCTTCCACCAATTTCCCCTCTATCACCATTTTATCGATAGTATTAAACCTCTCGTGTGCATTTGCATGTTTGTGAAAGAACTTGGTATTTCTGTCACTTGTTCAACCCATAAACATCTAGATTTTTGTCTCCAGCTAATCTCCTCTTCAATAGCAATTTCCTCCCGTTCTTTAATGATAGAAATTCTATCAGCATCATCTTGCTCATTAATCTGATTGTGTGCTCTTTCTTGGTCCAGTCTCCCCAACCTGGACATAGCCCTAGATTTCCTTTCCTCCAAGTTACCAAAAACTTCTTTATTCCACTTCTTCAAATCATTCTTTAGCAATTTCAATTTTCTTGCTAGAATCACATCAGGGCTCCCCTGAATGCAATATGAATTCCACCATTTTTCCACAAGTTCATTAAAATCCTTGTGCTCACACCACATGTTTTCAAATTTAAAATAGCCTTTCCCTTTGCTCCAATCTCCACACTCCAGTATGATAGGGCAATGATCTGATGTAACTCTAGGCAGTGCTGTTTGTTTTATGAATTTGAACTGATCGTCCCAACTCTCTGAAATTACAAATCTATCAATTCTTGAGGCACATTGATTACTATTACTTCTGAACCATGTAAAAGGACCTCCATGAAGTGGTAAATCCATCAATTCCAAATCCTGAATTGTTCTAGTAAACTCTCTCATTGCTCTTGTATTCCTAGCCCTTCCCATCTTTTCATCCTCAAATCTGACAACATTGAAATCACCTCATATAACCCATGGCATAGACACTAGTTCAGAAACTGCTCCCATCTTTCCATAAAATCCTTCTTGTTTTCCTATGGCAGTATGTTGCCCTATTTGTTTATCTTAACAGCTCCATCTTCTGGACACCACCACTTCTACCTTGTGCCCCCAGTTCCGCCCAATCAGTCCACTTCGAACCCCCGATCTGCCTGATACATGACTGATCCACTTGCTTCATTTTAGTTTCTGATAGGCATACTAAGTCTGTATTATGCTTTGTCACAAGAAGATCCACCAGCCGCCTTTTCTCTGTGTTATTTATCCCTCTAACAATCCAACAAATAATTTTTAACTTCGTTGAGAAATTAATAAGGCCTTCCTACCCTTGTTTCTCCCCACAACAAGAAAAGGATTTTCCTATAGATTATTAAGAAAGCCAAAGCTCCAAAGAAATTAATTTTTTACAAAGGGTCGCAATTTGATGCCATTCTCACAGCAACAACTTAAGAAAGAACGGCAGGTGTAAGATTGAAGAGGAAAACACAAATCATGCACTATTATTCTGTGATGTTGCTAGTACTCTATGGAGTTCTATTTCCTCACATTTTGACATAGCTTGGGTGCTTCCAGAAAAGGTGAAAGAGACTTTGACAAGTTGGAGGAGAAGCAACATCAGGAAGAGAAAGTAAAATTTGGAAAGTAATGCCTCCATGCATCTACTGAATGATTTGGAGAAAAAATATAGAATATTTTTGAAGGAATTGAAAAGCCCTAGTGGAAAATTAGAGCTCTTTACCTTCACTTTTTTTGGTTATTTGGGGGGAAAGAAGATCTCTCTGTGCATAGATAGTTGGATGCATTTCTTGGACTTCTATTATATTATTCGTGATTGTAATAAAGGCGGTATTGGGGAAAGGTAGAGATAGGCCAAAGAAGCATTGGGGAGAGGTGATTAGGTAGGACATGGCGCAACTTCAGCTGACCGAGGCCATCACTCTTGATAGGAGAGTGTGGAGGTCGAGAATTAGGGTAGTTGGTTAGTAAGTAGTCGAGCGCATCTATTTCCCATACCAGTAGTATTGATATTATTTTCATAGTTTCTTATTTGTAGATCTCTATTACTACCTACTGCTCCTTTTTCTTCTGTCCTTGGGCCGAAGGTCTATCAGGAAAGTCTCTCTACTCACACAAGGAAGAGGTAAGGTTTGC
The DNA here is from genome assembly GCF_001879085.1 of Nicotiana attenuata. Lineage (NCBI taxonomy): Eukaryota > Viridiplantae > Streptophyta > Magnoliopsida > Solanales > Solanaceae > Nicotiana > Nicotiana attenuata. The sequence continues at coordinate 15,713,840 of NC_031995.1, read as the reverse complement.
GTACACACTACCCTCCCAAAACCCCCACTTGTGGGATCACACTAGGTTTTTTGTTGTTGTTGTAATACAGGCAGTATTGTGGGGGGATTAAAAAATGTTTGACTTATCAGAAAATGACAATTCTTTTCTATCAAATGTTGTTTTCCATCCTATAGTTACTTTAAGCTTTGATCACACAACATTTAATGTTGCAATAATTTATCATTACGTCAATCTATGTGTCATAAACTCTCTCATCTCGAGAAGAGTTTTAGATAATATAAAACACAGGAAGAAGCCATACCTTTTCACAGATGTTTTGGCAAGACAACCATCAAAATCAAAGGCGGCAATTTTATGTGAAGCATGAAGCACGTCATCCTAAAAAACTCAGAAAAAAATGACATAAAAGAAAAGTCAGATCATTGAGATCACAAGCCACAGCAGTGTCAGAAAGCCTGCATGCCATGCGTGCATCTGGCTCTGCATCTCATACTCCTCCATCCCATTTTAGGTTATACTATTTAGAATAGCACAAAATTAAGTATGAAAGAGTCATAGTATGAACACTGAGCAAACTGGTTAAAATAATATGTGGAGCTGAAAAAGTGAAGCAATATGCCCAAAAAATGTCACATCAAAGCTGGAGAAGGAAATTTTTTTAAGTGTAGAATGAGAATGATGAGAGGGAGAAATTGCAGCTATCTGATGTTGGACATCAGAAAGAATTGATCTATATACTAGGACCTATATTTTAGTTAGGGAGCTACCAACATGATTAAAAAAACACAAAAGCATCCTAAGGAGAAATAGTCCAAAATACCTAAATAACAACACGCCCGCCCCACTACCGCCAACAGCAGAATGCTATCTTCATGTATTCAACCAAAAACCATATACAACATGAGTGTCAACATAATAGTCAAAGAATCAAGCATAACCTCAATAGAACTAACCTTCTCAAGATATATAATAGTTTGAAATGCCCTCCATTTTGGCGGCAATTTGGCATCCTGGATTAAGAAATAGCTCTCCATTAAAACACTGCTGCCACGTATCTAATCCATGGCCTATTCTAAGACAATATAAAACTGTAACAAGGAATAGTAGGTAGCTCAGAAAGCTAAAAAGATCATTCAATTTTCATATCTTCGAAAAAAGGGGGTAAGGGGGTCACTCAATTAGCTAATAGCTAAATCGAACAGCAACAACTTGTTAAAATATTGCCCCTGAAATGTTATTCTACGACAAATCAAAAACTATAAGGAAAAAGACACTAATAGGTACAAACTAAAATTTCCATTCACTTTTTACTTCTCTGTGATGTGGGGACGGGGGCTTACTGATTTTTTCATATCCAAGATATTTTACCTTATAAGTGGTCTTCACATCAGAAGTAGAGAAGGCAATCTCCAACTCAGCTCCCTCATCAGTGGCAGACAGCTAAAAGAGATTTTGCCATGCAAGACATATTCTTAGAAAGTTAATTTAGCTAAAAAGAGAAGGAGAGAAACACAGAGAAATGCTGCAAGAACATGGAACATATTGCTTTGCGTAACTGGAAAAACTAATCAATGAAGTCAACCATTATTTCCATATTCATTCATGGTTAACTGGAGGGATAAAGCTTATTTTAATGCCAATTTCAATGTTTTTTTTTTTTGATTTGCACCGGGTGTCCGAGTCTCTAAGAGACCCGACTAATCCCGGGGGTGCACAGGCCCTCGGCAAGGAGTTTCCCGCAAGTGCACCACGGTTAATTCAGGTTTTACCCAGTCCGATAGCCCTCAGAAATTGTTTGCACCCAGTGGGTTTCGAACTTGAGACCTTGAAAGGGAGCAAACCCCAAGGCTCAAGTCTATTGCCACAAGGCCAACCCCTGAGGGTTAATGCCAATTTCAATGTTGGATACCGAAAATGAAAAGTAGACAAGTTTTGTTGTCAGGTAAAGCCCAAAGGCTTCCCTATCCTTGTTTGGGGAGATTCCAACCATCTCTCCTTTCTACGAACACAGACAAATTTAGCTGTCAGCATTCGTAGAGCACCACAAAAATATTTGCATTCTGGACCAGCTAGATGATTTCTACATGCATGTTAATGTTTGCCCTGACAGGTGCAAACAAAGTTCAGAAAGACAAAAATGTATATGTTTCCTGATTACTCTCCCATCTTTCCCAATATCCTGTTGACATGTCATAGATGATGGAGCTTTAGTTTCACTAAACAAGTTGTGAAACTAAAATGATACAAGTTGTGGCTTCTAGTTGCCTTTTAATCTTTATTTGATAACGGAGAAATCCCCAAAGGGCCAATGGTACACGGCTTGAAACTCGGTAGATAATGGGATTGCCCCTTTACCCTTATCAACTTAATACCAGGCTTTTGTATACGGCAGGGTTCGAATCCATGATTTGCGCCTAACCAACACATCACTTGTTTCCCTCTTACCACTAAACCAACGCCCTGGGGTCTCTAGTTTCCTTTTAATCTAAAAAGCATCTATTGGAAATTTCAAGTGGAGACTGCAATATTTACCTTTGGTCGCTTTTGCTTGCTTTGCTCATGCTCTGATTCTTCCTTCTCAATTATTTTACAAACCAGAAGCAGGAAATGAGTGAGATTAAATAAGTTAGCAGCAGGCAACACCAGATTCACTAGCACTTACCTTCACCTGTGCAGATGTTTCCTTTTGTTTTCTGTCAATCCCATCTGTGTCTGCATCAGAAACCTGCGAATTAATTCCTTCATTGTTAGCACGAGAGAAGTTTCTACAAACTGACTTACTGGGCAGCTCAGCTTTAAGAAGTGGCAAAGCTTCAAACTTCAGGAAGTAAGAGCAAAAGGCGAAAAGAGTTGGGAACTCATCTCTAGTATGACATAAGTTGAAACATTCCTCAAAAAAAGAAACCAGAAAAGGATTTGAAGCGCAAATTAGCCAAACTCATGTTCTTCAGATTTTAAATGGTGGGAATTATAAGGGAGAAAAGTTCAGCCTATCCAAATTCGGAAAGACCAAGCTGCTAGTTGAGCTACTCCACTTTACATATTACCATAACAAGCGTTTTATACTTAAACTGAAAATGCCTAACAGGATGTAAACATTAAATGAGACTGCACCTTCTGCGAAGCTGAAAGCTCTTTGTTAATCAATTTCTCCAAAGCTTCTTTGTCATTGCTCTGCAAGAAATCAGACAGACAAACTTAGCTACAACGAATAATACTATCACTTTAACGAGAAACCTGATAGTCAAATAAAACCAATGCACTATTGTTTATCGAGATGGCAAGAAAAGGCGGAAACATAGTTGATCTAAGTCAGGTGGTGCGGAATACCACCATGTCCACAACTTTCTGAATCACTTTGCCTACTAAGAACATATTTTTGAAAAAAAATTGTACGAAGCTCTAGCTGAAGGCAGTTTGGCCCATGCTCACCTATACATACAACTAAAAAAAAAACTTTTTTTCTTTTCTTTTTCGATGAGAATGGACAACAAAACAGAGCTAATTATGCAATTTGAAAACAATTGTGTTTGAATTAAATTTTTTTAAGAAAAAATTGACTTCTAGTATCCATTTTTTATCTCCAAAGTCAAAAACAGCACTATTGTTGGTTTGTAGGCTGCAAAGGTCAAACAGAATTTCAAGTTAAAAAAAAAACTTCTGCATCTTGCAAAATTTTGAAATTTGAAACATACACTGTTTTGCAAAACAATTTTCATTTTTTTTTGGCAATTAAAGAAATTTTATTAATTACCAAGTATAACTGCACAAAACAATGCAAACTAACCAGTTCACTTTTCATGAAATAACAGCCCCATCCGCCCAGTATATCACCCTATTTCCTATCTTCCCAGGAGAACCAATTTCCTCTATTATAAGGATCTCACAAAACCAAAAACTTTTCGGCTGTGCCTAACTCTTATACATACAGCAGTCTTCAGTTCATGTAGCATGTCCCCCATTGTTTTTGTTCTATTCTGATATAGCCTAGCATTTCTTTCTATCCAGATGTCATATATAGCAGTTGCGAAGCAGGCTTTGAGTATAACAATTTTCACTTTTTGCAGAAGCTGATGTCAAACAAGCACAATACTTTTTCAAAAATGTAAGTTTAAGACAAGTTCTGTATTAGATAAAAGTACTACAAATCAAAATTGTCATAGTAAGAAAATATTTTCAAAATGTTTGAAAATTTCAGCAAATGAAATGATTAAATAATAATTGTAAAGTTGCCCGAGTGTGTGGTTCCATTCCTTCATCTTCTTCACTACTTGAACAAGCTTGACGGAGTTAAGCTGCATGTGGAAAATCTTTTGTCTAAATCAATCAAGAATGCCTCGACTAACTGAAGTATTTTTGCCCTTGTCAGTAATCATAAATGCGTTTTTGGTGAACAGCGAGAATACATTCCAAATAAAGAATCCAGCAGAAACCTCACATGCATAAAGTGCTTGAAACAACAAGACAACGCATGAAATAAAAGTTCTTTGTTCAATTTATACCTGGAGTGATGAAAATCCAGTGATATCTTCCGCAGAGGAAACAAAATCAGAATTGAAGGGAAAACAATCAATGTGATGCCACTTCGTCTGGTCAAAACCTTGAGCGTGTTTCGTCACTAAACCCAGCCTCACTGATTTCACGGGAATTTTGTTGTCGCATTTCTTGCATGAGGACCGACCTGATTTCGCGTACTCCACTGTGACTTTCGCGGAAGAAGCCATTGGAGAAAGGAATAGAAGAAGATATTTAGGGTTTGAATTGTTTTTAAAAGGAATTTTGAAGAACCTGTGGATGCTTATGCTTGGCATTAGGACTTAGGAGTACATATTGGAGGTTCTAGGGATTGCTTTTTCCCGCCATTGAATTATTCCCAACTTCTCATAAGAGACATTTTGGTCTATGGAAACGTTTTTGTTTTGTTGTTCGTTTTAATTTGTACTCCTATTGTTTTTTTATGGGTTTTTTTTCTTATTTGTAAGAATTGTTATTAGATTGGGAAATTGTCCCAAAACAGTGCTCAAAATTAAACACCTTTTGGGTCAGAATTATGTTACAAAATTGGCTTTTATTTATCTTTATTGACCAAAAAAAGTTATTTCTCTAATTGCACTCATTATCCAAATTTTTCACGAATCCAACACCTTACTTAAAATTAAACACCTTTTTTCTAATCTCTTTGTATACAAGTGATTTACCTGAAGTAACACGTTATACGAGAAACTTTGTTTGAAATGAATTATTTTTAGAAAATAAATTACACAACAAAAAAATTTTAAACTTTAGTTGAGTTATTATACTTTTTATTCTTTTATATGGCACCGATTTTATTTAGGAACTAAATATTTTTCTTTACTGCAATATGTTCATATATTTTTAAAATACCTTAATTGTGTGAAATCTTAATAAGTATAACTTTAAACAGTTATAGTTTTTTAAAATTTAGGATTGAGAATTGAGTAGAATTTAGACGTTTGACCTGATGGTAAATGAAGTGAGTGCAACTTGTATGCGGTCGAAATCAGGTATGATCGATTTTTCGGGTTCAAGGGGTCGTCTTAAGCCCGAGTTCAGTCAAGGTCGAGTTCGAGCTCGAGTTTGGTCCATACCCGAGCTCGAAGAAAGAATGCAATGCCCGAGGATCGAAGTATGATGAGTATCGAAGCCGAGTATGCTCGACCCCGAAATAATGCCGTTATGAATTTATAACAGAATGAGCAAGATTCCTGCCACGTCCCTAAGATCGTGGCGTAAATCCCGGAGCAGATTTGTACGAATCCGTACTAGGCGTTTAGACAGTTGTACCAATAAGATTCTTTAATGTAAATGGAAATGTAACTTATTTAGGGTTCCCCTATTATATAAAAGGGACCCCAATCATTTGTAAATATCATCTAATCATAGGCAAAGAATATACTCTCTACTTTTCGCTCATTGTTCATCAGAATTGTCCTTTAACTTTATTGTTCTTGATTCATCTCGAGGTCACTAAGCTCGAGGTATATACTGCTTAAGTAACACTGGTTTGATTCACTTATTTCTTTCATCTATACTTTATACTTCTTGATTATTAATTGGTATTGAACTAAATCACATATCTTTAAAACCACAAATCAAATTTAATTGTTACTAGTATTTTCGAGGTAAACACAAATCTTAAAAATATAGAGAAGTAATATATATTTTATAAACTAATCAAGGTGCAAACTAGCTGGCCTTAACGCTATTCTCGCTATAAATAAATCAAAAGTAAGATAACTCATGCTTCTCATCTTTAAAACTAAGCATGAATTTGAATTGTCCACGCCGCGATTCTTCCCATCCACTCCTAATTAGCTCAAAGTTCATTAAATACACTTCGCAATAGTTACTGGTTTCTGCCATTTCTTCTGTGCTATTTCATGTTAAATGTACCATTATCATGTTGAACAATTCTCATCTTTTGAATTTTGCCAAGTTAAAAAGTCCTTCGATGTTGATTCGTGGATTTCAAATATTCTTCATATACATTTTTTTCTCTTTTTACGTCACTCAACTCCATCAGGAGGATTAATAGTGTTTTCACTTACCTTGTTGCATGACTCAAATCCTCAACCTACATTGTTCGTACACTAAATTTTAATTTTAGGCATGTAAAATGTTAGTGTTTACCCTTAAAATGGATAACAATTAAATTTGTACACGGTTTTAAGGATATTGGATTGATTCACCACAAATAATCAAGAATATTAGGTAAATGAGTTAAAGACAAAACGAATAATCAAACTAAATGTAATGTTAGGGCCCAGCTCAAACTTAGGTCGAACAGTGGTCCTGCCCTCGATCAGACCTTTGGTTCGAGACCAATCATGAATAAAGAACAAACAATGAAGTTATGAACTTTATAATAGAAAGCAGAAAAATGAATTTGTATTGCCTTGGTTTGCGTGTTACAATATGTCCTCAAAGAAAGAAAAACCTCCCCTTTGTATAGTAGGAGAGTTTCATCCCCAGTACAAGTCTAAAAAGGGTAAAAAAAACCTCATTTCTTGTTAATTACTGATCTGCAACCGACATGGGGCGAGATCTACGCCGTGATATCCAATTAGGTACGGATATTACGGCCCTCTGTTACTCGTGCATAACCGTTTGCCATATTTCCCAAGATCTTAGAGTTTGTTTTTGGATCTGGGCAGCATTGCTTTATCACGCCCGACGATGAGCATGTCGTTCACCTTTCATGGGTCTCGGTACGAAAGCTCCTAGGCTCGATTTAAACCTCGCGTGTCCATGCCTTTGTTCCGTTTTTGCATACGAAAAATCGGGATATGCATTGTCCCCAATTTTATCCGTATACAGATAGTCCCCTCATTTTTCGGAGAGTAGGTTAGCCGAAACGGCGGAAACGAATAGATGAACCCCGATTTCTTCATTCATACGCCATAACTGAGATGACGGGTAAATCGAAACCTCCCATCAGTCGTGTCGTTCTGACTTCGGACACGTGTCGTCTATCGGTTGGCTGTCTTCGAAGGTGAAACGTCACATATTGATTGCATTTCCCCCTATAAAAGCTTCAGCCCTCTTCACTTTTCCACTTTCCTTTTCTAGACTTTACCTTTGAATATTTTAATTCTTCAAATCTTCATATGTTGTTCATTGAGCCTTCATATCTTCATCTTCATACTTCTTCTTTGAACCTTCATCCCATATCTTCACACTTCCATACCACCTTCAAATCTCTATATTTTTCCTCATACATGTATTTTCCAGATTATAATGGCTAAAATTTCTAAGTCACTGCCTCAGCAAGTCGTCCCTTCATCTTCCCACCCAGTCGCAGATGCCGAGGTGGCCGTTCCCAAAGTGGCTCAGGAGCCCCCCATTAAGAGCTTCATACCTAGGGGCTGCTTTATCGGGGATGACTTCAAGGTCGAGAAGGACTATTCAACAGGACCGGGGCGAGGGAGTTGGAGATACATATGCCCCGTCACTGAAAATACCCTTCCCATGGTCCGAGAGGATTGCAAGTGGGAAGGTAAAGACGTGATCGTTCCCGGGCCTAGTGACGATATTACTACCCACGTGGAGGGGTATTTAAGTGTTTGTACTTACCCCTTTAAGCTAGGCCCGGTGGACCCCGTAATCATGGCTTTTCGCAAAAAGTACGAGGTGTGTCTCGGGCAAATCCACTCGTCCTTCTGGAGTATTGTGATCCTCTTACGCTATTTTATGAACAACACCGAATCTCCTTGGTTCACCCTAGACCACCTACTCTGACTGTACAGTCCCCAAATTTTCCGAGGGAGCTCATTCACCGAGCAAGCAAGGCCCCTTTCTCGAGCATCGACGAGGATCGAGATCGAGGCTGGTAGGGGCGTTTTATTCCAATAAAACCGAAGACCTGATCCCTCCCGAATTTCTGCCGTTACCTGAGAAGTGGAACGTATCTCGTAAGTGTCGTCTTTCTTAAGTATTAACTTCTTTTAATTCCTTCTCTCATTGCCTATATTTATGGTCGTGCAACTGTTGCACGAGTTCCTGATGCAATCCCCCGATTCAAGGAGTGGATTGAAAGGATCTATAGGCAAATGTCGTACTCTGAGCGCACATGGCGCAAACTTTCGAAGGGCAAGTGGGAGGCTCGTTCTCATGGTAAGGCTCTTCCCCGAATAGTTATCACTACGCCCCCAACTTACATAATGCTAACCTTATCTTTTCTCTCACAGGTCTACCTAAGACCACCGAACTTAGGTTGCTGGATGAGGACGAGGATACGTCCTTACCTGCCGAGCCCTCTGTTTCGGGACAGCCCGGGGCCGCTGCGGGGTAGGAGAAGATGAGGAAAAGAACATCCTCGGGTTCCCCGGATCCTGAGGTGAAGAGGAAGAAGAGTGCGGCCACCCAGGTCCGGAAGCCCAAGAAGAATACCAATTCCAGGGTACCAGACCCTGACTTTATCTACCGGTTCAGGGATGAGCCCGAAGAAGATGACATCTTCGTTGCCCATGAATCGACCCCTATTGGGGAGCAGGCGACGACCAAGGAGGTTGATTGAGTCAAAGCCTGCACTACTATTGAGTAGCGAGGATGGTCGATGCAGTTTTACCCATCAAGGTCGAGATCGAATCCACAAGGAGTTAATTTGTTTGGAGTTAGATTTATATCCGAGTCTAGATGCGGGTTTTGCTCTTAATTACACTTTCACACATGGTTGGTTTGTTTTATACTTCTACTTCTAATCTATAGCTGCAATAGTTAAAACTAAGTACAATGTATTTTATGTTGATTTTCAAGGGTTTAAAGGGACTAGGGTAGTGACATCCACCTAGGTGGATAGCTAATAGGTAGCAAGAATCTAGGGCAATCATGTGATTAATTGGGATCGTAATATAGCTATCACAATCGGGTACTCACTCTATACCTCTCGGTAGTTTGAGTGATTTTGCCCAACTTCGCTTTCTCAAGTCCAAATGGGTATTCATGCAATACAAGTGATAATTAGCTCAAGTCGGGTATTACTATCTCTAGGTTTAACCCTTTAATTAGGGCTATCAATTTTTTGAGTTCACCCCAATTCCTTGTTAGCCTAGTTTTCCTAGACTTAGTCCCTCTTTTTCAAGTAGAGACTAAGTCATAAAGGCATAAATCAGTATTTGCAACCACTAATTCAATAGTTCTAGCAAGAACTAGGCTAAATATTACTAACTCATACACATTCAAGCCCTAAAATTCAAGACCCATCAAATACCCACACTAGGGTTGGGTCACAACCCTAGCTATGGGTTTAGCTACTCATGGAAATAGCAAAAATCAAAGATGAAATAAAGATAAAATCCATAATACTAGATTAAAAGATGAAAAGCTAATGTTAAAAGTTGAATCTAATACAAAATTGCCCAAAACAGAAAATCTGGCCGTCTCACGTGCTCAGCAAAACAAACTTAACGTAAAAATGTTAAAAAGATCTATTTATACTAAGCTAAAATTTTTGGACAAAAATACCCCTAAGAAGGTTTCGCGGCCGCGTAATTCTGACCGCAGCCGCACTCTTGCTTTCGCGGCCGCGTAATTCTGATTGTGGTCCGCGTTTCTTCACATCTAGGTCTGGGTTGAACCTTGTTTCGCGGGCCGCGTACTTTCCACCGCATTCGCGTGAGAGACTTCCGCGGCCGCGGAATTTAGACGCGGACCGCCTTTCTCACTTTTGCATCACTTGTGAACTCTCTGAATCTTGGAAATCGCAGTCCGCGGAATTCCAATCGCGGGCGTAGTGGTACTTTCGCGGCCGCCTCTTTCTGATGCGGCCGCATTCATATTTGTTGCAAAAAACAACCTCTCTGATTCTCCATTTCGTAGACCGCGTAATTATGACCGCGTCCGCGTTGAAATTTTCACGGTCGCACTTTTCTGTCACGGTCCACGTTCCACATCTCTTGGCCCAGTCTTGGTCTTTGTTCAAGTTTTGACTCCTTTATGAGTTGATTATGTCTACTTTAGCTCATTGTGAACAACCCCTGCAAGCAAGCATATTACATTAGTTTTCGGGAATACCTTCACGCATTTTAGGCCCAAAATGCAAGTGAGAAAGAGCAAATAATCGGTTAAAATCCCCACTTATCAACTCCCCCAAACTTAAACGTTTGCTTGTCCTCAAGCAAATAAGGTAATGCCCACTTCCAATAAAACAAAACATAAGGATATTTCAGCTGCTCTAATGTGAATCAAACATGCATCAATTGGGACTAACAATTACCCTTAACACAAATGAATTATCAACAACACACAACCTTTTTAGTACCATTTAAGTGTAGAAAAATGCAAATGAATGTGTGTATAATGCTAATGATTGCTAATGATTCTCCGTGATTCAGAATGAGAGAACCTACATATATAGGCTGCCTAGAGAGGGTATCTTTTGGGGCATATTCCTTATCCTAGGGTAAAAATAGTACTGTCCTTTTACAGCCCTTGGTACAACTGTCCTATATTTCAGCATCTTTTATAACAGCTAGGACAGCTGTACATTTTCTATGAAGCTTCTAATTTTTTAGCCTAAGAGGAAATCCATTTTTACCTTTTAAGTTACTGCTTATTTCAGTTCTATCCTAAACTTTTTAGGTTCGATTGAGTCCCCGTGAGTTCTAATGATTTAAAAATCAGAATCCAAATTACAAAGGCAAACAAAACCAAAAGGGGGCAATTTAAGCTTAAGACTAAACTAATTAGTAGGCAACAATGACTATCTATTCAAAATCAAACTAAATTTAAACATCTATATGGCATCTACACAGTAACTTGAACAAAAAATTATCAGGGAAAACAAAAACCCCAAAGAAATCTTTAAAGTTAAACTATTCAAATCATGGATTAATATTCTGGGATTTAATTACAGAATATGGGGGAAAGCAATTCAAACAGAAGCGATGGAAACAAAGAAAGCATCACCAATTCAACACAAATCCTAGTTAAACTAAAACCATGCAAATCAAAAATGCAATCTCATCATGCTTGGACTAACCTAATAAACAGACAATTTAACAGTAAAAAAAAAAAGAAAAAAGAAGAAACCCTAAAATCATGCGGCTCAACAGAAATACTAACACATGAAAAGGAATCAACAGCAAAAGGAAAGAAAAATAAGGAGAAAGTAAAAAGAAGTTACCTATATTCGTTTCAAACCAAACTGGACCAACCAAACGACTGTTGACCATGCTTCAATCAAGGCGACATGAACTTGTACCACCATTATTCGACTGTTCTCATCAAGAACAATCGACAAATGGGTGTTTTGGGTTCAAACCAACGATAATTGACCAGAAAATTAAAAGAGGGGAAAAAAGGCTAGGGTTCAAGATTTCCAAATTTGAAATTCGAAGAAATCGGCTAGGATTTTCGGGAAATTGACCGTAGTTTAGGGTTCATAGGGGTGTGAGGACTGTGGGGGTGTGATTTTGGGGTTGTTTTGGTGATTTAGGGTTTTTAGGTTTCGATCTTAGATCCGAAGTTGGTGGAATTAGGTGGGAATTTTGGGGAAGCTGATGGCAGGATGGTGTAGAGGAGAGGCTAAGGGTTGTGGAGTGTGAATTTAGGGGAATTTGGTGAAGCTCCACCGCCGTGGGGCGATTTCTGGGCAGCGGAGAGGGCGGAGCCGGCGATGGGTTTTTAGGCGTCTAGGGTTCGCTCTTGGTTTGGATGAAAGACTGAAATGAGAGGGGAAATGGGGAGGGGGGTGGACTTGTTCGGACAGTTATATGATAAAGGGCTCCTCAGTTCCGAGCCGTTGGATTAACAAAATCCAACGGCTGTGATCAATCAACACGAAACGGGGTCGTTTGGGGACGGGTGGGACCTGGACCGGGTGAAAACAAGTTTGGGCCTGGGTTTGGGTAGTTGTTTGGACGGGTTTGGCATTTAAAATGGCCCGAGTCAGAAATAAAACTCCTTTTTCTCAATTTACCTCTTTTATTCCTTTTCTTTTCCTTTTTCTTTCTTCTTCTCTTTTTTTAGTTAGAAATCCTAAATTAAAAAACTTAAATTAATCTAAAAATGTGAAATTAAATTAATTAACTAATTACAAAAATTATAGAAGTCACTTAATCCTAAATTAAAAGTGAAAAATTAATAATCTAAAAAATAAAAGGAAAGAATGTAAAAATGGGCCATTTTTGTGATTTTTATTTTTAATAAAGCAAATAATTAACTAATTAATCCTAAAAATGTAAAAACAAACCTAAATGCGATGCATGGTATTTTTGGCATTTTTTCATGATTTTTAATAAAATTAAACGTGCACAGAAATGCAAGCAATTAATAAAATTCTACAAAAATTCCTAAAAATGGCAAATAATTAAGAAAAAATCTATTTTCTTGGGATTTTATAAGAGTATTTCGTATAGGACAAAAATCACGTGCTCACAGCCCTGACCTTTGGGATTCATTCACAGAACAGTCGCCTAGATGGCAGGACGAGTAATAAAGTAATCGCAAGACCTATGGGTTATGAGAATGATAAGAACACCAATCAACATTCGATGACGTATGTTCCAAAGGGGGGAATGATGTTACACCGCGCAATATTACGTCGATATTACGTCCCGCAATATTATATTACGATGATGTTACGCTTCGCAGTATTAAATTACTACGATGTTGCACCCTGTAGTATTGTACGTTGAATTTGTCGTAAGGTAATTGACATTAGTCCAAGGAAAAAGATTATTTGGAGATTATAAGGATTATGCTATTTTAAACAAATGATGAGTAAATTCGTGAAGATGAGAGGGGAAGCAAGTCAAAGAAAATGAATTTTTCGTCCAACTTTGACATATTGGGATAAAATACGGGTCGAGCATTAATAACCGATATTTACGGACTAGTACCATACAAGGTACCATATGACCATGATAGTAGGATGTATAAAGTGTATTAAAAAAAATAACTTTAAGTAATTTTAAACAATTCTTAATTATGCGGGTAACTGGTTAATTACCGGGTAGCGAGATATTACCTAATTAAATTCATTGACTGATGGATAGGATCAAAATCCCACATGGCAGCCTATTGGTACACCAACCGTATGACTCTTAGTCATAATTCATGACTAAGAGTCATTTTTAATATGTGGCAAGAGTCATGACTAAGAGTTATTTTTGATAAAGATAAGAATATGAGTAATACACCTTCACTCTTAAGAAACATAAGGGCAATGTTATACCATATAGGCTTTCATGACAAAATTCAACAAGTAATATTATTAAGCAAGTTATATTGAGACAATGATTAGCTCAAGATTTTCAAAGGTAACGTAAGGCTTCTATGACAAATTAAGGATGGTTATATTCAGCAATTAACGGATCTTAAGTACAATGTCATACGAAATTATATTGCGTAATAGCAACGAGATTTTGCGATTCAAAGGGAGTACGGTGCAACCTTTTCCAAGAATATCATACGGATTTTTCCCTACTCCAGGTATGTTAAGGCTATCCCTTCTTTCTTTTTGGCATGATCCATACGAAATAAACGAAACGAGCAAATGCACGGCTTCCATAAATAACTCTATTCATAGAGGTTCTAGGGGTATCTATATTCTTGATTCCTCATGTGACATATTATTATATCTTCTGTTCATGGGTCTCAGAAAAATACGTAAGTTGAAAAAGATTACTTCATGATATTAATCAAAGGCATAATGGTCTTATGACATTCCGAAAGATTTTATTGACGTACTTTTCATACATTGCATTCATTTATACATGTACATTGACCCGTGATCAGAATGACGTTATATACGCGTATATATGCATATTATATGTCTATGGGATATGGAAAAAGGTTACGGCGTTATATACGCACCACCACCTGATCAGCTGGTATACGTTGATGATTTGGCCACAGTGGCCGAGATGATATGATGGGATGCCCTCAGAGGCTTGATGATGTTATGAACGCATATACCCATGCATGGTATGACATTTATACGCATATGCACGACATTATAATATTAAATGATTCACAGAGTTATTCAGACATACATGTTGAGTCTTTTACTCTATGTTTCTCTCATGTCTACTAGTTACTGATTTTCATTCCTTACATACTCGGTACATTATTTGCATTGGCGTCCCTTTTGCCTGTGGACCTTGTGTTTCATGCCCGCAGGTCCTGATAGACAGGTCGAGAGTCCTCCAAGTAGGTTATCAGCTCAGCGGAAGGTGTTGGTGCGCTTCATTTGCTCCGGAGTTGCTTCTTTGGTCAGTATGATTCATGTATTGATTGGCATGGAGGGACCTTGTCCCGACCTTTATGATATTATGTATTCTTAGAGGCTTGTAGACAGATGTCATGTATATGGATACTTGTATGGCCTTGTCGGCCTATTTTTCGAGTATATAAAGAATCATGCCGGCCTTATAGCCCCGTACTTCATATGTATAAGTATGTATTCCCTCATGCTTTACTCCAGTTTATTTACCTATGATAGAATGATATGAAAGATATGTTATGTTGGTACTCGATTGAGTAAGGTAACGGGTGCCCGTCGCGGCCCATCGGTTTGGGTCGTGACACTCCTCTATCACCGAATTCATTAGATGTACTACTATTCCCGAACTGAATTAATCGACTTCGATCGACAACCCCAAGTTAGCCAGTGCATAAGCTTCGTTATTCTGATCTCGGGGTACGTGCTGCAAGGTCCACTCCTTGAATCGATGCAAGGTCACCTGTAATTTGTCCAAGTATCTTTGCATCCGCTCTTCCTTTACTTCGAACGTCCCATTAACTTGATTTACCACGAGGAGGGAGTTGCATTTAGCTTCGATCACCTGTGCCCCAAGGCTTTTAGCTAATTCAAGACCTACAATCATGGCCTCATACTCGGCTTCATTGTTAGTCAATTTCACGGTTCTAATAGACTGCCTAATTACATTCCCCGTAGGTGGTTTCAATACAGGCCCCGAGCCGGACCCCTTCGTGTTCGAAGCACCGTTCATGAAGAGGGTCAGGATTCCCAAGGTGATCCCCAAGGTTAACAGAAGCTACCTTTCGACTTCGGGTACTAAAGTTGGCATAAAGTCATCCGCGAAGTTTGTCAAAATATGAGATATTATGGCGATACGGGTTCGGTACTCGATATCGTACCCGCTAATTTCTACGGCTCATTTGGCTAATCGGTCCGAGAGCTCGGGCTTGTGCATGATGTTCCTTAGCGGGTAAGAGGTCACGACACATATGGGGTGGTATTGACAGTATTGTTTTAGTTTCCTAGAGGCGCTTGGCAAAGCGAGCGCCAGTTTTTCTAGGCGAGGATACCTTGATTCGGCCTCGCCTAAAGTTCTACTGAAATAGTAAATAGGGAATTGCGTACCTTCTTCCTCCCGATCTAAGACTCCACTTACCACTACCTCGGAAACCGCCAAGTAGAGGTACAATTGTTTGTCCGCCTTCAGAGTGTGCAACATGGGCGAACTCGATAAGTACCGTTTGAGTTATTCCGAAGCTTGCTGATATTTTGGGGTCCAGGAAAAGTTGTTATTGTTCTTTAACAGTGAGAAGAATCGACGGATTTTGTCCGATGACCTCGAGATAAACCGGCCAGGGCGGCTATAAGTCTGGTCAATCATTGAACGACATTGATGTTATCCACCATGGTGAGGTCTTTTATGGCTTTAATTTTGTCAGGGTTGATCTCGATCCCTCGATTGGATACCATGAACCCGAGGAATTTTCTCGATACCCCAAATGCGCACTTCTACGGGTTCAGTTTCATATTGTATTTCTTTATATGTTGAAGGTCCCCTACAAATGTTTCAAATGGTCCTCTACTCGCAGGGACTTAACTAACATGTCGTCAGTACAAACTTCCAATGATTTTCCTATCTATTCTTCGAACATCCAATTTACTAAGCATTGATAGGTGGCGCCAGCGTTCTTTAATTTAAACCGCATTACATTATAACAGTAGGTGCCAAATTTAGCGATGAAAGAAGTCTTTTCTTGATCTCCCTGGTCCATCCGAATTTAGTTGTACCCGAAATATGCATCGAAATAACTGAGTATCTCATGCCCAACCATCGCGTCGATCATTCGATCGATGTTAGGCAGAGGGAAAGAATCTTTAGGGCATGCCATGTTTAGATCTTTATAATATACACACATTCTTAGCTTATTCCCTTTTTTAGGCACCACCACTACGTTAGCTAACCATTCCGGATATTTAAATTCTCGGATGGAACCTATTTTAAGGAGTTTGAATACCTCGTCCTTGATAAATGCATGCTTGACTTCGGACTGCAGTCTCCTCTTCTGCTTAACCAGATGGGACTTCGAGTCCAAACTCAGCTTACGATTGGTTACCTTCGATGGGATCGATGTTATATCAAAATGGGACCAAGCGAAACAATCTATGTTAGCTTTAAGAAAATCAATGAGTTTTTTCCTGAGCTCAGGGGTTAACCCCGTCCCCAGGTATACCTTTCGATTCGGTAGTCGGTCGGTTAGCATGACTTGCTCCAACTCTTCGACCGTCCATTTGGTGGCGTCAGTGTCATCGGGAGCTATGAATGATCTAGGACTCCGTAATCATCTTCCTCGTCTATTCCTTGTTCCTCCGGTTCAACTGAGACCTACATCAGTGATTGCTATTTGGTTTCTTCCTTGGCCGGCTCCACGTTCCTTGACGTTGAAACAGCAAGCACCGGAATTACCTCATCGACTGCGAACATCTCTTTTGCAGCCGTCTGCTCTTCGTAGACCGTCTTGATTCCTTATGGTGTTGGGAATTTCAACGCCTGGTGCAAGGTCGAGGGTACCACCCTCATGTTGTGAACCCAAGGCCTTCCGAATAGAGCATTATACCTCATGTCCCCTTCGATCAAGTAAAACTTTGTTTCTTGGATCGCCCCGGCGGTGTTCACCGGTAGGGTTATCTCCCTTGTAGTGGTTTTACATGCCATGTTAAATCCGTTCAACACCCGGCACTGTTTGGTTTTGTAGCCCCAGCTGCTCTACGACCCTCGATCTGATGATGTTGGCCGAGCTACCTAGATCAATCAACACACGTTTAATTCAATATTTATTGACAAACATGGATATTACCAGCGCATTATTGTGAGGTTGGACGATGCCCTCAGCAACCTCATCGCTGAATGAAATGGTTCCCTCCGGGACATAATCTTGGGTGCGTTTTCCCCTTGTGATAGATACTTTAGTGCGTTTTATCATTAGACCTTGGGGGACATCAACCCCTCCAATGATAATGTTGATGACGTGCTAAGGCTCCTCTTGTTCGGTCTATTTGTTGGTGTCCCTATTCCTGAAGTAGTTTTTGGCTCGATCACTCGGGAACTCTCGGAGGTGCCCGTTATTGAACAACCGTGCAACTTCTTCTCTCAATTGTCGGCAATCCTCGATCATGTGGCCATGAGTTCCATGATACTTACACATCAAGTTAGGATCTCTTTGGGTAGGATCAGACTGCAATGGACGAGGCCACTTGGTTTCCTTCATGCACCCGATGGCTGATACGATGCTGGTAGCCTCAACGTTGAAGTTATACTTTGATAATCTTGGCGCTTCTTGCCCCCAATCGGCCTATCGAAACCATTCTTGCTCATCAAAGCTAGGCTACTAGGCCCTTGATCACTTCTTTTTTCGTTCCTTGTGGGATGACGCCCAGACCCATTTCCCCTTTAGTCCACACTGTATGGTTGTTACTTAACCCGGACCAGCCTTGGCTCATGATCAATAGCTCTTTTAGACATGTTGTCGGACCTGATGGGATATAGACCCAGAAGAGGCTCCGAGTTGGTCGTCCTCGTCTCTGATCTTTGACTGGTACCTGTTGTGGATGTCGGCCCAAGTTACTGCCGGGTACTCCATCAAATTTGTTTTAGCAGTTCCGAAGCCAAGGAGCTTCCGGCGTTAAGTCCTTGAGTGAATGCCTAAACGGCCCAATCATCTACAATCGGAGGCAGGTCCATCTGTTCCATCTGGAACCTCGACACGACTCCCTGAGCATCTCGTTATCTCTTTGTTTAACCTTGAAAATGTCCGATTTTCTGGTTTCGACCTTGACGTCCCCAACATGGGCCTTCACAAAATCATCTGCAAGCATAGCAAACGAGTCAATGGAATTTGGGGGGTAAGTTAGTGATACCATATCATCACTCATTTGGACAAAGTCTCCCCAAACTTCTTCAGTAACACCGACTCGATTTCAACACCTTCCAAATCGTTCCCTTTGATGGCGCATGTATAAGAGGTCACATGCTCATTCGGATCCGTGATTCCGTTATATTTTGGAATATCAGGCATACGAAACCTCTTTGGGCTCAACTTTGGTACTGCACTCGGAGGAAAATTCTGGCCCTTTCAATATCGGGGGTGCTCTCGGGATTATCAATCCTGGAATTGTATGTTTCCACCTTCTTATCGTTGGCCTCAATTTTCTTCTCACCTGATTCCACCCGCTTTGTTAATGCTTAAAGCATTCTCATTATCTCGGGATTGACCCCGGACTCGGCTTCACCCGGTCCCTGGCGATTTGTTCGTTCCTTCGGGTGCTTTCCTAAGATTGTTCGAGACCAATCGTGAAAAGAGAAAAATGAATTTGTATTGCCTTGATTTGCGTGTTACAATGTATCCTCAAAGAAAGAAAAACCTCCCCTTTATGTAGTAGAAGAGTTTAATCCCTAGTACAAGTCTAAAAAAGGTAAAAATCCTCATTTTTTGTTAATTACTGATCCGCAACCGGCATCGAGCGAGATCTGCGCTGTGATATCCAATTAGGTACATATATTACGACCCTCTGTTACTCGTGCATAATTGTTTCCCATATTTCCCGAGATCTTAGAGTTTGTTTTTGGGTCTGGAGAGCGTTGCTTTATCACGCCCGACAATGAGCACGTCGTTCACCTTTCATGGGTCTCGGTACGAAAGCTCCCAGTCTCGATTTCGACCTCGTGTGTCCGTGCCTTTTTTCCGTCTTTGCCTTCGGGAAATCGGGATACGCACTGTCCCCGATTTTATCCGTATACAGTTAGGTCACATATTGATAGAGAAAATAAGTTACAGCTAGCAAACATGATAATGTTGTGTTTTATAATATCATGTTTGTAATATTAAAATTAATAATTTCTCATTACTTTTTTTTTGAGCAAACATGAAATATTAAAAAAAACTACGTAGCGTTCAGTACATAAGGACACTTTGATTGCCTAGGCTTGCTAGGGTATTGCAAACATCATAAGATAGAAAATTCACAAAAACATGATGTTCTACTAGTTCACTTTCCACAAAATATTTTACATAAGAAGGTGGTTCAACAAAATGTCTTTTCCCCTTTGTTTGATCAGCAATCTTCCTTGCCAATTGATGAGCTATATGATTCCCTTGCCTGAATGCGTGGTGGAGGGTTACCTCCTTCTGCTGGTGCATTAACAACCTGCATTCATTAACAATGTCATCATATAATCTGTTACCTTGTTGGATAGAGTGGATTACCTCCGTGGAGTCTGTCTTTATTTTAAGAGGGAACATTCCTCATGCTTGTGCTGTTAGGAGTCCCTCTAAGAGTGCCTTGATTTCTGCTTGTAAAGATTTGCTAGCACAAGTCGATTTTGCAAAACCAACTACCAATTTTCCATTGGCATTCCTGAATACAGCTCCTATGCCATATTTTTGGTTATTGCTATTGAAACCGGCATATATATTTAGTTTAAACCATCCTTTTGGTGGTCTATGCCATCTTACTTTAATGGGGATTTTTTGAGGAGAGTTTATGTTTTTTTTCAATGAGAAGTTTAAACTCAGTTGCCATTTGAATAATATGGTCACCATTTATAGGATTTTCAGTATTGTTTTGATTGTTGTTATTTCTATTTAACCAAATGTACCAGATGACAAATGAAAGAAAGAAATCCAATTTATAAAGTTGTTCTTTAGTGGGTGGTCAAAAGCTTTTAATTGAAGAAGCCAGTGTTCATCTTGAGCTTTAAAGGAAGTTTTGCCGCCCAAGACTGTCCCAAAAAGGTTTGGTGGCTTTGCAGTTAAAGAAAATAAGGGTTATGGATTCTTCTTCTTTGCATATGCATATAGAGCAGTTGGGATTAATATTTAAACCAATTCCTGCCAGGTATTTTCTACATGTATCCTATTATGGAGACATTGCCATAAAAAGAATTTAATCTTATTAGGACATATTAAATCCCAAATCCATTTGAAATCTATTTGGTTTTCTGTTGGAGGTTCTATAAGATTGTAGAAAGTCTTGGTCGTGAAACTCATTACTTAGTACTTATAATTTGTTTAATGTATTGCATTAAATTAAAAATGATGTGTATATTCTTGAACGTGCATTTAGTTTTAAACTAGATAAATTGTAATTTCTAATTTAAATCTTAACCTTTTACGAAAAAAACTAGAAAGGGGTTTTGGCATATGAACAATTTTGTTATTTCACTTATTTTTCTCTTTAATTTTAATCGTGATTGTTATCACACGTTGTATGTGATACAATATTTTAATATATAATTTAATTGGATCTACCAGATTTTATAACGAAAATAAAATATAAGCAAACCAAAATTTATACTACCAAATTTTATATGGAATTACTTTTATAATCACGGTAACCATAGTATCGATTTTCTTAACAATTCCCCCTTTTTAATTCAAAAGTTGCCTACTTCCACTCTATATAGTAGCGCCTTGGACTCCCCAAGACCAACACTCCAGCCTTCAGCCCTCCACTACTACCCAATTCAAGAAGAAAGCACAGTACAAAATGGCAAAGAAAACCCAAAATGACCTCGAAAATTCCGACCCGCTTCCAAACTCCGGTGTTGTTGAGTGGCCCTGTAAACCCACTGCTGAATCGTCAGGCTGGCCTTCCAGCTGGCCAAATGACAGTTCAAAATCAAAGTTACAAACCCCTTTGCCCACCGCCGAAGACGAGGCCGCGAACAAGGCTCAACTTCCGGCATTGCTCGCTATTTCCGAATATTTGAAGTCTACACTCACCCTAGACGACGATGAAGATGATTTCTCCGAGTATATAACTGACGACGAGGATGATTTCGACAGTGAAGATGAGGAGGAAGAGGGTTTTAAAGACTACGATTTTTTCGTGAAATTGTTCAAGGAAGATGATGGTTTGAGAGAGTACTATGAGACAAATCGTGATAATGGAGAGTTTTGTTGTCTTGTGTGTTGTGGGGTGCGTGAGAAAGGGTGGAAGAGGTTTAAGAATTGCGGGGCTCTTGTTCAGCATGCCGTATCCATTGCTAAGACCAAGAAGAGGCGGGCTCATCGGGCTTATTGTCAGGTCGTTTGTGAAATTCTTGGTTGGGACGTTAATCGCCTTCCCTCCATTGTCCTTTCTGCATGTGATAAACCGGTTAAGGCTGAGGTAATTCTTTTCGGTTTTAATTGCATATAGCGAACTTTATGGGTTCAAATTTGAAATTCTACCACAGCTTATTTGATTTATGGTTCGAAATATATTATTTGTACTTATTTAGTGGATTTTTAACATATATACAGAGTTTGAGCTAAAGCTATTGGGTTCGGGTGAACCCATTACTTCTATGCTACATTCGCCCCGGCATAACACCCCCTCAGCTGGTTTGGGATTGAGGCAAAATTGATGATGGGGAGTTACATATCAATATGCTGAATTTGCTTAAAACTTTCGGGCTGAGGCCAGCGGTGAAGCTAGAAAATTCAATAAGGATTTGAACATCCTTTGCAAGTGGACTATGCAAGGGTGTTCAAAGTCTGTCTTTTATCAATAACAAGTACTAATATTTTACCCTATACACAATATAATTTTCCAGCGGGAGGCAAAGTTGAGATGGTTCGGGCATGTTAAGATGAGAAGTATAGAAGCCCCAGTTAGAAGATGCGAGCGGTTAGCCTCGGTGGGTAGCAGGAGGGGTAGAGGTATAGTCTTGGGGAAAGGTTATTAGGCGGGACATGGCGCAGCTGGAGCTGACTGAGGACATGGCCCTAGACTGGATTGTGTGGAGGTCAAAGATTAGGATAGAAGGTTCATAGGTAGTCGAGCGTTTCTCTTTGTCTTACTCAGTTCGCTAGCATTAGTGTTAGTATGATATCTTTTATTCATCGATGGCTATTACTACCTAGAGTTTGATTGCATTCTTGGATTCGATCTTATTTTATCTTGCTGTTATTCCTACTTGTTGCAAATACCTTTTCTTTTTCAGCCGTTCTCTAGCTGAGGGTCTATCGGAAACAGCTTCTCTGTCCTTCCAGGGGTAGGGGTAAGGCTGCGTACATCTTACCCTCCCCAGACCCCACTTGTGGGAAACTATTGGGTTTGTTGTTGTTGTTGTTGTTGTTACACGTAGCTTCGCCCCTGGATGAGGCATAGGGAGGGGAGGCATAGTGGATTTTAGTTTTACTATTCCCTTTATCATTCTTAACAAGTTTATGTCCCATATGTACAAGCATTAGAGCTATCATTATGCTTATGTCTTGCAAAGGGAAAAATGTGGCTTTCAAGTCATTACCTTGCCATGCAAAGCCAATATTTTAACAGTTTGACATATTGCAGGGGAATGCAGATGATGATGGCGGTGAAGATTGTTTGAGTGGTCAATGCAAAACCACAAATTCTGTAAGTATCAGCAATACTGAGGAGTCTCTGTCGAAATTGTCTTTGATTAATGAAAGCCAACAAGGTAAAGGTGCTGGCTCTACAGACTTAGAGGTTCGTTTGATGGCCAGTTGTTTCTGTGTGCTATTTATATAGTTGACAGTTGATTGGGATTATGCTCAGTGTTAGCTGACTTGATTTTTGTCTTTAGTACAATTCTCCAAGTGAAGCCACTGCCAAAAGCTTGGAAGATCTAAGCAAAGGTATTCCTGAAACAACCAAAGACAATGAGGAGGGAGTCTTTAACTTTCTGGTGAGTTTCTTTATCTTGCATTTAGTTCCCCTGGAGATCTCCTGCTAGTAGGAGTCAGTGGCTGTGTATTGCATGCATGTTAGTGACTCTACTTTATGTTTAGCATAATAAACTTTACGCCAATGCTAATGGACGTCGTGAAGATCTCAAAAGTGGGATTATAGAAACATCAAAAGGGAATTGGGAGGGTTTCAGTGTAGAAGTTTCTGGGCTTGTGTCTCTTCTTTTGAATTTATTTTTCTGCGGATATCTCTATATTACTTCTATGCTATGATTATTATGGAGCTGTAATTTCACACCAGTTGATTGGCTTGTGTTTTGTCTTTAGGGGAATACTGTGAGCAAAGACAGTGCTGATGGACTCTTGGAAGATCTCAGCTGTCTAAGTCTCGAAACACTGAAAGTGAATGCAGAGATTGCATCCAATTGGGTGGTAAGGCTTTGCTTTTACTTCTTAATTGAATGTTCCATGGATATCTCCTGCTAGGTTGCTGTACAATGTTTATTTTGATGTTTCTAAGATGATTAATTTTGTAGCCTACTCCCTCTGTCCATGATATCAGTCCCTTTTATATTAAAAGTTAACGCTACCATTTTTGCAATTATTTTCAAAATATGCTTAATTATATAAGGATAATATTTATAGCACTTTATCTGGTCCAATTTATATGCTTTATTTTGGAATGTCGAAATGTTTGACACTATTTCATTAATAATACTATTGTTTTTAAAAAAACTTTCATATGTTTCAAGAATTCAAATCTTTTAGCTTACTTTACCTTATCCATAAAGAGCTCAAATCATTTAACTGATCAAAATTCAAACTTGATGTGATATTTTGACTGTCAAACCAAACTCTTTAATATTTCCTCCACTACTACTTATACACAAGTGAAATAAAAAAAAAATCAAGGAATCCATGTCCTAAATCACGCTGAAATTTAGTTGCTTTGACTTGGGACGGAAGGATTGCCTATGTTGCAAGTATTTCTTCCAGGAACCAAGTGTATCTTTTTAAACATTTGAACATGAATATAGCTGCTTGTATTTCTTAAGAAGTTCTTTTTTGATAGGTAATTTTTGAAGGTGATTCTAAGTATGAGATTTATGTATAAATGATTTCTTATCACATGGAAAAAGTGAATCACAAACACTAAGTTTAGATCTGATTGTGAATTACTAGAATAAAATGCTTTATGGTTCAATGGAAGTGTCGAGTTTGATGCAGCTATAAGTAAAAAGAAAAAAAGTTGACGATCCCTGGAGAGGGAACTGTTGTAGAAATCTTTGGCTTGTTAATCAAGCATGCTTGGTTAAAGAATGACCAGGTTTGCCTTTATTTTTTAAAAAAGAAGAAGAAAGAATGACCAGGTTTGCAAATGAAGAGGGTAAGATTGCGGAGGAAGGTGAGCTGTGATGAGTATGCTTGTGAGGAAGAGGGTTAGTTCTCAAACTTGAATGGGCCTTTTGGAAAAATGAATCCTAGATACTGTTGGCAGAAATTGCTAACTGCCGATTTGGTGTCTAATTCACATATTCTTCTTATTTTTCCATAGGTTGCACCCTATGCTATATTGAATTTGAAAAGAACTAAAATCATCATAAGTTTTACTTGATAGATTTTGCATAGTATCATGGCTTGTGGGGATTGATCAATATACTACCTTCAATCTCTGCCAAATAAGAAAATAATTTTCTGCAGGGAGTTGTGCGTCATGCAGTACTTATGACTGGACCCAACCTCTAGTTCTCTTTTCTCTTTTGGATTTCTAGCAAATTATATCCTAAGCTTATAATTAATTTCAAACTCAATTACAGGAACCTTCCAAAGAGTGGCCAGTTGTTGCAAATGAAGAAAAAGAGAGTCAGGAGGATGATAATGTTCATAAATGACAGGAGTTGCTATATAGAAGACATGTGATGCAAGGTGGAATGGTTTTAATGTCTCAAGTTGCTGTATGCATTTGAGATGTCTTGTTCTAGGTCATGTCGTAATGATGTCTACTTTTGCTAGTTTAGATGAATGTAGTTGGGAGGATAGGTTTTGTATGTAGATGGAAAATCTTTGTTAGATGAACAAGTCAGTGATCTAGGTTAACCACTTATGTAAGAATGACACCCTAGTTGTTTCTTTTATATCCATCCTTATGTTGACATTGACAACAATTGATCTAAATGCTTCGGTGCTTTAATGATGGAACATTTGTACTTTGGCAGGCCTATTTTTTCTCAATTTATCAAGTTAGCAGATATAAGAAATATTGAAAATGTTAAAACATCGTTTATTTTTTGGCTTCTTGGCCGACCCTTAAGACATGAATCACGATCAACTTACTGTGCCACACTGTGATAGAATGGTTTGGACGAGCAAGTGCGCATTGCTCTTTAATTGGTCCGTAATAGCAAGGGTTTTAAGTTTCTTTTTAAGCAATTTATGTTTTGACATAGAATGTGACTTCTAAAGAAAAATTGTATGACATCTTCAAAGACAGCTCTATTCTGGTTTTAAGCGAAAAAAACAAAAGAATTTTTGAACTCCGAAAGCAGTGCGAATGATTACAATAGTTAAGCAATCACAATTTTAATTTTATACTAGTGGATTCTCCCTAATTGAATTTCCTAATAACCAAGAGGTCTCATTTGAACTACAATGTCATATAAGACGTAAAAAGAGAAAAAAAATTACAACGTCATAAATTTAGTTTTCCTTCTCTCTGTTAACTATGTAAAACTAGATTATAGGAACTCCATAGAATCTTCTATTTTGCAGCTAGTTATAAACTGACCATATTGAAGAGAAGATGCATTGGAGAAAAAATAGATAAGGTGTATTCGAAAATCGGAAAAAAGAAAGAAAGAAAGAAGAGAATGTATAAAATTACAAAAAAGAAAATAAAGAGAAACCAATTTGGATAGATAGACCATAATCCGCAAATATTCTAACCAGCAACCAAACATGCCCTAAAGTATCCCTCTATATAAAGGGCCAAGTACAGAGAGAGAGAGGGAATATTTTTCCAAAGAGCGTAGTAACAAAGCGAAACAAAAGCAAGGGTCAATAGAGATATTTTTTTTCCGAGAAGAACGAAGGATGAGTGGAGGAATAGCACAAGACTGGGAGCCGGTGGTGATCCGCAAGAAGGCGCCTACTGCCGCCGCACGCAAGGATGAGAAAGCCGTCAACGCCGCCCGTCGCTCCGGTGCTGAGATCGAAACCATCCGAAAATGTTCGTATCCTCCTATTCTCAGCTTCTTTTTATCATATTCCTAAACGTCGTCATACATAAGATTGTTTTACTTTTCGACCTTAGCCTTATCACTTT
Organism: Nicotiana attenuata; assembly: GCF_001879085.1. Classification (NCBI taxonomy): domain Eukaryota; kingdom Viridiplantae; phylum Streptophyta; class Magnoliopsida; order Solanales; family Solanaceae; genus Nicotiana; species Nicotiana attenuata. The sequence continues at coordinate 15,687,121 of NC_031995.1, read as the reverse complement.
TATAATAACCTTTTCTTCGATTGCTCATAATATCTGCTGATTTTTCAATTTTAATTCTGTTTCGATAATTTTTTTTTTTTATCTCGATTCTTATTTCTGCTCTTCTGTCCTATATATGTGTGTGTGTTTGTGCGCGCGCGTTTCAATTTTTATTTCTCTCTCCACGGCTCCGATTTTGCTATCTAAATACTTATAATGTGCGAATTCTGTCAGCTAGGGTTTTCATTTTTAAGTATTAGATTATCACCTGTATGTATATCTTTGATTGATTCCTCTACGTGCCCTTATATGCTACTCCAAGCATCTGTTTTTGTTTAATTGAAATTTTGTGGGTAATTATGACCTTTAGGCCTGGTGTAGTATCTGTTGTGCTGTAGGGTTTACGTTCATCTGATGCCTAAAGTTGTTCATTTTCATTGAAATCAGTTAGTAGAACGACAATGATTGTTTTCTGCTTAAGTTTGTGTGAATGAAAGTCTATTATCATCCTTCCATTGCCAGAGACAAATCTCCATGTTCTTCCCAATATTCATAACTCGGTTTTTTATGACAAAAGTTGGAACTATGCCTTAGTTCCAACTTTTTGTGGTCATCTATATGAACCCTTTGTACTAATGTGCTTTATTTGAGCCCATCCCATTCAGATACTCATATTTGTCTTCAGGGATTCTTCAAAGCTGGAGGTTCTCTACAATTCATATCCATACTTGCACTGGCACACAAATCCGTATTAAACTAAAACAATTCTTGGCAAACACGAGATCTGATGTAAATGTTGCAATACTATGCCTTAATCTCAACTAATTGATATTGTTTGTATCGGATTTTTCGCATTCCAATTCCCATGTGTTTTGTTTCGACAAGTCGCATGAATTTGGGTAGATTTTAGGTCCTTTGAGACGACTTTCATTTTGGAACTATCAATCATCAGTAGTATTGTATTATGAAACCTGAATTTGTTTCTAATCTTCATTGAAACTGGAAGTCTTTAGTTTATTTGATGGAGATGAGATGACTGATGGCACCTATCTAACATTTGGTCATTCTTGATTTACATTCACAAATACTCTCAAACGCTTTATTGCTAGTGTTTAAATTTCTACAAATATGAGGTCCTTAGATGGAAATATGATGAACTCAATAGAATATTTCTCCTTTTCTCGTGCCATTTTCCCCCCTTTCCATCAGTTGGTTTGTGAATTAAATCTTTTTTTCTTCAATTTCTATGTTGCCTATTTTTCCTTTTGGTTAACTTGTGTATATTTTATTGAGTTCTAATCTATACTTTCAACATCTATCTTCTGTTGCAGCTGCTGCTGGCACAAATAAAGCTGCCTCCAGTAGTACGACCTTGAACACCAGGAAACTTGATGAAGATACTGAGAATTTGGCTCGTAAGTTAAAGCAACACATTTGATAATTTAATACTGCTTCATTGAGTATACCACATTTAAAGTATGTTGTGTTCTTTTAGTTGAAATCATGTTTGCTTCCAGTTGTTCTTTAACTTTTTTTGGTGTTACTTACGTTCTCCCTACATTATTTTGCTGGAACTATGCTTTACTATTACAACCTTTTATGTATCAGAAACATACTTTCATCAGTGACTTCTTACGTTTTTGCGAAATTCTGAAATTTCTTCGAAGTAAAAGTAGTTAGACAAGAAGATGCCTTCTAAAGGTCTCTGAGTATGGCAATAAATAATGCCCAAAAACTTTTCGAAGCACGATCCATCCCGTCAAATGAACATCATCTTGAATGCGTTCTCTGCATCTATTCACTTTATTCAGAAACACATTACGTATAGTCTGCTTTATCCATTCCTGCTGGAAAAATGTTTTATTCAACGTCCACAATTCTTAAGCCTGCGATGTCTGGTTGCTTGGGGTATCTTTGTATCATATGTGATCTTTCTTTTCTCTTTAAATGTTCTCTTTCTTTCGCTCTGAGGATCTCCTGCTACTGTATGACTTGGTTTTGTTGTTTGAGCTGTTTTGACTCCTGTCTCTATTTCTACTCTTTTAGGTATGCATTTCCTCGGTAGTGATATTTTGTACCACAAACCTTTTGTTGCTGAACTGTTTTGACTCTTGTCTCTATTTCTACTCTTTTATGCATGTATTTCATTAATACTGGAATTTTGTGCTAGCACAAACTTATTCTTTCCGATGATAATATCCGCTTGTAATTTTTCATCTTTGACCTTGTTATCAGATCAAAAGGTACCAACTGAACTGAAGAAAGCCATCATGCAAGCTCGACAAGATAAGAAGCTGACTCAGGCTCAACTTGCCCAGGTATGAACACCATTATGTCTCACCCCCTCCCCAACCGACCCCCAAAAACTGAAAAAGTAGAATAGGGAAAATATAGAACAGATAGACTGTACCAGGTGGTTGATTCCACAGTCTGTATGAGAAAGGTTCTGATGCTTCTTGTTGTTTCGCAGTTGATAAATGAGAAGCCTCAAATCATCCAGGAGTACGAGTCTGGAAAGGCGATTCCAAATCAACAGATAATCTCTAAACTGGAGAGAGCTCTTGGTGCGAAACTTAGAGGAAAGAAATGAAGTGCCTTTTGGGTTGCTCAAATCTCCGTTCCAGTCTTAAAAGCGGTCATGTACATGAACAACTTTCTCTATTAGCCCTCTTTCTGAAACCACTTCGGTGCTTTTGCCTGTGTATGAATTGATGGTTGTGGATTTCTTGGCTAAACAGGTGTTACTAATATGGAAAATAAGGCGTTTACGCTTAGCAAGCGGTGTTATCCTGTGTTTCCTGTTTTTTTTGGAGATTGTTCTCAGTTATCTTTGTGGTGTGATGACCCTGTCGTTCTTCAGAGCTTCTTTACTTTGATATGTAATGGGACACGTAATAGGCACATGGGAATATGCAAAGTATATCCATTTGCAATGGAATATAATTTGATGCTGCAATTTTATGCTATTGAAGTGTTACCTTCTCTATTAAAAATAATTGGCATATGGGAATGATTTTGTTTGAGCATTGTTTTCCCTCGTAGTAGACCCACAAAAATAAAATATAAAAAAAAAGATCACGCTGGGAGTCTTTTCAGGTACTAGCACTTGTTTACTTGCGAAAGGTGACCCTGTTTCTGTGATTTCCTTGTGACAGTCGGAGACGCTCTACCTAAAATTATTAGTGCCGCGCTTAAACTTTTACCTGCATGTGTAAGAATTCATATGCTAGAAAAGACCCTGTGGCAAGTGGTTCCGACTTGGGGAAAAGAAATTAACGCCGTGAAAGTCTACACTTAAGTTCTATATTCTGTCTGTATCCGTGGCATCATGGTCTATTTGAGAGTCCGATTGGCTTAGTTGCCAAAAACTGTTTATTTTGAAAAATATTTTTTTTTTCCAGAAGTGCCTTATTCAAAAGTACTTTTGAAAAAAAAAACCATTTGTGTTTGGCCAATCTATTCGTTACTTGACATACTTGAATACATTGAAGAAATAAGAATCTCTCCTCTCTTTCTCTCTACATTCTTGTCTATTTGCTTGTTTCATATTATTACTTTGAGCTAAGTTTTGTAACACGTTATCAGCACGAATTGTTATTTTACTTGATACTTCATAAAAATGATGAAAGAGGCAAGGAATTGATTTTGGAGATAAAGTTATTAACGGTGGATATTTTCTTCAAGTAAGATATTACACTTAATTTTTGATTTTCATTTTGTTTGAGTGAACTTCCTTCTAATTAGAAGGCAGAGAAGGTTGATTCCCTTAGGTTGCTTATCTCAACATTCATGTATTAGATCTTAAAACTCTATGAGCCTTGATGAATTTTTAACTTTGCCTTGATTTCCAGGAGCTAGAGCAAATTTATGTTTACTCTCACTTATGTATCCCTGTTTATCCGATGTCACTAACTTTAAATCCTCTTTGATATTTTTTACCGTTCACCCAATGGGAAATTAGAGGGGAAAAAAAGGATAATAGAAGTAGGAAATCTTTGTGTTTTGAGTTGATATTGAGCAGTCCATAGAAGTAACTTATTAAATTTTGTAATTGTAAGTGAGCTTGTGGTAGTCAGAGATACTTTGTTTTATTCTTCCAAGTCGTAAAGGTGAATTTTGCATTTCATGTCGTCAGAGATATTTGTGGTAAGAGTGATTTTAGCATTCCCAAAGATATATGCACATGCAATTATACACATACAAAGAAAAAAGATATACTACAAGATGCAAGGCATCTATGGCATATAAATAAAATAATAAATGTATTGAGACACCATTATGTTTGTGATAATGTCATATGTTGTATATTGTTCAATTTATTTTGTATTAGTTTAACATCTTTCATTACCTTAGCGGTTAAACATGTAACTATACAGTAAACTGTGAGTAGATTTTGTTGTTTTCTTATTGCAAAGCATTGTTTACCTTTTTAGTTCATGAAGAATACATGTAAGAGATTGTTTATTTTATTTATATTTGACCAAGTCATGTGTTATTGTTCGTGAAAAAGATCTATGATAGTTCTAATTAAAAATTCAAACTGATAATTTTTTTTAAAGGCTCAAGGATGATTCTCAGTATTACTTCGGCCTATTATGCTATTGGTCGGGGGTAAAACGGTGAGTTCAAGTCCTATCGCACCTTGAGGGTAAGACACCGGGTTTAAGTCCTAGTGTACAATGATAACAAGACGCTGGGTTCAAGTCCCAACGCATTATAACCTTACATGCCTTTATATGGGTAATGTATTGGGTTTGAGTCCCAATGCACCATATTGATGATCTAATGATGACTAGTGAAATATAATGTTATTTCATGAAAAGGCATGAAGTTTGTCCCACTTGATTTGCTCCATTCTTGAAGTGAATGTGATAGCGGTGCATAATAAGTCTAAATGAAGACAAGTGGTTGACCAATGAATGTGGGCGTGCTAAAGATCAAAATAATAATACTCATCATTATGGTAATTGTGAAAAGGAGAACAATAAGGGTTCTCAAAATAATCCTTCAAAGGTGAAGGTATTGTGTATCAATATGGTCTGTAAATATGAGGCACGCTCTGACGATTATAGTCCATTTTTTTGAAAGAATGCGACTTGTGATAAGCATTGTAAATGCAGACTCATTCCTGAAGTGAATGTGAAATATATATGTGATACAAATTATGCACAAGAATATATTTATGCATGGTTGAATAAATACTACAACTCACCTCTACGGGAGGCTTGAGAGAAAGAAAGATCATGAACACTACTATGTGGTTACACAAATATATCATTTGTCGTGTATATGTGGTGCGCCGAAAATATTTTGACATGCCTTATAAAAATTTATTAAAGGCAAAAGTAAAGCAAGAAATAAGTCTCGTCTATAATGTTTTTGATTGTGACAATGATAAGATAATTTTTTCTGTGGAGAAAAAATTCACCACTTGGATGGTAGTATAAAAGATCTTGTAGTACAAAATTATTGAGAGCTCCGAAAGAGCGAGTTTGTTACTACCCGAATAAATAAAATTATTCATGGCATTGGTGGTTGTAAGTATCAAAAAGGAACTTTTTGAGTTTCAAATATATTAGCCAAAGTGGTTGGCATATTGACACTATAAATGAAAGGAAGATTGAATATCTTCATATTACTATAATCATACCGGGTAAATATGAAAGGTTATCCGATTTTTCTTCTATTTGTACTACAGATGTCTAAGCATGGTGATGGAATCACATGCCATAGTAAATTAAATATTTACTGAAACAAATATTAGTTGGTACGACCGGTTGACCATCCCAGTTCAATATGATGCGAAAATTAATTGAGAATTCACATTGGTATATATTGAAGAAATAGAAGATTCTTCAAGAATTCTCTTGTGCTGCTTATTCTCATGATATACCAGTCAAGGTTGGGATTAAATCCCTTAAAATCTGGGACGAATAAAAGGTGATATATATGGGCCCAGTCACCTGCCATGTGGACCGTTTACTATTATATGATTTTAAAAGATGTATTTATTGTATGGTCACATGTGCGTTTGTTGTCAACTTGCAGTTTGGCTTTTGCAAGGTTGCTTGCTCAAGTTATTAGAGCACAGTTTCAGAATATAAATTATGATAATTTATTTTGATAATGCTGGTTTAAATCAAAGTTGGTTTAGCAGAAATTGTATGCCTCCAATTAAGCTAAACCATTGATTATGAGAATAAAACTCCCAAATCGATATTTGGTGGGTATATTATTTAATATACAACATCACTTGTACGCATCTAGCCAACAAGTTATGATAAATTTTCCCTATCACAATTGGTTCAGGGTCAGGAACCAAATAATTTCTATATAGAAATATGGATGTGCGATATGATATAATTATCCCACCACAATGCACAAAGATTGGTCCCCAAAGAAGGTTAGGGATATGTGTTGGTGATCCCAACACTTGGGGGAGAAAATGAGCAGCTAAAAAAAAGTAATACATGGAATGAATTATTATGAGTACACTTAGATCCTCGTACGAGAAAATATGAACTTGATGTTGAAGTGATAATTCATTTGCAAAATTATGCCCAGGCGCATTTGCTAATCTAAAGCTAAATGTCATATTTCAGCTGCTAATGCTCCAAAATAGAATAAAGTCCATGATGGACAGAGTTTATGACACGCATGAAGCGTGACTAATCGGTTCCAAAGATAAAACTCCTTGAAGAAGGAGAGGAGCAAATGTTCAAGGTGGTCACAATAAGGAGGCAAGTGCTTTATAAGAGCACCATGACATAACACTTTATAAGACCTCATGGGAGAGGCTCAGGTATCTGAAAATAATGAGATAAAGAGATCTCAATAAGTTATGTCTTTAGTGGGTAATGACGGAACCGATGTAAAATAATCATTGACGATATTGTTTATATAATGTAGCGCCCAATATTATTAATATTGACGAGGATGTTGAGCTCAAATCTGTCATGGAATTTTGACAGATAAATGATTGGCCAAATGAAAAATATGCAATGAAAATTGACTTCATCTGAAAAATATGAAGTTGGACGAATAGTCCCAACAACTGAAAGTATAAAGGCTATATGGAGATATTGAAATATGATTAATATTATATTGCAAAAGGAATCCTTGATATAGATTTGTTTATTCTAACAAATATTGTCAAGGTTATGTTGGTTATACAAATGCAGGGCATGGTTCGTTGTTCAGATAATCTATTTGGCTGTGAGCGTAATGCCAAATTATGATATACAACAAGATTTCAATTACATTGAAGATGATTCTGCATGCATAGCTCAATTGAAAGAAGGACTATCGAAGGAGACAAAATAAAACGTATTTCACTAAAGTTCTATTTCAGATATGATTGATGTTCAACAAATTTGTTCAAGTGATAATTTGGCAAACTTCTTCACAAGGCATTGCCAACCTCAGCAATTGAGAAGTTGTTATACATGATTGGAATTTATCGTCTTTGAGATATCAAGTGATATTTTTGTTAGGGGGAGTATAGCATGCGCTGCACTCTTTTTCCCTTCGCACAGATTTTATCCCACTGGGTTTTCCTGGCAAGGTTTTTAACGAGGCAGCAAGTAATGCGTATTACAAGATATGTGTACTCTTTTTCCTTCACTAAGATTTTTTCCCACAGGGTTTTTTCTTGGTAAGGTTTTAACGAGGCACATTATCTTTGGACATCCAAGGGGGAGTGTTATGAAATATTTGATTATGGTGGATGTCCATAACTCCTAAAGGGAGTAACACCCACTACTCTTCTCCATTAACCTCCCACTACTTCTTACCTTTATGGATGTAACTCCCATACCTCTATGATCTTCCCCCATGTTCTCAATAGTTAATACCATGTTCATGGCATCCCTTTGTATTACCTATATCATCCTATAAATAGAGGGTTTGGGCATCACATTGTACACACTTGACATACTTGAATACATTGAAGAAGTAAGAATCTCTCCTCTCTTTCTGTCTACATTCTTGTCTATTTGCTTGTTTCATATTATTACTTTGAGCTAAGTTTTGTAACAAGAAGTGCTTTTTCGCAATATTTGGTAAACAAATTGTGTTTGACCGATCTTTCTAAAAAGTACTTTTGAGTGTTAAATTGTCAAAAAAGATAGTACCAAAGTCTTATAATTATTTTAAAGAAAAATAAACTTAAATATTTATTGTAAGAGACCTTTATTATTTTTGTTTTGTTTAATTAAAATATAAAACATAAATTACTTTGGTACTATCGTGATAATTCACCATGAAATAATAAGCAAAGTTAATCACACATGATAACATTTCTCAACAATTTCATCTCTAATTTTATCACACAACGCCTTCATATTAGTAGAAGAGTTGCCTTGTATTTCTAGAGCAATACCAGAAGGCCCGTCTCCTTCCTCAATCTCTGTAGTAATGTCTTCATTAGCATAATAGTTGAATTCCTTATCGGTAGAAGAATGTCGTCGTATGAAATTTTATATAGCTATGAACGCTGTAACAAGATGATTTTGAGTGTCAAACTTGAAAGATGAGCGTAAAATAGAAATAATTTTAAATTTCTAATTATTAACAATACATAATGCATAATTTATTTATTAAAATTTAAATTTTAAAAAAACTAATAATTACCTAACGTAACTAACTTTATCCTGAATTGGCCTATTATGAGGTTGTCACTTGGCTTAATGTGGAGGCTTATTCTTCTTCTTTTAATAATATATAGATTATGCGATGCAATTATAAATTTATTATCTATTAGAGGTATTTTTTACAAATTAGATTTGATAATTGTTTTAAAGATTCGACACTTCCGGAGGAGTTCCATTGACTTTAGTGTGTCTGTTTTTTGTTCGTATCTGTTGCATCACTTCAGATTAATTTGTTTGAAGTTTATCTGCACCACTGCAACCAAACTGTTCAGACTAATGTCTCCGAAATTCACACTACGACGGAAGAACTTCAGATCTGATTGTCTTAACGTATGTCTAAAGTACGTTCCAAAGTAGGTATATTTGTAAATCTTTGTACAATGAGGGTATGACTTCAATGATAATCTCAAAATCAGGTATATCTGCACTTCCTCCGGGATGGAAAGTAAGCAGCTCAGATGCTAAGCCTCAGAAACGTCCGAAAGTGGGCTACAAGTGAAAAGCTTGAACTCCTTTTAGGCAGTCGGCATCAATCTTTTGTTTCTTCTTTTTTCAATAACGATTAATGTGAACACTGATGGGTCCTGAGGAATTGGCATTAGTAGATAGAAACACCGGTAATGAAAGATCGAGCTTTTGTTACACGATGATGAGATTCGCATGAAAAGTTAGATTACACTAACATCGTCACACATATACTACATTACTAATCTAAATTACACAGGTAGCAAAGAGTAGAGAATATTAAATTAAACGAAAAACGTTCCGTTGTGCATCACAAGCATGCTTGCAACGATTAAGAGTAAGAATCTATTCACAGGCCAACTTGGTGCCAAAGCTGGTCAGGCAAATTGCAAACGCTTGGAAGGCAGACAGAGGCTTCCTGTAGTCCATTGTAAAAACATCATCTCCTACCTTCCCAAACTGAAGGATTACTGTGTCCTCATCGCCTTTTCCACCAGGCTGGCTTTGGTCCAGTGTTGCAACTAGCTGAAAATTCTTAACAGATGCAACGGTGACTCTGCCGTGGAAATTTAAACACCAACATTGCAAGTGCTCATGCCACCGTGGAGGTTTATTTTTCAAAACAGTGCCGCTGGTTTCTGCAGAACCAAGCTGCTGCTTCTTCAGAGCATCCTGAGATTTGTCCACAACAGCTTCTCCAGGACAGGGACACTTGAGTGAACATACCATCCTCCTTGGCCCTCTTGACTTCAACAGGTTTAACTTGTAGGAAACATGTCCAACTTCAAAATTACCAGCTGGTAATTGGGGACTAATTTGCTTACTCGCAAAACGACGACAAGACCGGCTGCTTGATGGCTTTGCCCCATTGTGTGGGGGTTGACTATCATATATGGTAAAATTGGTCCCAAGAAAGTCCGACCTGTTAGTTGGATTCAGTGGGAATGTTAGAACATGAATGAACAAACTAAAATGAAAATCAAAACACACCTTTTTTTCTCCCCTTATTCGAATATCATAACGACAGGTAAATACATGTATTGGGGTGGGGTATGCAAGTTAAAGGGAAAAGAGAAGCTTGCCAGCAGACAAGTGACATGACATGCTTAGTTGTATTGGTTTTTCCACTGATGTAACATTTGTTTCTCCAGCTAACAACATTGAACAAAAGACCTGATGGAAAATCTAGTTAAAAACATGGAGAGGAATGAACTTAACAAAAAGCTCCAAGTAAAGCTTTCAACTTTCTAACCTCCTCGCAGGACAAAAACCTTAAGAAAGAAATAGAATTAACGGGGCAATCTTTAAGAACCTTCTCTGGGCCACTAAATGAAAAGTGTATCAGCACAAACTTCCGTTAAGGGGGGATACAGCTGTGTATTTAACCGCCTCATCAATTCCTATACCCATGATTGAACAGATTCCTTCATGACAATCTATAATAGGAAAGTGTAGGTTTCCATTGTCATTAATGTGTCATATTTCTATTAAAGTAATGGTTTCATGAAACAACTAACTAAACAGGAACATCAACACTTGAAGCCAACATTGTATGAATGATCAGAAGCAGTATGAATGTACGATTTCACATACTCAGAAAACTAATGCATTGTAAAACATCAGCAAGATTAGAGTTCTCTATTACATGGCAGCAGAGATGGGTAAACATCTATATACCAAACAATTGTGTGTTCTGAGACTTGGATATCTTGAAGTTGTAATACTTTGAAAAAGAGAGGAGTAAATGGCACCAAATCAATCCTTTTAAGGTCAACAAAACAAGTTAGGGTTCAGACTTAGGGTTCCAATCTGTGTCCCCCAAATATCTCACAAGAAAACAAGGTATGTATCTAACAGAAGCACCGCGAAGAACACATTTGATACTACTGACACATGTTGCGCATCTAGAATATCTTTTAGTATTGGACATCATCTATGTGGATCAGACTTTGAAGATTGGATATTACCCTATTTCCCCTTTCTTTTGTGAAAAGGCACTTACAGGATCAGCAAAACATGCAATAAGAAGAAGCAAGAGGAGGGTGAAACGCCTTGTGATTCATGAAACATAATCCATTTGTACATGATACTCTAACCACAATAACTATTTATTATACACTCCGGGCATCTTTCATTTGAATTTAGGTTATGTCAATCTTAAAGAACCAAAATAATTATGTACTTTTTCAATTGTACTCTACCGAGTTCTAGCCTCATCATGTTGTATTTTTGTACAAACATTAATTCTCCTAAGTCCTTGATCAGCATCTTGTCAAGGTACATGTATGAAACTAGACATGTTACTGAGAACTTTGATATTTTTGATCATTAGGACTTAGCTTTAGCCCTTCAGACTCATTTAGCCTGGCAGAGATAAACACATATTACAAAAAGGAAATTGCTTTCCTCAGTGTTCAGTTTCAGGGTCAACCAATTTTACCTTAACTTCCCAACATACGCGTTACTTCTCTGAGACAAATCATCTGCATCAAGAGATACTATATATTCAATGTAAGCACCATTTCTGTACCTCCGGGCTGCTAAGAGAAACTTCCCCTGGTCCATTAATGCTGCCAAAGATAAATACCGAGAAAAACAGTCAAATCACAGAGAAATTTCTAAAACAGAGCAACATATTATAACTGGTGACTCCATATGTCTTTGAAAAAGAATATGTATTGGTAGTTGGAGTATCAGACTTAAAGCATCCTTCAAGCTGATAGCTTAAGTAAAATAGCAGTAATACAACAGTCTTTTATCACAAGGAGTCTCAATAACATGTGAAATTAACAAGCATAATGAATCTTCTTTATCGTACTTGTAAAAATAGATCTTAAAGACGGTGAATATCTGTAGACTCTGTAAACTGTTAAGCAAGGGAAACTTTCTAATGTTTTCGACTATTCCTATAAAAAGATTAAGATAATAAAGATGATTAGGAATAATTTCAAATCTTTGCAAAAGAAAGTTGGGAGCACAATAAAGATAGGTGTCAGCATGTAGACAATAGACAATTGAGACTTCCATTAATAAGTCAATAACACATGCACAGTTGAATAGTCTCTGCTGAGATAAAGTCTTACAAGAAAACATAGACCAAGTCAGTTGACCCAGAAAAATTATAGGTATTTTAAAGAGTATGACTGTTCAGTTGCTAATTAACACCTAAAGTACAGTCCAACCATCATGTTTTCATCAAGTCAAGCATCTATTATTGCAGGTAGCGGCCAATTTCCCAAAGTTAGGTTCCTGAAAATAATATTTGTTAAAGTAAGAACTCACCGGGTGAAAGAGCAAGATATAGGTAAAATGTGGCGTTTTTCTTGTCACGTTTTATGAAACATTGAAGAGGAGAGTCTCGAGGCCCAGGCTGCAGTAGAAAATTGGAGACGGGAAAAGACATCACTTTAAAATACTATATAGAATTAAAAACAACGAATGCATAGAGAATTTTCACTACAAGAATGAGGTATGCTAAGCTCCTAATTACATACATTACACAGATGATCAAGCTACAATATTTCTTTCAACTGAAATAATTACTAAAACAAACCCAGTATTCGAAAAGAACAGTAAAACAATTTCCCTTTTTTCCCTGGGATTGCTTCTTCTATGTTCTATCAGAACTATTATGGGCGCAACTTTTGCACATACAGGAAACCCTGTGTAGTACGAGTTGATCAAGTTTGGAATGGACTCAGCTCGCTGAAATTAAACCATAATCAAAATTGGCCAACTAACCTCTCTGGAAAAATTTGATTTAGCCTAACATGTATCCAACACGGACTATCCAAACGCCTAAAAAGAGAGTCCCTTTGCACTCACTGCCAGAGGGGCACCGGGCTCATTCAAACCCAGCACTTTCGATGCATAGCAAATATTTATGTAAAAATCCACTGAAATTGCAAAAATACTAGACATGAACCCAATTTAAGAAATACAACGGATTCAACACTAAAACCTTAAAGGTTGAACCCGTAGAGCTTAAATCCTGGATCTGTCCCTTGCTCCCGCTCCAAAGCAACAAGTCCACTCAACTACGGAACTACAATCAATCAACTATGCCTCGACCCCGAATTGTTTGGACGGCTACATGAATCCTCTATTCTATTCAGCTCTACTCAGGCCCATTTCATCCCCCCCCCCCCCCCCCCCCAAAGTACCAACTCTTTCCATTTCCTCAGTGCTTCATTTATCAAAACACCACGACAATTAAGGTTATGCAACGATGAGAACTATACAAAAGCATAAAAAAAAAAATTAACCGCAACAAATTCCCCTCACAATGTAACCTAAAGCTCAAACGACCTAGATTATATCCAATTGAACCTCCAATTACGGAAAATCACAGAAAATAATTTTAAAAATCGTTTTATTTTTTTCTTAAACAACAAAAAATATTTGAAAAAAGTAATTAGCACCTGTTTAAGGCAAGAAGGGAAGGTAATTTTTCCAGCCTGAAGAGACGACTCAACAACTTCCTCAGTAAGTTGCCGCCATCTCTTACACACACATCCACATGCGACAACGTTTTGACGGAGCGGCCAACGGTCCTCAGAAGCTTCCACTCGCTGTATGATCTCTACTAGAAGCTCCGGCAACATATTTGACCACGATGACGTGGCATCGCCGGAATCGGATTCCACGGCGCCGTCATTTTCACCTCCTAATACTACTTTGTTCGTACCGCCGCTAAAAACAGCGAAATCAGATTGAGTAGAAGTTTCTGGAAGTTTGAATTCTTTGAATGATTTGGAAAATGTAAAGGATCGACTAAGGATTCTTCGTGAGAGAAATGAACGACGCTGTGACATATTGATTCTATTTTTTTTTTTTTTGAAACTGTAAATGAGAGAGAGAGAGACTCAGAAAATAAGGGAGGCCAGAGATTTTGGTTTGGGAAGGGAAAGATAAAGTAACCGTCTGTCAGTTGAAGCTAACATCACTGGCTGACGAGTCATGGGCGTGTGGATTTGGATCTCAATTCAAACTTATAATAATGAATTAATTATAGTAATTTTTATTAGGTTACCTATTTCTAAATCTAAAATTAATTGTATAAATATATTCTATATTGTCTGTACATAACATAAATTATTTCAAATCAAATTTAAATATGAAAAAGTTATTGTAGAGTATGTGTGTGAAATATTGAAAACCCTAGATTATTTTGTTTCCAAAATTATTTGGTTCGATTTTTTTTTTAAAAAAAATACAAAATCTATCTTGCAAGTAACAAATTGTAGAGTTTTGCCGTGTGTGATGGAACTCACATGTCACACTAGAGGGTTATAGTAGTATATTTAATGCTTTAAAAGAAAGAAAGACTTCTTGTTGTTTGACTATGTTTTTTTCTTGTTTGAGTATTGATTGATTCGGTCAAAATTAGACGGTTCCATCTCTTAGGAAACAAAACTGTACAATTTGTTACTTGTGGAAAATTAATTTGCAAGTTCGATCACACAAATTAATTTAGGCTTTCATTTTATAGTTTTATTGAATAATATATAATATTTTAAATTAATTTGCAAGCTCCTTTTTAATTTTTTTATTTTTTGAATTTGCAAATTAAAGTTTACAACAACTATAAAAAATAAGAAATAGTACATCACATGCTTTGCATCATTTTTGTAAGTTCATCCATGTCAACATGAGGTTCTTGGTTTCCGGCATTGGTTGAATCGGAATCATAAACCATTATATCTCCAATTTCTTGATCCTCCGCTTCATCTACCTCGTCACGCCAATAAACCATTGTGTCTCCAATTTGAAGATCGTTTTTTGTTGCTTCTCACTCTCCCAAGGAGAGTGAAATACACACATTCTGCCACGTCAGCTTTAAGGATGCAAATAATTCTACTCTAAAATAGTTTGGCGGGAGGGGAGGGGAGGGGGGTAATAATAACCCCGCAAAGGAGAGTGTGTAGTTGGGAATCTGGATATAGGTTAGGGGGTACTTATGCATTTTTCCCAAAAACAACATTTATTAAGGCGGATTCCTAATTTAAGATTTATGGTTCTTATTATCATCTCAAGTTAATAATTGGATTCACAACCACATATTTATAGATATTTAATGAAATTTTTATTATATATAACGTATTGATAAAAATTACTAAATTCATGAGAACCCGTAATGTAGCCTCTAACTCCGCCACTGACACATTTACCTAACAATTAGTTTTTGGCCTTCATACTCCGTTATTCAAACTCGCACATTTTTATCGACTAATTCAAATTCATGATGGGTAAATATGAATTTTGGAACCGACCTGTGCATTTTTCTTAAAACTTTTTCCTCAAATTCCTTCTTTCAAAATTTTGTTTATCTCTTCTTGTTTATACAAATGCCGTATGGTGTTGGGCATGTACCCTGCTCCTATATGGTGTTTTTAAAAAAATAAAAAATAAAGTAACTTTTATTTTATTAATTAGTGAGGACGTGCTAAGCATTCCAAAGTCAGCGTTGGAGGATTTGGAAGGCGAATGAGAGAAGATTTCTAGTAACTTTTTTCCTTTCCCATGTACTGTTCCATCTTCTTCTATATGGACCATTTAAATTTTCATATATAATACGAAAAACATATTAAAGTTAAGTATAATAAAGGAAAGTGTTTGACCAACAAGTATGAAACTCTTGGTTAAACTAATTAAGTAAAAGTATAATAGATTAATTTTAGTCAAAGATAATATCTCTAGATCTAAAAATCAGATTGTATGGATAGTGTAGGACCACGTTGAAGTCGATTTAATGCAAAACATAATAAATGTGGCTATTATTAATGTGATGAAGACAAGTTGTAAATAACAATAAATGACACTAAATGTAAATAAGGAGAAATATTCACCCAATAATGAAAGAGGTGAATGATTCCTTCTTACAATGGTGAATGATAAGAATATGAGGGAATATTATACACTTTCTCGGATCTCGTGAAAATGACAATGGATTGAATATATAGATCGAATCTTTATCAGAAAGTGGTTCTTTGTATTTATCTAGAGAGCTTGCTTTTCAAAAGTGTTCTTATCAAATGGAATATTACATACCCTTTTCCTTATCTCCCCTACTATTTATATGGGACATTCCAAAAAAAAAAAACACTAAAAGGTACAATAAAAAGGAATTTTCAATAGAATATTCTATTTGTAAGTTCCAAAGCTGTACTAGCCGTTACTTCTGTCCCTTGCTACTCGACCTCGACCCTGATGAGCCACTCAACGGCTCGTTTTGTTTCCCACTGATGGACCTCGGCCGAACTGCCCATGATAAGTTACAATTTTCACGATAATCACCTCCTCGTGCTGAATTTTCTCGGTCGGATTTTGACCCACACAGTTAGTCCCTCCGCTTATCGAGGTCGTCTTTTGGTTGACCTTAATAAGCGGACTTCGTTAGTCACAGTTCGAGAGATTTGGTTGGGGAGGTCGAGTAGTGAGAATTGCGGCCGAGCTGATGATGTGGCGTTTTGAGAGCCGTGTTTAATGACGTTGGTTCAGAAATGATGTCACAACCCCATGCGTCATCATTACGCCTCTGATCACGCCCAACTATGCCTTATAAAAAGGACTAAGCGGTCGCTGCAAATATAATCGTGTTTACAAGTCCGGAGTCGAATCCTACAGAGAACTAAGGTTTAGCTACAGCTGTTCACTATCACCAAGAAGACAAGCTTGAACAATTCCTAACTTATAGATATTAAGATTCTTGTGTTTAACTACTTAACTAACAAATTAAAATAGTGAATTAACAACTAACGATACTGAGGGTTAGAGAAAATATTAAGGAGGTCTAGAGTTATGATTTCCCCAATTGTCGGAATCCTTCCCGCTATGTCTTATATAATTTCGCCTAAGTATTCTCTACCGATCATGAGCACTCTTATTACCGTAAATCTCTCCCGAGTAATTACGACAATTTACTAGACGCGCTCTCCCGAGCTACGCTAGCTGGCTTTTAATACAGGTCACTTCAGATCGCACCCAAGGCTTCGTTATCCCTAATCCCGCCTTTAAACCCTCGGTTATTGATCCCTCATATACTCTGGGAGTGGTGTTGTTCAACAATTATCTAATGCACTCTCTCCCGAGTTATGCATACTAAATAGGCACAGCTAATTGAGAGCTCTTCAATCAACCAGAATATAAACGTAGTTGAATAAATAGAGAAAAGCTATGGCTCAATTATATAAAAACATAACAAGAATTTATCCTACAAAAGGTTCTATCAAACTCTAGATAACAAATTAGCTATTCATAATAGTATGTAAAACTACAATACTAAAAGTCATAACCAACAATGAAAAATAGGAAGAGGAAGGAAAAAACTCGTAGAAGAATTCTCCGCCTTGCTCCCAATGTGTTCTTGCCTCCAAGGGTGTTGCCTAACCCTAAAGTAGTGTCTCTCCGCCTCCTTAGGTCTAATTTGTGTCCAAAATATGTCCCCTTCTTGTTCTTGGCCGGCCTCCTTTGTTTAATATAGGGTTTAGGACTTAAAATCCCATGTTTTGCACTTTAGTCCCTGAAATTTTCGCTTCCTGCCACGGTTTTGCCGCGGTCGCGGTGGAACCGCGGCCAAACATGCCCTCTGATTCTTCAGTTGTCCGCGACCATCTTCTACCGCGGTTCTGCCGCGGTCGCGGCGAAACCGCGATTTTTCACCCTGTTCCGTTTGGAATTTGGAAAAACGTAAAACATGAAAGTTATACTTTGAGTTAGATTTCCAACCATATATTGTGGAGCCCAAATGGAGTTCTGAGCAAAAAGTTATGTCTATTTTACTAGACAGTGCGCAATATGCCTCCTCAAGTCTTCGTTCGTACTTAATTATCAAATTTGACCTCCGAACACGATCCCGGCTTAATTCCTTGAGCTTTTACTCAGACTTCAAAGCTTCAAATCACTTAAATTCATTCCGTAACATCTATATAGCTCGGAATCACACCTACAAGGCATAAAACACACAATTAGTGCAAAACACTAGCGATTAAAGCGCAAACTCAATTAAAGTGCAGTAAATTCGAGTGTAATAAGCGCCTAAAATATGCAATTATAGCCTATCATCAAGTGTACCTGGAATTAAGCAAAACCAGAGAAGAAATTAGAGTCAGTGATTTCACAGCGGCAACATCAACAGGAACCAGCAATAGTTTCAACCCAGAATTAACCTCCGGTAAACTCAGTAAATGTTCAACACCAGATCAAGCAGAAAATCGACCAAAATAACTGAATGACACCAAATGAACTCGAAAGTACACCCAGCACACTACTAAAACCTCCACAACCAGAAATCAAACTAGAAGATGCAAAGCTGTTACTACAGCTTGAGATTCAACTGCAAATCTCAACAGGACAGTGTTTTTCTTTTTGAGTTTTCTATATTTTTTTTGGTTTTTCTAGAGGTTTTCTATTGTTTTTGGGTTTTTTGAATGTTGAATTTCAAAATTAGATCTGAAAACTAGTAGAGTCGACCGTTTTGGGGGGGGGGGGGAGCTCAAAACTTGTTGCTTAAGGCAAAGAGGATTGCCTTATATAGGCAAGCTAAGGGCATATCAGATTTTAGACCTTTACCAATTAGTCCCTTATTTATTGACTTGCTTCTCAAGTAAGTGCACCTGTTTTCTGAATTTAGAACTAAAGTCCTATTCTAGAAGGTTCTAGGTGATTCTAGTATAACCTACATCATTTCTGCCTAGGCCTAAGTACCCAAACTGCGAACTTATTTTGAAATTACTACCCTACCACTTCAAGCTCCTTTACCTTAGTTGAACTTAACTATGGTTAACTAATCAAAGCTGGAATCAACCCTAAGATTGAACTAATTGGACGAATTAACTGATCATGAATTTCACCAAGCAATGAATTACCATCCTTGGCAGTCAAGCAATCAAATTGCAGTGAACATCCATGGACAAAAATCAATCCCACAAAGCTAGACCAAAACAGAATCAATTGATATGAAGGAAATTTAACAAAATAAGAAAAAATTTTACTATCTTAATAACGAACAATCAAAAATTTAAACTAAGCTTAGAACACTGATTAACCCAAAGAAATCTATACTTAAACTACTTAGAAGAATATAGCAAAATTAAAAGAACAAGTTCATGTCATCATTTATCAAATTTAGAGCTCAAAAAAATGAACAAATAAAACGGAGAAAGAATCAATGTGATTAACTGACTTTAAGCGGATTGGGAAACAAAACAAAAATAAAAACTAAACCTAGAAACAGCACCAGTCATG
The DNA here is from genome assembly GCF_001879085.1 of Nicotiana attenuata. Taxonomy (NCBI): domain Eukaryota; kingdom Viridiplantae; phylum Streptophyta; class Magnoliopsida; order Solanales; family Solanaceae; genus Nicotiana; species Nicotiana attenuata. Next base: position 15,667,781 of record NC_031995.1, on the reverse strand, counting down.
GAGGGAATGAATTCAAATAGC
>NC_031995.1:15662597-15664654 GCF_001879085.1 Nicotiana attenuata | reverse complement strand
TAGGAGAATTCTCCGCCTTGCTCCCAATGTGTTCTTGCCTCCAAGGGTGTTGCCTAACCCTAAAGTAGTGTCTCTCCGCCTCCTTAGGTCTAATTTGTGTCCAAAATATGTCCCCTTCTTGTTCTTGGCCGGCCTCCTTTATTTAATATAGGGTTTAGGACTTAAATCCCATGTGTTGCACTGTAGTCCCTGAAATTTTCGCTTCCTGCCGCGGTTTTGCCGCGGTCGCGGTGGAACCGCGGCCAAACATGCCCTCTGATTCTTCAGTTGTCCGCGACCATCTTCTACCGCGGTTCTGCCGCGGTCTTTCACCCTGTTCCGTTTGGAATTTGGAAAAATGTAAAACATGAAAGTTGTAGACCTTTGAGTTAGCTTTCCAACCATATATTGTGGAGCCCAAATGGAGTTCGGAGCAAAAAGTTATGTCTATTTTACTAGACAGTGCGCAATATGCCTCCTCAAGTCTTCGTTCGTACTTAATTATCAAATTTGACCCCCGAACACGATCTCGGCTTAATTCCTTGAGCTTTTACTCAGACTTCAAAGCTTCAAATCACTTAAATTCATTCCATAATATCTATATAGCTCGGAATCACACCGACAAGGCATAAAACACACAATTAGTGCAAAACACTAGCGATTAAAGCGCAAACTCAATTAAAGTGCAGTAAATTCGAGTGTAATAAGCGACTAAAATATGCAATTATAGCCTATCATCAACACCCCACACTTAAACCATTGCTCGTCCTCGAGCAATCAAACTCCACTTTTTTATAGACACGACCTTTTTAAACAATTCTCCTAACTCATCACACCAAGAGTATTTAAAATAGACTAAGCACAAAAGCGTAACATCTTCACCTCAAGATTTGACTCACAAGTACCACACGTTATTCACAACTCACCCACTTACTCTAATATAGAGGTGACTAGCATTACCTTTCCTTCATGAATCAAGTGCCCTCACACAACAAAAGAGAGTAGTTCCACACAATGAAATTTAAGAACATTTAGGAACTCAAGATAGAAAGAATTCACTCACTCTCAGAAATAACATTCATATGCCACAAAAGATGCACCATAAGCTTGCCCGTAGTGTACTACTCCACTAATCGAGCTCATTCAATCTTGGATCAATTAGGACTTTATTTGGTTGTAATGTAGGCTACGGGACGGGTAGGATTCATTTAGATATAAGAGTGACTACACTTCCCTAAGCACTTTAATACATATACTTTAACATTCAAACCCCATACTTATGTCAAACCAAAACTCCACCTTCACATCAATGTATATTACCCCATTCTTCTTTAAGCACACTTACATCAAGAGCCACCACTTATCAAGGAATTTTTTTTCACAAGAATCCAACTATTTTTCCCCAATTCAAGTAGCTCTTACTTTTTCAAAACAGTGCACCTTTCTCCTTATTTCATTAGTTCCACTCAAAAGCCAAACCAACCACCCCACACTTTAACTTTTACATAGTTCATAATAATTGACGTGCTCATGAGAGGTTACAATGGTTCAAATAGATGGTTAATTCGAACAAATGGGTAAGGCTTGTAATGTGGTTGCCAAAGAAACAGGATTACAGGCTCAAAGGGGTTAACTACGATACATAATAATTAGGCGGGTAAAATATGCATATCTGGCTCAACAAGAAAATGCCTATATCCCTTCGAAGACTGAACAACACTACTATTTCGCTTTGCAAACACACGGGGCAAGTTCTAGGCATCAAATGCACTGCACAGAATATCACAAAACCTTACACACACATGGCACATAACTCACTCAGGATTGGATTCATCAAGACACCCTAGTCAGAGCAGTTAAGCAAATTTAAGATCATACAATTTAAGGTACTTATACAAGAGTCAAAAACTGAGCCTAAGCATCACAACCAAAGTACTCACTATTCTCAAGGCATAACAAAGTCAAGAGATATTGCTTCATTTCAAAACAAAACACAATGGCTCCTATTCCCCAAAAAAAAAACTAACTACACCCGGTTCAAATAAAACCCTTGGAAAAGAACCGTGGTTTAAAGAAAA
>NC_031995.1:15630573-15660985 GCF_001879085.1 Nicotiana attenuata | reverse complement strand
TCTGATCAACGCCCAACTATGCCTTATAAAAAGGACTAAGCGGTCGCTGCAAATATAATCGTGTTTACAATCCGGTTTACAGTCGAATCCCACAGAGAACTAAGGTTTAGCTACAGCTGTTCACTATCACCAAGAAGACAAGCTTGAACAATTCCTAACTTATAGATATTAAGATTCTTGTGTTTAACTACTTAACTAACAAATTAAAATAGTGAATTAACAACTAACGATACTGAGGGTTAGAGAAAAGATTAAGGAGGTCTAGAGTTACTAGAGTTATGATTTCCCCTATTGTCGAAATCCTTCCCGCTATGTCTTCTATAATTTCGCCTAAGTATTCTCTACCGATCATGAGCACTCTTATTACCGTAAATCTCTCCCGAGTAATTACGACAATTTACTAGACGCGCTCTCCCGAGCTAGGCTAGCTGGCTTTTAATACAGGTCACTTCAGATCGCACCCAAGGCTTCGTTATCCCTAATCCCGCCTTTAAACCCTCGGTTATTGATCCCTCATATACTCTGGGAGTGGTGTTGTTCAACAATTATCTAAATATGCACTCTCTCCCGAGTTATGCATACTAAATAGGCACAGCTAATTGAGAGCTCTTCAATCAACCAGAATATAAACGTAGTTGAACAAATAGAGAAAAGCTATGGCTCAATTATATAAAAACATAACAAGAATTTATCCTACAAAAGGTTCTATCAAACTCTAGATAACAAATTAGCTATTCATAATAGTATGTAAAACTACAATACTAAAAGTCATAACCAACAATGAAAAAGAGGAAGAGGAAGGAAAAAACTCGTAGGAGAATTCTCCGCCTTGCTCCCAATGTGTTCTTGCCTCCAAGGGTGTTGCCTAACCCTAAAGTAGTGTCTCTCCGCCTCCTTAGGTCTAATTTGTGTCCAAAATATGTCCCCTTCTTGTTCTTGGCCGGCCTCCTTTGTTTAATATAGGGTTTAGGACTTAAAATCCCATGTTTTGCACTTTAGTCCCTGAAATTTTCGCTTCCTGCCGCGGTTTTGCCGCGGTCGCGGTGGAACCGCGGCCAAACATGCCCTCTGATTCTTCAGTTGTCCGCGACCATCTTGTACCGCGGTTCTGCCGCGGTCTTTCACCCTTTTCTGTTTAGAATTTGGAAAAACGTAAAACATGAAAGTTGTATCCCTTTGAGTTAGCTTTCCAACCATATATTGTGGAGCCCAAATGGAGTTCGGAGCAAAAAGTTATGTCTATTTTACTAGACAGTGCGCAATATGCCTCCTCAAGTCTTCGTTCGTACATAATTATCAAATTTGACCCCCGAACACGATCGCGGCTTAATTCCTTGAGCTTTTACTCAGACTTCAAAGCTTCAAATCACTTACATTCATTCCGTAACATCTATATAGCTCGGAATCACACCTACAAGGCATAAAACACACAATTAGTGCAAAATACTAGCGATTAAAGCGCAAACTCAATTAAAGTGCAGTAAATTCGAGTGTAATAAGCGACTAAAATATGCAATTATAGCCTATCATCAGCCTCTTCCCGATGCGTTGCACATTTCCTGTGTCTCTGTCGTTTCGATCCCAGTGCATTTTGACGGTTATTTTTCTCGATCTGTGCGCTGGTGTTCTCTGTAAATAAAGGGGGGAAGCCCTTTGAAAGAAACTTTACATTTTCCAATCTTTTGAACCTGCATATCTTCTTCTCTTCTTCTTCTTCTTCTTTTTGCATTCCTCTTTTCAGCAACTTTTACCATTATCACTTCTGCACTTACAATTCCTTCACACATATATAACAAAAGATGGCTAGTGCATCTTCCAACCCCAAGGGGACTTCTGACCCAGTTCCGTTGTCAGCGGTCATGCCTTCTCATGATGAAGGGGAAGCCATTATTGTAGAGGATGAGAGCTTCCCTACTGCGGAGGAAATCATTCCTCGTAATTCAGGCTCCAGGTCAGATTTCTCGAAGTCACCTGCGGACGAACCTGAGCTTGTGAAATCCGAGATGGAAGCGGCCCATCTTGCCGTGTTTAGGGCCACGTATAACATTCCTGCTCACATCGATCTGGTCCCAGCGGGGAACGGCGTGATCTAGATTCATCGCCCTGGGTATTGTGCATTTTACGCGTACCCGTTCCAAGTTGGCAATTCTCTACCTCTTCCCCCGTTGGCGGAGGAGTTCTGCCGCTATTACGGCATCTGTCCGGCCCAGCTCCCCCCCTATATTTACAAACTCTTTCTCATGTTGATAAAGTACACGGAGCTGGCCGACCGTGAAATTTCCATCCGCCATCTGGTGCATCTTTTTGCGCCAAGCTTCCACAGGGGTAAGATAATACATCTCCGCCACTGTGGGACCAAGGGACTGGTGGTGAAAATGGACAATAAGATGAATCATCAATTTTGGATCAACTTTTTCTACATCAAAATCGAGCACGTGGTGGCGAACCCTAGTGGATTCCCTGAGGATTGGAACTTCGCCCATAAGTGTTTTTGTTAACTGATTGTTTGTTCTCTCTTCAGTGACTTGATCGTTTCTTTCTTTTTGTGTAGCCGAGAAGGATCCACCTACATTGGTCGCCGATATTCGCGACTGGGTGGCTCAGATTTTGCCCCACACGGTGGGAGTCCGAATGGTCGTCGTTCAACAAGAAGTTTGGACGTAAACCTTCTTCGACTGGTAAGTCAAAGTGTCGAACTTTAGTTACTTCGGCCTTAATACCGTCTTCTTTGTTACTTATGTGGTTTTTCTTTATTTTTAGGTTGGAGAGTTCCGAGAAAAGTGAAGGCTCCCATTCCATCAATCGAGTACCTCGACCGGGTCTTTACTCATTGTGACTATAGGCGAGTCCGCACAAACTGCTTCTTCTTCTCCGGCCCCGGCCCTACGTGGGCCTGGTCATCGGGCGACTATCCCATCAGCAGAGACTCCTACTTCTCCACTATTGCACTTAGTGGACGAGTCATCACTGAGCGAGGGGGAAGCAGTTCCGCTAAAAAAGCGGAGAGTAGAGGTCGGGGGCGTGGTAGTAGGGAATGAAGAACCGACGAGGAACGATCCTGAGCCGGCCGAGGTTGCGCCCGAGAGTGGCGTGGTTTTGGATGCAGAGACTGCATCCGCTTAAGATGTGGAGATTACTCCTTTGTCAGAGGTTTCCGTGGAAGGAGAAGGGCGATCAGAGGCAGCGGAGGTCGTTCCGAGGAGTGATCTATCGACGCCAGGGCGGGCTGATGTTCCTTCCTCTACCGAGGAAAGGGAGAAAAGTGTGGCTGTAGATGACTATGAGTCCGGCTCCGACGTCGACCCCGAAGAGGAAAGGATGTTCGATGGGGGGTTTATCCGGGTCCAGGTAAGAACGGATGGATCTAGTCGTTCTATAGTCATCCCCTTGGACTGCGACCTGTTGGCGAACACAGAGAGCGTGGTCCCTTCTTTTGTCCCTCTTTGCTCTGGCGCCGAGAACAGGACTCTACGGTCATTTAAGGATGCCGATCTGTCGTTAGGCATATCTGGAATGGCTTTGAGGGTGAGTGTATTCTTGTTTTTGTTATTGTACCTTGCGTCCTTTCTCCTTTCTAATTTTACTGACTCTTCGGCTCTTCCTTCTTCCTTTAGACTCTCATTTTGGAGATCGAGAGCGCCCGCCGAGAGGAGAAGCAGAAGAATGTTTTCAAGAAAATGGTTTTGAAGTATCGCAAGTATCATGACAAGTACCGTGAGATGCGTGCCCAGGTCAGCGCGAACGATAATTTCTAGTCCCTTAGAGATGAGTTGGGGCAGAAGGACGATGAGCTCGTGAGGGTCATCGCCAGATGCAGTGAGCTTGAGCGAGCGCTTAGAGCCAAGGAGGATGAACTCGAGGTGAGCAAGGGGGTCGTGGCTGAGTGTGTCGACCTTCAAGCTCAAGTGGCGTCCTTGCGGGCCGAGCTTGAGCAGAGCTCGATCAGAGCTAACGGCTTGAGTGATGAGTTGATCGCGAATATGTCAGAGTTGGAGAGGACCGAGGAGGCCAGGGTAGCGGCTTTGGCGAATGTGGTGACATTAGAGGATACCATCCGTGTCCTTAGATCTGAGCGGAAAAATGATGCGGAGACGGCCGCGCTCAGGGAGGCGAGGTTCGATGAACGGATTGGTGGTCTTGAGAAAGAGATTTCGGACCTAAATGAGCAGATCGCTGTTCTTGAGGCCGAAAAGATGCAGCTACTGGCTCAACCATCTTCATCTTGTGCTTCCAGTTATCCCCATATTCCACAGATTTGTACGAAAAGTGGATTCATGCCGAGGCTCAACTAGACATATTCAAGGGCTTGATGACGGCATGGAGGGTTTTTGAGGCTGAGATCGAAGACGTTCGTGCTAAGGCACGCTCAACTCGAGTCGCATGTGGTTACGATCCTGCTACGCCGAGGGGCGGTGATGGTGAAGATGATTTGGACGGGCTTGAGTGAGGTGCTTGGTATAATGACGAATATTCCGATAGCGAGGGCGATGGTGGTGACGATGCTGGGGGCGATGCTGCCGAGTAGTATTTTTGTAATCTTTGTTTTTATTGTTGTGGGCATCTGTTCGGTTGTAAGATACCTTTTTTGAATGCTGATTTTGCTGTTTACTCCCGAGTCTCCTGTTTTTTCCTTTGAATATTTTCCTCGATTGATTGCCCTGATAAAAAGAATTGTGTTGGTAGGCATTATCTTGATCGTGAATGAGTGTTTGATTACTTCGTGTAAAGTCGAATGTTGCTGTAATTGACTCGAATGAGGTTATTCTGTGAATCAAGTTCGAGTTAGGCCGAATGTAAGTTGAATTCGGGCAAGGTCGAACGTCGCTCTTAACTAATTCGAACTATGTCAAATGTGTGTTAATTAATTCGAACGAGGTCAAATGTGAGTTGATTCGAGCGAGGTCAAATGTTGACTCAGTTAGTTCGAACGAGGTCGAATATGAGTCGATCCGAGCGAGGTCGAATGTTAACTCTTAGTTAATTCGAACCAGGTCGAATACGAGTTGGTTCGAGCGAGGTCGAACGTTGACTCTTAGTTAATTCGAACGAGGTCGAATATGAGTCGGTTCGAGCAAGGTCGAATGAGTTAATTCGAGCAAGGTCGAATGTCATTTTAATTAATTCGAACAAGGTCGAATGTGTTTATTCGAGCGAGGTCGAATGCCACTTTAATTAATTCGAACAAGGTCGAATGTCACTTTAATTAATTCGAACAAGGTCGAATATGAGTTATATTGTTCCTTCAGTGAACGTAAGCGGATTCCATTGTACGCTTGTTTTGCTTCTATAAACTTGGAGAAATTTACATGCTTTTCAGACCGGCATTTTAGTCCCAGTCTATCTAGTCCCTTCATTGGGCAACCTGGAGAAGTATTGAGAGGCCGGGAAATGAATATATCGGTCTGCACCTTCAACATATTTTAACTTGACGTTCTCCTTGTCGCCTCGTTAAAAACCTTCCCGAGAAAACCCAATTGGGACAAAAATCATGTTAGGGAAAAAGAGTACGGCTAGGAGAACATTTTTCCTTAGAGGTTAAAGTACTTGAGGTCAGCGATGTTCCAATTGTTTAGCGGTAGTTTTCCTTCCATCGTTTCCAGTTGGAACGACCCTTTGCTTGCTGCCGCCGTAATTTTGTACGGGCCGTCCCAATTAGTCCCTAGCTTTCCTTCTCGTGGGTATTTGATCGCCTGTGTTTTGGCTTTGAGTACGTAGTCCCCGACTTTGAGCGGTCTGACCTTGGCTTTTTTGTTGTAATATCGCTCTGCCTGTTGTTTCTGAGCGACCATCCTTATGTAAGTCATGTCTCTTCGTTCTTCAACCTCATCGAGGTCTTGCCTCCTGCTCTCGTTGTTAGTCGGCCCGCTATCGTGTGAGTACCACAGACTTGGCTCTCCGACCTCAACCAGTATCACTACATCAGTCCCGTAGACTAGCGAGTATGGTGTTTCTCCCGTGCTTGTTTTTGGTGTTGTGCAGTATGCCCATAGCACTTCCGGCGGCAACTCCGGCCACAGTCTCTTAGCGTTCTCGAGTTTCTTCTTCATGATATTCAATATTGACTTGTTGGAGGACTCCGCCTGTCCATTGCCTGCGGGATGATATGATGTGAAGAGTATTCTTTTGATGTGCCACTTTTTGAAGAACTCGGCGATCTTTTTTCCAGTGAATTTGAGCCCGTTGTCACAACGGATTTCTTTGGGGAGGCCAAAGCAGCATACGATATTCCTCCATATGAATGTGACACTTCTTGCTCGCGTATTTGGGTGATTGCACCTACTTCCACCCACTTTGAAAAATAGTTAGTTAAAACTAAAAGAAATCGTACATTACCTCGTCCTGCTGGGAGGGGGCCGACGATGTCCATCCCCCATTTGATGAAAGGCCAAGGCTAGGTGACTAAGTGGACGTGCTCGCCTGCTTGATGGATCATGGGGGCGTATCTTTGGCATTGTTCGTATTTTTTTACGAAGTCGGCGACCTCTTTCTTTATTGTGGGCCAGTAGTAGCTTGCTCGTATGAGGCATATTACTAGGGCACGATTGCTGGTATGGGCTCCACAGTGACCCTCGTGGACCTACTCCAGAACACGTCGTGCCTGGTTTGGGCCTAAGCATTTCGCTAGGGGGACGCCATAGGTTCTCTTGTACAAGTCATTGTTGATGACGTTGTACCTGACCGCCTGCATTTGAAGCTTTTTGGCTTCTCTTTTGTCGTCTGGGAGCACGCCGTCCTGAAAATATGTGATAATACAGTTGTGCCTGTCCCAAGTTAGGTTTATAGTTCGTACCTCGATTGGATCGACTGGTGATTGGAGGAGAGTGACCACGTTCCTTCCTCGAATATGCTTTTAGTGGCTGCTGCTAATTTGGCGAGATCGTCGCCTTTTACTGCCGTGACGTAATGAGTCACATGATCTTCAGGGCCATTGTACCGTCGTATATTTTTAGGTACGGTGGCATTTTAAAGGTTTTGAGTATTGCATGTGGTGCAGCTTCGTCGCTGTATGGCTGCTAAATAAACCGACCGGCGTCCCTTTTTGGTAGGAGTTTTGGGGCACCCGGTATTTGGCCTAACCTTTCTTGATGTTCTTTCATTTGGTCGCGGAGCATTTTGTTCTCGTTCTCCATCTCCTCCATTTTCCTCAGAATGGCTGTGACGGTGCCCTCACCTGCATTACTAACATTGTGAGTAATACCTGTTATAGGGGGCGCGTTGCTCGTCTGTCGCCGACGCAACGCCAACTCTTGCATCTTCTCAGTTCGGCCTTTGTACAGGCTTGTTGAGAATGTTGGTCAACGTGTTTGTCAACCACGCCTCGAGCAACTTTTTCACTACCGGTGGTGCCTCTTCCGTTGTGGACGTAAAGGCTCATTTACCATGTGAGGCTATGATGCTGCCGTGATGAGGGGGCAAGCTGTTTCACCTTGGAGAGGTATCTAGTGTTATGTCTTCAGTCTTCACCCTCCATTTCATTGACTTCGTTGATAGTGTGAAGGAGGTTGGTGGTGAGGTCGGCTATTGCTTTCCTCTTTTCCTCTCCGTTGCCTACCATGTTAGATTTGTGTACACAAGTGTAGGGTTTTTTGTGTTTTTTTAAGATCTAGAAGAAACTAAAATTTTAACTAGAAAATCCCTAGAGACGACGCCAAATTGTTTGATCAAAAAGTATGAAACTCTTTGTAAAAATAATTAAGTAAAAGTATAATGGATTAATCATAGTCAAAGATAATATCTCTAGATCTAAAAATCAGATTGTATGGATGCGTGGGACCATGTTGAAGTCGATTTAATGCAAAACATAGTAAATGTGGCTGTTATCAATGTGATGAAGACAAGTTGTAAATAACAATAAATGCCCCTAAATGTAAATAAGGAGGAAGATTCACCCAATAATGAAAGAGGTGATAATTCCTTCTTCTGACAAGAATATGAGGAAATATTATACACTTTCTCGGATCGGGTGGAAATGACAATGGATTGAATACATGGATCGAATCTTTATCAGAAAGTGGTTCTTTGTATTTATCTAGAGAGCTTGCTTTTCAAAAGTGTTCTTATCAAATGGAATATTACATACCATTTTCCTTATCTCCCCTACTGTTGATATGGGACATTCCCGAAAAAAAAAATACTAAAATGCACAATAAAAAGGAATATTCAATCCAAAGCTGTACTAGTCGTTACTCGTTACTTCTGTCCCTAGCTACTCGACCCCGACCCTGATGAACCACTCAACGACTTGTTTTGTTCCCCACTGATCGACCTCGGCCGAACTGCCCATGATAATTACAATTTTCACGATAATCACCTCCTCATACTGAATTTTCTCGGTCGGATTTTGACCCATACAGAGAGAATACAGGAAAAGGTGACTGTCTTTAAATATAGTAAAGCAATAAATAACAACAATAACATATTCAGTAAAATCTCGCCAGTAAAGTCTGAAGAAGACAGTGTGTACGTAAGTCTTATTTCTTGTTCTTACCTTGTAAAGGTAAAAAAGTAATTTTCGATTCAAGTAAAACATACTCCCATTAAAATCCGATAGTAAGGCAACAAGTTGAGGAATTCGGACTAAAAACACAAGTATCACGTCTTTTTATTCATTTTCTCAGTTAATATGATTTTCGGAATGAATCCCTACCATTCAACAGAAGTAAATTTTACTTTATTCATTAATAAAAATTCTTTATCCTATTAAATGAGGTGGATTACAAGACACAAAGCAAATAAAATTGGACGAGTGAGCGTCATTCAGTAATTCATAAAGCACTTTCTCTCCCACTTATGGTTGAAAGTTCGAGTTCCAAAGTACAAGCGAGGAATTAATAATGTGTCGCGTAAATTGGAGTAAAAGAATAACGAGGAGAAAACATATGGATATTTTTGTAATAGTTGTGTTTCTTTAATTTGCCTAATTTTTTTGAATTTGGTAGGTATCATCAGCCACCAGTTCTACAATCTACACTTTAATTACGATAAACCAGCTATTTTCCCAAATATATGCGAAACAGAAATAATTAACATACTCCCCGAACTTAGGCAGAGAAGTTTGTAGTCCCTCATTCTGTAATTGAGGATATAATTAATAAAGTAGCACCCAAGATGTGGCCAGTAATTAAGGGTATACAAGTAGTATAAAAGTAAACATCTAAAGATGTAACTTACCATGGATGAGGCCAAGATTTTAAGTTTATTCTGGGTTCTAAAAAGAGAAATTTTCATAAAGCACTGTCTTTTAGTGGTAATTAGCTATTTATAGATACCATTTGCTATATTACGGATTGTAGATACGTTTTCTGTTGTTATAAGATGTATTAGATGTATTTAAGCTACTGTATTCATGAATACAATAGCAAAAATAGGCGTGAATCAGAGAAGTCCAGCTAATCAGTTGTTGTATTCGAGTGTATTCGACTGTATTCATGGCGTGAAACATGAGATTACAGCTGGACAGATTATTGTATTCGACTGTATTCACAACGTGAAACATGGAGATTACACTGTTTTTAAATGGAAAGTGTATCAATTAACATTAATCTTTGGCAGATTAGTAAATATTTGTTTGAAAACAAAATTAACGCCTTTTCTGAAGAGTCTCCTTGCGGTCCTCGGCTTCATCTTCCTAACAGTTGCACCGATTGCTTCCCTTGTCTAACCCCATGCCAATTTCCCTCACTTATTGCTCTTCTCTGCTAAAGCAACAGGTTTTACATCTGAATATCTCTTCACCAATTTTTTTTTTTCCATTAGTCATCTTCTTCTCATATTTCTTCCCCAAATCTACTTGCTTGTCAGATTTTAGGTGCCACTAATATTCCCTCCGTCTATTTCCCTAGCTAAATCCTAGGCGATATCCGTCTCTTGCAAAGTTGAGTTGTAAGTTGGTTTTCAATTTTATAATGATTTTTTTATGTGAATACCTTAATTTTTTTCTGAATGTTATTTAGCCGAGATATGTTGTTTGAAATGGTAAGAATTTTGAGATGACTAGCATCTAATTCAGTATTAATGTTCGTTCCCTTACTTTTCTATGTTTCCCTTTTGCTTTGTTTAATATGGTTATTGCTACAATTTATCAATATAACTTGTATATATGCTTCATAATTCGTTATATTATTTATGATTTTAATAGTTAGCATGGTGTGTTCATGGAGAAGAAAAGGACTTGGGGTTACAATTTCTTAGCGAAGATTTTGGTGGGACAAAAGATGATTCTTGTATTACAAATTTATTCAAGTGCAACAGCACTGATCAGTCTTGGATATATTTATTTGTAAATTGGTTTATTTGTCATAAATTTATAGTTGGAAATAGTTAACTCTACATTGTGAATTGTGTTTAACTTCTCTCTGTTGTCTTTGGTTTGAGGTGAATGATATTACACACTCTCCAAAAGATTAAAATAAATCTTTCGGAAAATAGTAAATTTGGTCCCTAAATTGGTTGTTTTTTTGAACCTCTTTTGTTTGGAAATGGTTGTATGGTTATTCTGATTAGTGATCCTTAAAAATGCTTGACTGCTGAATTTTCATGAAAACTCTTGAAATTCTTGAAGGGTCATTAATTCGTCTTTATTTAGGATATGATATACTTTTCAGACATTCAAGTCTATTGCCAATGAACTATTTGAGTTGGAAGTCTTTTGCACTTTGTTAAATTCATCTTCTAAGATACTTTCCAAAATTTCAAGTTGATATATTTTTAAATGTCCCATAAAGATTTTAAAATTGTCTCAGTCATTCAGAGCATGTTGAATTTTGGTAAATCTATAACAAAAGTGGAATTATTAATTAGTACCAATTAAAGGAAGAAACCCTTCTTCATTATAGGGAATAATTGGGTCGCCTCCAGCGGCGGAGCTATTGGATTCTAAATTAATAATTTGTACATATTCATTGGATTTCTTAATACAAATACAGGATTTGAATAAAAACTACTGGGTTTGGCCGAACCCGCAACCAACATTGTGGCTTCGCCCCTGGTCGCCTCCGGTTATCTAATCTCATAGGAGAAAACAATTGTATTTCTGGATAATTGCTAGAAAAAAATAATTTCCCTAAAGCATCTAATATTACATTCAAACTTTGTTACACAACCATCCTCTCTATCAGTCTATTGTAACTTTACAATTGACATCTGTTTTCAGGTTGAATTAAGCAGTTTTTTCCCCTTCTTCAGCATCCACCTTGGTAAGTTAGTGATGTTCTCTCCATCTCATCCTCAATAGTGTATCCCCAAATCTCGAGATTATTATTTTTTTAATTAAATTTTTACCCAGGCTTTCACCTCCGTGATAGTGGGGGATTTGGCAAGGTTTATATATTTATTTTACTTTAAGTGGTTCACGTTTTTGCTAAGTCTTTTGAAATTAATTATAATGACCAACTACAATGAGAACCTATTGTGGTCTTGGAGGGGCAGGAGCTCAGGGAATCAACCTCAAGATCTTGTTTTCAAACTTCTTCCTCCCTTCGTTATTTGGGAATATCTGGATAAAAATGTGCTTTTAGATATGTCAGCTGATTATTTCTACTGATAAAGTTATACATGATTCAGTTTTAATATGAGGTTTGCTATAGCTAATGCGTTTGATCAGATCAAGTTAACTTCTAATTAGAAGGAAAGTTGTACTATAGTGGATAACTATAGTCAAAACTGATTTCTTTCACAATGTATTTAACTCAAATAAGAGAATTATTCTTTGAAACTTAATACAGATAGGTACTCAAAGGAAAGGGAGAAGGCTGCAGGTGTTATCTTTAGGGATCACAACACTAATGTAATGTCTTTCACTATCCCTGCCTTATTGTACAAACAATCTAGCAGAAGCCATGGAAACTAACACTTATTGACAATGTGATTTTGGAGATGGCTCCAAGAGCATTGTTGATTCACTGGAAGTAGGACTCCCTCATGGAAATTACTGGAATGCATTTCAAAGATCCGAAATTTTTTAGCTACTATACATGATGAATCCACTCATAGAGAAGCTAATATAGTGGCAGACTTGCTAAAGCTGGATAAATCACACACCCCTCAAAGAGTCTATTTTAATTTTGAACAACTCCCCGGAATGGTAAGATGAGCATACAAAATGCGAAAAGCACGCTTTGAAAACTATAGGATATGGATTCAAAAGAAGGGATTTGGCTAAGGTCAATGAAGAAATGAGGATTTTTCTAATTGAAATAGTCATATGTTTAGTGAACCTTTTCTTTTTTTTTTGAAAATGGAAAATTCTCATTGCTTTCCGTTAATGTCTTCTTTTGTAACTTTTCTTGAATATATGGTTTTATGTTCCCCTCCTTGTATCTTTTGCTTATTAATATGGTAGGAATCATGCCCATCATCATAGGAGATGAAAACCTAGGTGAATGTCTTATTTAAAGAAAAAGTTAGGAGAAACTAGTTAACAGTATAAAGATTAAAAAGATTTCTGTTTCCAATCTATCAGCCTTCTTATACTTGGCCACGCCAATATGCAATATACAACGACACAGAATAAATGGGTTATGGAGTACAAAGAAGTTGAGGATAGTGGATACTGACCAGTTGTCGGTCTCAACACAAGTTCCTCGCACCGAGTTACGTATTACCCACCACGTTTTGGTGTAACGTCCATGTCGTGGCGAGATGGTTTGAGTAACAAGTGTATCGTGCATGTGTGCAAGTGCGTATTAGCTAACACGTCCCATGATACGTGGCATAACCACGCATCCACTTGTAAAAGAAAAGATCAACAAATCAATTTCTTGTTTTGTTTTTCTCCTCTAATTTGAAAAAAACTGATCCCAAAAAAAAAAAAAAAAAAACATGCAAATTAAACCAGTTGCATGATGAACAAGGAAGTAATATATAATCAGAAGTCAGAGATTCCCTCGTTGACGATCATGATTGATTCCCCATCTACGGATGCCGAATTGCAAATGCGCCGCTGCGATCAAGAATTCCACCGCTTGCTGTGGCGACAAAAGTTGCACCAAATTCTCTATGGTTTTCATTCTCAGTTTGTCCGCCCTCTCTAAAACGCTCACCAGCCCTTCCATTTTTGCATCTATATCTCCCATCAACCCAATTACCTCACTTGCACCATCCTGCATGTAACATATGAAAAAACATCACACACATTAATTGTTTGTAATTCTGGACTACAATGGACTTAAATAGAGTGGAAATTAATTCATGAGTCATAAACCTAATATAATTGAGGTTCTTAGATTCAACCTCAAACAACTCAAATTAAATACGCGACAGGTATTGTAGTGATAGAGTGGCCTACCAGGATCCAGATTGATATGAAATAAAACAGAGAGATGAGTATATGGATGTGCATGCCTGCCACTCGGAGAGTTCATGAGCAATAGCATTTTCTTCCAGAACAGCTTGACATTGAAGTTCACTGACACGGCGGAGTTGGTCGGGAGAGAGATCACCGAGATCGCCGTAGCGGAGGCCGCGTAGAATGTCGATGATATGGGACTCGAATAAAACGCTGGATTCAGTGTAGATAAGGTGGAAAGCAGTGGTGGGTCGCCAACCGGCAATCCAGTGGAGAGATCGTTCAAGAGAAGTGCACCAAGGTGCATAAAAAACGGAGAGGATATCATTTTTTGCAGCCAAGGACTTGACTCGGTAGTACTCGGAGTAGTGGGACATGACTTTTTGAACAAGCTGTTGGTGCAACTCGTGGTTTTGGTCATTGGTGGCGGGTTTTGGGGCTTGGTTCAGTTGATGTACCATTCCCTTGAGCTGCTCAAACCATGTTTCGTAGAAACTTTGGAAGCTCATCCTTCGTTTCGTTTTCCTTTCTTCTTTTTTCTTTCTTTAGAGTGTTAGAGACGTGTGAGAGGTTTCAGCGAATTGCTTTAATTTATAGTCCTTTGTATTGAAGTGTAAGTGACTGCAGTCTTTATTAGGAACGTAACTTTGGTAGATTATAAGTGGTGGAGAGATTGGTTTCTTGGGAAGGACAACTAACCTTTTTCTAGCTGGAAAAAACATCTGTTACGTTAATATTTTTTTAAAATTAGATGCGGACAATAAGGTACTGTAAGATAGTAGTGTATTGGTCAAATCTGACGGTCGATCCAACCGAGATCTCGTCCAAGCGGCGAGACAGTGGAAGACGACATAGTTTGCTCCAAACCCCGTACTCACAATACCCGTCAAGTCAAAGAACAATACTCAGGGAACGACGAAAGCGGACGTGGTATGAAAGTGTATTAGCCCAAGAAAATTGTGAGGATTTCATAACTATATATAGGAGGGAACCTTCCTAGAAGGGGGCCTTTTTTCTCTCTTCTCTATCCTCTGTAATCTTCTTAGCAAAAAGAAGATAAAGCAATCTTCGATGGAGGATGTAAAACAGTCATCTCCATCGATTAACAAAAGAAGAAATGAAAAACATCAATAAGATTGATCGCTTCTATTTCATCTTATGCATTATTTTTTGATTTGTTTATGGATCTGGAGGTTATTATGTTTGACTAAGATTTACCTCTTCATCTTTGTTAATTGATTTAATCAAAAAGGTTTCAATATCTTTTGGGTCAAACAATTTAGCGCCGTCTGTGGGGTTTCTTAGTGAAAACTTCCTAGTCTCCTCCAGACCGAAAATCGGGAACGTGATCACCCGCCGAAAAGAACGGTAAGTAAATCTCACCCGCCAACCTAAATAATGATGCTATATACAAGCCAAATGTACAAATAACGGACTTGAAGGATCAGGAGAGAAAGTATCAGTGGAACCCATGTCTATCACACAGTTTCGATAGATTGACGAATACAGAGAATAAAGTCACAAAAGAGATTCAACAGGAAAATTGCATGCAACAGTCATAAAAGAAAGAATAAGAATGAATTTACCCAGCTTCTTCGCTACCGGAGAAGAACGGCCTTCAAATAATAGCTAACCCTAGCTTCAATTGTTCAGTAGCTTAAATTCTTCAAACTTCAACCAAAACGCCGGAAATAACCCTAATGCTGGTCTCAAAGTGCAAATCGATGAAAAATTATTTCTCTGAAAGAATAGAAATCCCCGATTTTCGAACTGTCGGAGATCGAAAAACTCAACCAAAATTGACCGGGGTAGAATCGGAAGCTCAAAATGCACCAGAATCGGTGCTCTGATACCATGAAAACATTGTGATTTGAGTGAGAAATGGGAAATTTTGTTTTAGGGTTTTAGAGAGAGGAATCGGGTATCTTCATATCTGTACATCAACAAATGAACTCACCGACCTACAGGATATGTTCTCCCAGTATTTATATCTGGGCCTTTAGCTATTTACAAAATTAGCCTAACTACTAAAATGGCCCAAATAACCAACTTGACAAATTAAATAAAAGACACAATATAAAATGGCTAATACAAACTAATACAATGCAAATGGCTAACTATTTATACTTAGGCTTATTAGCCAAATACTCCATTAGCTCAACAGTATATTACCCTGAGGAGTAGACCGAATCACAAATCACATCCTCATAGACCCACTGGGTCTAAGATAACAAAAATCGAGAGGATGATATTCCTCCTTACCTCGAGCAACATCAATGAGATACCTATTCAGATGCTGGCCAAATATCATGGTAGAGAATGACTCAGTAACATGTCGACGGGCATCTTGCCCCATATTTTCTGCCATGTGAGGATCCTGAATGAGCTTAGACATTGCTAAAGAGAACTCTTGTGGGTCAGGGTCACAGAGGAAGCCTGTCACACCATTCTTTACTATCTCTACAGGACCGCCACTGTTGCATGCAATAACAGGTTTATAGGCTTCCATTGCTTCCAATGGTACCAAAATGCTCATCTTAGTTTCAAAGAAAGAAAAAGTAGAGAATTTAAACCAAAAATAGTAACAAGGTCATCCTAACCAACGAATCTTTTCTCTCTCTAGAAATGAATGTCTGAGTATGCTTCAAATTCAGGCGCACCTTTAATTTGGTGTATAAAGAACACATGCATTGGGCAAGGAGTGCATTTCTTACAGTAGTAGAGCATGGCGTAATGAACCTGATTCGATCAGAAACACCTTTTCTTTCAGCCAACTTTTTCAGTTCATCCAGGTACTCCACGTTCTCTCTAAGGCGATTATCAAAGCCGCGCCTAAAATAAAAAAAAAGCAACAACATTCCTGTTACCTTTAACATGAATAAATTTGAGCATAAAAGTTATTTTGTACTGCTAAAACAACATTCTATAAAGCCATCTAAATAAGGTGTTAAGGACTATTTCGAATGCAACAAAGCGTTTAGGAACTTCTAGTAGAGAGAAGTGAGCCTTATCTTCCAATGGAGACAAACACCACGAGGAACTTCCCTAAATCAACTTCAACAGCAGATTGTCCCTGATCAGAGGTCAATGCTGACTTTCCTTCAGTTAAAGTTCCCCATTCTAAACAGATTGTGGGCACTCCTACATATCCTTATTTTATACGATGAGAATAGATCGTGTATCAATATACAAATTGACATTATGTTATCAACTCTCCACAAACTCCAGATACCTAGAGCCTAGAGTCAAGAGTTAAAAATAAAATTTGCAAACACCTGCTTCTCAATTTTGGGGGTTGAAATCCACAATTTTGCTGGGGGTTTGCACGTGCTCGGTCTTTTGATAATGCAACTCAATCATACAAATGGACTAGGGAAGAAATAAGCTGAACTTGCCTGCAATAGTCAAGGAAAACACCGTTCCTGTTTAAAAGTTGATTCCTGACTGGTCTCAAGCATTGGAAAGGCAGATATTGCCAGTTCTACATTCTTTATCCTCTCAAATTGATGGATGGATAGGAAATTCAACCTAAAACAAAGTGGACAATTAAAGTTGTAGTAGTATCTTACAGATGAGTTGTTTCTTTAACCTCTATGTTAGACTTTTTTTCTTTCATTATTTGTATTTATTTTTTTTTGGGGGGGGGGGGGTGGGGAGTAGGTAGTGGGTAACAGATCATACAAGTTAAAAGAAAACGAAAATATCAGTTTTATTGCATTGATGCAAGCAAACCTAGAACTATGATGCCCAAGAGATGAAAATGCTTCTGTTACTTAGTACTAGCATTAGGCTTCTGAAACTGATCCACATTGACTGCTGGGTACAACACAACTGGTTTAATTCCACGTGTATCTAGATTCTTGAAGGTCTTTGCAAAAGTGGACGCTGTAAACCTGCTAACCAGGATGATGTCTGCCATACCTACAGTGTGACCACGGAATTAAAGAAGAACTAGATATTGGAACATAGAACTAAAAAATAAATAAGTTTGAGACAATAGAAGAGAGAAAAGAATTAGGGATAGAAAGATAAACTAATCAACAAACACCTGTCGTTATTTCTTCAATGAAGTCAATGGGCTTCCGATATATCCTCCTAAGATTAGTTGTATGTTGTGCCAGCAAGAGATCTGGAAAATGGCAGTAGAATGCAACGAGCTGCTTGAGGTAGAAACTCCATAAATAATTATGCTAATAGCTTAGAAATTGATTTTCATGAACATTTTATACCTTTTGCGACTTCGTTAACTTCATCAGTAGAACAACAGAGACTTGATCTGCTAGAACTATATCAAATGACGACCACAAGAATAACATGCAGAGAGCAACAAACATGCACCGTAAATATGCTCATACTGCATGCACATGATAGAAGATATGCCGGGGTAGGAAGGCACCATGTACTGTGACAGAGAAGACACCTGCAAAGCACGTAGTGTATCAACGACATGAGCCCATTTAAGGGAACAGTGGATATTCTTCTGACATAAGACCATAACATAGAAAACGGATATTCGTACCAGACAGAGTCTCCTCAAAACATCGACTTTTATCATGGTGAGCAGTGAAAATATGAACTTTGTGACTCAAAGAAGAAAGTTCCACAGCGGCATCAACAATTAGCCTTTCAGCTCCACCTAATTATCACATATGCAGGAGTCAATGAGTAGAAAAACTGAGGTCTCGATACACTCAAAATAATATGAGCTGCCATGATGCCATAAGTCTGCACAATGTGCAGACTAGATTTCCTCAAACCCACGCCTCTGAAGAATATCACAGATGCAATGAAAACTTAATAACTTAAGTATGCTTGTTATTATACAAGTGGCACTCAAACGTGCAGTTGATTTGTGTCTCGACTGATATCAGTGTTTAACCAAAAATAAGTCTTCTTGCCAAAATCTAATTTTAGAAGAAAACGAGTTACTAATAACCGAGTTTTACTTCACTTTCCGAATGATATCAAAGGAAATTAATAAGAATAACTTAGCAAATAATCAATATACAAATTGCAAAGTCAAGGAATAGAATTTCGAGAAAGCAGAAAAGTAAAGAGTGTATATCAATATTGTCCCAGATCTGTCCCTACAAATAGAATTTTGTGTCCTTATATAGGAATATACAATAGTAACGGTTTTTTCCACATAATTTGGGTTGATTATGTGCATTAATGATATTAATTGCCCATTATTTCGGATATATATAACTGGCGTATTTATTGTTATACATGCCTCATATCTGTTCCGATTCCTTTTCCTTACTTACTTCCGGTTCATGTATCTTTCCTTCTTTTTATCCTTTATTCATTCCGTCCTTATTTATTCCTTGCCAACTGTTAGGCCCGATACCGTCTCATGGGTATTTCTCCCCGTGCCTTCTCTTCCCTATTAATTAAGAAAGCCAGATGTCGCTGTATCATTGTCCCACGTGTCATGCCATGTCAGCATTCCAATATTCCACGTGTAGTGCTTTTTCACCACCAATACAGATAGTCCCCCCCACTTTCTTGATTATTCTCTACTGAATATTCGGGGAAGTGGAAAGTTTTTATGGCAGGAATTCCCTGCCGCCGTTTTTTCAAATGTAATCGTACCTCCTTCTGAACTGATGCGATGCATATCACTTCCATTTAATGATCATGCCACATGGCTTTTGCTAATTGTTTCTTCAGTTCTTCAGCGCTTTTTAGGGCTTTTCTGCAGCCGCATCAGTCACGAAGTGACGATTCCATTATGACGCTTCATAATGACCTTAATAGTCGTGTCTTCTTATAAATACTTCTCCCTTCTTTGATTTTCTGAAGTCTTTCCTCCTTTGTCTTCTTGTCTTACACCTTTCTGAATTTTTTCCTTGTTCTTCTTTAGATAATCATGTCTTCCCCTAATCCTCGCAAAGTTATAACTGTCGACGAATTTGTTTCTTCCAATGCACCTACTAGAAGTAGAAGAGGTGGTAGGCTGCGTAGCCTCGGTTCTATTTCTAACCGTGGTCCCTCCTCTCAAAGTAGTACTGTCAATCCGTCTTCTTCAAGAACTAGGGCTCCTATTACCCCAAGATCTTCTTCTAGAGATAAAGATTCAATTGAAGCTTTACGTGAACCCACTGTCGATAAAATTGTTCCTTAAGAATTTTCCTTTGTGACTGAACGTGAATCAATGAAGAGTCAAGTTTCTTCCATGGCTTCCCTTGACCGTGTTGACCGTTACCCAACTTTGATTACTACTGGTCTTCTCGCTCTTATTCTAAGAGAATGCTATTGGAAACCTAACTTCCCAATTTTACTTCCCGGTGCCAACCAGAGAATAACTTCATATCGGACTGGTTATTTCTTCTTTTACACATATCCTTTTACCCTAGGCTTTAAACCTCCTATTGATCCAATGATCATTGAATTCTGCCATTACTTCAATGTGTGCTTAGGACAGATTGGTCCTATTGTTTGGATAGTTATTGCATGCCTCCATTATTTGTCGAACTTGGCTTCTATGCCTTTTACTTTCCGTCATCTGCTTCATCTTTACTCCCCTAAATTATTTCGTGAAGGAGTTTTTTCCCTTGTGGCCAGAAGTAAGAGAGCGTTAGTTAGCCCTAAAGATGATAGACCGTGGCTGGTATGCCCGTTTCGTTGCTGCTCCCACTAGTGCTCTGGTGGGTGAAGAAAACATGCCTTTCCAGAAAAATAGAATTTTGCACGTAAGTACTTCTACCTTGTCTTTTTCCTTTCTTAAAAATGATACTCATGTATTCTCGTGCCTACTTTTTCAGCAACCATGGAACTTTTTGAGGAGATTCCTAACTTCCGTGCTTGGGTATAGAAGTTACTATCTGTTGCCCCTATGGAGAAAAGCTCATGGAAATATCTCTCACAGAGATTCGGCTGGAAAGTTAAGACACACGGTACTTTTTCCCGCTTAGTCTTTTTCTTTCGCTATTTTGCTAATTTAAGAGTTTCTTACCTTGCCTTTTTCCTATTCGTGGTGTCAGTCTTGCTTCTATTTCATCCACAAGACTTACCGTGGGTCTTGCACAAGAAAGAATTCTGAGCTCTTCTTCAAAAGACAGGTTGATGGAGCCCGTGGCTTGAGGGTGAAGAAGAACCGGAGGAGGGTTCTTTGGTACGTAGGCCCCGAGTTAGGAGACGCGTTATTTCTGATGATAAAACTACCCCTCCATCAAGCTCAGCTCCCTCTAGACCTCTGGATGAGCCAGAAAGTGCCCCGTTAGTGATCTCTGATGAAGAAGTGAATGATCCCCCCGCTTCCGTTGAACAATTATTTTCCCATGGCTTTGGAAGTGAGGGAGCCTTTGACCCCGTTTCTGAGGAGTTGCCCCTTACCTCTTTTCCAATGTCAGTCCCCGATTATCTTCGAGTTCCCTTACCTGAAGTTGTTGTTGATGCTCCCCCCGTGACTGCCTTCACCTCATCTGCCATTTCAACTACTACTACTTCTCACATAGAAGTTGATCCTTCCAGTAGCAAGAAGGCAATGAAGAAAATCGTTGTTGAGGTTCCTGAAGGTGTGAACCTATTGAAGAAGTCAGGTCAGGCCGACGTATGGTTGAAACCTTTCCTCGGTCCTATGGAGAAAGCAAAGTTGGAGAGTCATAGTTCGTTGACTTGGATGAACGGTATTGTTCACTCATCTCTGAAGGTTCGAGTTTGATTTTACTCCTTTCTTCTCTTTTCGTTTTATTCATAAATCCTTCCTTTTCTTTTTTTTAGATCAATTTGATAGGTACTGAACTAATGAAAAGGATCGTCCATGCTGACCAACAAATTATTTATCACCGCACCGAGGCTGACAATTGAAAGAGCAATTTGAAGGTCTTCAACTGGAGAAGGAAGTGTTGGCAGGGGAGAAAGATGCCTTAGAGCAACAAATGCAAATGATCGCTACTGAGTTAGCGATTGAAAAGGCTTCTTCAAGTCAAGTTGGTAAGGATAAGGATATCCTTGAATCCTCATTTGCCGAGCAGCTTTCAAAGGCAACCAAAGAGATTAGGAGTTTGAGGGAACTCCTTAACCGGAAAGAGGCTTATTCAGGAGAGTTTGGTTCAAATACTTACTCAAACTCATGAAGATGTCCGTGCCTCTACTAATAAGGTTACATTATTGAAAAGTTCCTTTACCACTTTGAAGGCATCTTTTGATGCTTCCAAAATAGAGAAGGAAGAGTTGCTAACCGAGATTGATCAGTGAGAGAAAGACTATGAGGCTCTCGAGGATAAGCTGTCACTTGACGTGAGTAGAGCTTTTTTGAATACTCACCTCGAGACCCTAATGGAAGCCATCTAGGAGGGTTTTGACCTTAATGCTGAGATTGCTAAAGCTAAAGAGGCAATTGAAAAAACTCAGCAAAGTCAAAGCTTTCCTTCACCTGAAGGTGAAGTTACCGAAGGTGATGCACTTGCTCCTGTTGAAGCTAATATTCAAGCCTCTTCTTCTCAAGCTGACCCCTCTACTTCCGTCAAGGATGCTCCTATTGCTGATGTTCCAGTGGATGATGCCTCTTAATGTTTTCTGTTACTTGAATTGTTTTGTTTAGAACGTTTTTGGTGGGAAGTTTTTCTTTTCTTTTTTGGAATGGTTGTTGGTTTACCCCTATCTTGTTCTGGGGTTTGATGACAAACAAGTACTTTGTTTTTGCAAAGTTTAATATATAAGTCTCGGCTTTCTTTTTTGCCTATTTTAATGTTTGAGTTTTTGTTCCACTCTTTGACATTCAATCTTGCATTAAAAAAATGCTTTAACAGTCCATGATTTTGATAGACACGAATTTTTTATAAAATAGGGCCCTTTTATAAGCGACACCGAGGAAGATGATGTCTCATCTTCTTATTGGTGTAACTATATGAAAAAAGTAGAAAAAAGAAATAATTTTAGGAAGTTTTATGCTTTGAACTTTCAAATTTTGTACATCATTCTTCATTTATGCAATACAACATTTACAACTCTTTCACAACTGTTTTATTTGTAACATGTTTCAAAATTTTGGGTCTATTGTCCCGTGATTAATTATTGACCTTAACCTAAAAACTCATAACAACTTGGAGTGTATCTTGTATCCATCTTGTGTCCTTTTTGAGAGTTTTACATCTTCTCAAGGTTTTTTGAAGGCTTGATTTTTGGCTCTTAGGCTGATTCAGGCTTGAATTCTGACTTTTTGTCTTTTTTGCCTCTTCATATATATATATATATATATATATATATATATATATATATATAGTCCCACCAGTGCTAAAGCTTTGAAGTATGAAATCTCGAGCACTGAATTGTTTCTTCCTTTTGATCCATTCCTTGAAAAGGAAAATACACACGAGACTCGGAGGTATACATTTATGATGACTGCTTAACTCTTTTTCTCCATCAGAAAGGTTGTAACCTAGACCGGAAATAATTCACCTCGTGTCTTTTCGGGTCTAATATCATCATTTGGTACGGGCTAGCTTTTTGCCTATCATCTAAAATGGTTAGTATAATTAAAAAGAACAAAATAAAATCATATTTGTGTGATACCTGACCATGGGTACTTCTTTTGCCTAGAAGTAATATTTCTAAAAATGAACAGCATTCCAATTTGATGGTAGTACTTGCCTTCCATGATTTCGAACTCATATGCTCCCTTTCCAGCGATGCTTCAAATTCTATAGGTCCTTCCCAATTTGGACTCAACTTCCCTGCATTGGTTGCTTTTGTTGATTGAAAAACCTTTTTGAGGGCGAAGTCCCCAATCTTGAAATATCTAAGATGAGCTTTCCGGTTGTAGTATCGCTCAATAATTTGTTTCTGAGCTGCCATTCTTATTAGAGCCGTTTCTCTCTTTTCTTCAAGCAAATCTAAATTTATTCGCATCTCTTCCTCATTTGATTCCTCAGTTGCTTGTGTATATCTTGTACTTGGTTCACCTATTTCAACTGGAAATAAGGCTTCAGCACCATAAACAAGTGAAAATGGAGTCTCTCCCATACCTGTCTTTGCTATCGTTCGATAAGCCCATAAGACTCTTGGTAACACTCCAGGCCACTTGCCTTTTGACTCCTCTAATCTTTTCTTCAAGTTATTAATAATAACTTTGTTTGCCGATTCGGCTTGTCCATTGGCCACAGGGTGGTAAGGTGATGAAGCTATCCTTTTAAGCTGCCAACTCTGAAAAAATTTTGTGATTTTCGTGCCTATGAATTATGGGCCATTGTCACATACGATTTCTTTTCGAACTCCGAACCGGCGTATAATGTTTCGCCAAATAAAGTTTCTGACTTCTTTCTCCCGCACCTGTTTGAAGGCTCACATGTTTAAAGGCTCCTGCTTCTACCCGTTTGGTAAAATAATCCTTTAATACTAATAAAGATCGTACCTTTCCTTTAGCTTGTTACAGTGGACCCACGATATCCATCCCTGATCATGCCAAACTCTAGTCCTAAAAAGGATAAGCGGTCGCTGCAAATATAATCCGGTCTAAAAGTCCGGAGTCGAATCCCACAGAGAACTAAGGCTTAGCTATATCTGTTTAATATCACTAAGAAGACAAGTTTGAACAATTTTCTAAATTATAAAGATTGAGATTTATATTTCTAACTAATTAACTAGCAAATATTACAAAGCGGTAAAATTATCAACTAACGAGACAAAGGGTTGGAGACTAAATTAAGGAGGTCTAGAGTTATGATTTCCCCAATTGTCGGAATCCTTACAACTATGTTTCGTACAATTTCGCCGATGTATTCTCTACTGATCGTGAGCACTTTAGGTGCCGTAATTCTCTCTTGAGCAACTACAACAATTTACTAGACATATTCTCTCGAACTACGCTAGTTGGCCTCATCTAACCGCTCACTATGACCACGTCAAGACTTTGTTATTTCTAAACCTATCTTTAAACCCAATGTATTGATTTCTCACATACGTTAGGAGTGACGTTGTTCAACAACTACCTAACTATGTACCCTTTCTCAAGAAACACATAATAAATAGGCACAGTCAATCGATGGCCATTCAATCAACAACAATAAATACGTAGTTGAACAAGTAGAAAAATCCAACAGCTCAATTATATAAAAACATAACAAGAATTTATCCTACAAAAGGTTCTATCAAAACTCTAGATAACAAATTAGATATTCATAATAGTATGCAAAAATACAATACTAGAATTTATAACCTATAAAGGAAATAGGAATAAGGAAGTGAAAAACTTGTGAAAGAATTCTTCGCCTTGCTCCTAGTGTGTTCTTGCCTCCTTAGGTCGAATATGTGTCAAAAGCGTATCCAACCTCCTCAAAATATCATTTTTTCATGTATATATACCATGTAGGGTCGGGCCCAAACAATTATACCTTCACCTACGCGAAAAAGGACAATTTTTCAGGTCTAGACGCTCGCGGTTGCTGTCCGGGCGCGCGGTATTTTCCCAGTGCACTGCCTCAATCCGCGTCCAGGTCCGCGGTCGCGGTTTCGACCGTATTTTTCATCTTGTTCCGTTTGGAATTTAGAAAACCGTAAAACACGAAAGTTGTAGCCCTTTAAGTTAGATTTCCAACTATATTTTGTGGAGCACAAATGGTGTTCTGAGCAAAAAGTTATGTGTATTTTACTAGACAGTGCACAATATGCCTACTCGATTCTTCGTTTCGTTGCTCTATCATCCGTTGATCCCCGAATACGATCCCAGCTTAATTCCTTGGGCTTTTACTCAGACTTCAAAGCTCAAAATAACTTGAATTCATTCGATAACATCTACATAGCTCGGAATCACTCCTGCAAGGCATAAAACACACAATTAGAGCAAAACACTAGCGATTAAAGCGCAAACTCAACTAAAGTGTAGTAAATTAGAGTGTAATAATCGACTAAAATACATAATTATAGCCTATCATTAACACCCCACACTTAAACCATTGCTCGTCCTTGAGCAATCAAACTACACTTTATATAGACACGACCTTTTTAAACAATTCTCCTAACTCGTCACACCAAGAATACTTAAAATAGACTAAGCACAAAAGCGTAACATCTTCACCTCAAGATTTGACTCGCAAGTACTACGCATTATTCACAACTCACTCACTTACTCTAACGTAGAGGTCACTGACGTTACCTCTCCTTCATGAATCAAGTGCCTTCACACAACAAAAGAGAGTAGTTCCACACAATAAAATTTAAGAACACTTAGGAACTCAAGATAGAAAGAATTCACTCACTCTCAGAAATAACATTCATATGCCACAAAAGATGCACCATAGGCTTGTCCGTAGTGTACAACTCTACTAATCGAGCTCATTCAGTCTAGGATCAAGCAGGACTTTATTTGGTTGTAATGTAGGCTGCGGGACATGTAGGATACATTTAGATTTAAGAGTGACTACACCTCCCTAAGCACTTTAATACATATACTTTAACATTCAAACTACATACTTATGTCAAACCAAACTCCACCTTCACCTCAATGTATATTACCCCATACTTTTTTAAGCACAATTACATCAAGAGTCACCACTTATCAAGGAATACTCTTTTTTTTCACAGCACTACAACTATTTTTTTTTCAATTCAAGTGGCTCTTACTTGTTCAAAACAATGCTCCTTTCTCCTAATTTCATTAGTTCCACTCAAAAGCCAAACCAGCCACCCCACACTTTAACTTTTACACAGTTCATAAATAATTCAAGTGCTCATGAGTGGTTACAATGGTTCAAATAGATGGTTAATTCAAACAAATGGGTAAGGCTTGTAATGTGGTTGCCAAAGAAACAGGATTACAGGCTCAACGGAGTTAACTACAATACATAACAATTAGGCGGGTAAAACATACATATCTGGCTCAACAAAGAAACGCCTATATCACTTCCAAGACTGAACAAAACTACTATTTTGCTTTGCAAACACACGGGGCAAGTTCTAGGCATTAAATGCAATGCACAGAATAACAACCAAACCTCACACACACATGGCATATAACTCACTCAGGATTGGTTTCATCAAGACACTCTAGTCAAAGCAGTTAAGCAAAGTTAAGATCATACAATTTAAGGTACTTATACAAGAGTCAAAAATTGAGGCTAAGCGTCACAACCAGAGTACTTACTATTCTCAAGGCATAACAAAGTTAAGAGATATTGCTTCAATTCAATTCATCACACACTGGCTCCTGCTCCTAAAAAAAATTAACTACACCCAGTTCAAACAAAACCCTTGGAAAAGAACCGCGGCACAAAGAAAACCCAAGGGGGAATTGCTACACTACCTAACAAAAGAATTTTTTTCTTTAGACTTAAATCCCTCAAGAAAATTGTCTAATAGATCCATTGTCGGGAAATGTCTAATCTTTTCTATTTTAAAAAAAATTATTCAACTAAACTAACACAACTAAAATAGCATAGAAAGTCACCTAGACAATCTCCTCACCCCACACTTCAAATTGTGCATTGTCCCCATTGCACATCCATACATACAAGAGGGTAAAAGGAACTCCCTGGTAGGCCAAAGGCCAAAGCACTAACATCTCATGGGGTACTCAGACTTCTCCCAGGCCTGGTCCTTCGTGCGGGTACCTCACACTTAGTTCCAACTATCCGGTTTGCTGTTGCATCCTTCCAATGGCTTTGCGTTCCATGCTCCTAAAAATAAAAAATCGACACTACAAGAATAATACAATAATAAAAAATAAAAATAAAAAAAAATAAAGCTGGGTTGCCTCCCAACAAGTGCTTGATTTAACGTCGCGGCACGACGTGAATCACTTTTTGCCTCCACCCCGAGCTTATGAATTGAACCCCAAGGTTTGGTTCAAGCTTATGATTATAGTCATGGGGCGGTGGAACGAATCTAACTGGCCCAAGGAAATAATGTAGTATTTTGCACTCCTTGGCCTTTGTATGAGATATGTAATCCTGACTTTCTGGCAAAAAGAATTCCAGAATATATGCAACTTGTTCCTCATTCCTTGACTCTTCAATTGGTTCGAATGACTCTATTTTCATCATCATCCAAACATAATGTGAAAAAATGCTTGGAGTGTGGACCAATGCGCTCAAACACATGAACTTCAGGACTTTCAACATCCTCAACATCAATGATACTAGAGTCAACAAAATTTATATCCTCAAATTCCTTGGCTGGCTCTAGTCTCACTTCTTCAACATTGACATCCTCAAATTGTAGTTGGTTAGGTTGTTGATGTTCTACTCTGACCTCCCCAATTAACACCTCAAATTCATGCTCTTTTTGGCTACTATCTTCAATATTGGCTTGTTGAGCATTAAAAGCTCCAACCACGTGACTCAATTGAGCCTCCAACTTGCGAATAGTTGCCTCTTGCCTTTCTATCTGTAATTGTTTTTCATTATTTTTTTCCAGAAGGCACTTTAACATATCCTTGATCTCCTTCGGGTCTGCATCCCCAGGTTCTTTGTTCCTGTTAACTTCACAAGAAAAGGTAGAACCATCATAGTAAGGGGTTGGGGGAAGATAAAAAATATAAGCAAAACCATAAAAGTGACCATTTTTACCACCACACACATCACACACATTCCACAAATAAGATTGAGTTGGTGCACATAACTCGCTCTCAGGAACGTTTTAAAATTTTTGCCACGGGTAGTTTCCTTCACAATATGTATGGAGATTAATAATAGAATTATCTACACCTAAATTCCCATAATTCTAAGATTTCATGTCTCTCAAATCAATAGTTATAAAAAAAACAAATAAAAAAAATAAAAAATAAAAGTTCAAACTTGAACCCTAGCAATATATACAGCGACAACTACACCGTTAGTTCCCCGACAACGATGCCAAAATTTAATCACGCCCAACTCTAGTCCTAAAAAGGATAAGCGGTCGCTGCAAATATAATCCGGTCTAAAAGTTCGGAGTCGAATCCCACAGAGAACTAAGGTTTAGCTATATCTTTTAATATCACTAAGAAGACAAGTTTGAACAATTTTCTAAATTATAAAGATTGAGATTTATATTTCTAACTAATTAACTAGCAAATATTACAAAGCAGTAAAATTATCAACTAACGAGACAAAGGGTTGGACACTAAATTAAGGAGGTCTAGAGTTATGATTTCCCCAATTATCGGAATCCTTACAATTATGTTCCCTACAATTTCGCCGATGTATTCTCTACTGATCGTGAGCACTTTAGGTGCCGTAATTCTCTCTCGAGCAACTACAATAATTTACTAGACATATTCTCTCGAACTACGCTAGTTGGCCTCATCTAACCGCTCACTATGACCACGTCAAGGCTTTGTTATTTCTAAACCTACCTTTAAACCCAATGTATTGATTTCTCACATACGTTAGGAGTGACGTTGTTCAACAACTACCTCAATATGTAACCTTTCTCAAGAAACACATAATAAATAGGCACAGTCAATCGATGACCATTCAATCAACAACAATAAATACGTAGTTGAACAAGTAGAGAAATCCAACGGCTCAATTATATAAAAACATAACAAGATTATCCTACAAAAGGTTCTATCAAAACTCTAGATAACAAATTAGCTATTCATAATAGTATGCAAAAATACAATACTAGAATTCATAACCGATAAAGGAAATAGGAATAAGGAAGTGAAAAACTTGTGGAAGAATTCTCCGCCTTGCTCCTAGTGTGTTCTTGCCTCCTTAGGTCGAATCTGTGTCAAAAGCGTGTCCAACCTCCTCAAAATACCATTTTCCATGTATATATACCAAGTAGGGTCGGGACCAAACAATTATACCTTCTACTACGCGAAAAAGGATAATTTTTCAGGTCTAGACGCTCGCGGTGCGGGCGCGATATTTTCCCAGTGCACTGCCTCAGTCCGCGTCCAGGTCCGCGGTCGCAGTTTCGACCGTATTTTTCACCTTGTTCCGTTTGGAATTTAGAAAAATGTAAATCATGAAAGTTGTAGCCTTTGAGTTACCTTTCCAACTATATATTGTGGAGCCCAAATGGAGTTCTAAGCGAAAAGTTATGTGCATTTTACTAGGCAGTGCGCGATATGCCTACTCGATACTTCGTTTCGTTGCTCTATCATCCATTAATCCCCGAATACGATTCCGGCTTAATTCCTTGGGCTTTTACTCAGACTTCAAAGCTCCAATTCACTTGAATTCATTCCACAACATCTACATAGCTCGGAATCACTCCTACAAGGCATAAAACACACAATTAGTGCAAAACACTAGCGATTAAAGCGCAAACTCAACTAAAGTGCAGTAAATTAGAGTGTAATAATCGACTAAAATACGTAATTATAGTCTATCATCAATCCCTCATTTCATAAAAGGCCATGGTAAAATAACCGGATGTAATAGCTGTTGGACTTTAAGCCATTGGGCTTTAAAGTAGAAGAAGTGTGAATTGGAAATGGAGGGAAATAAAATGGAGGGAAAAATGAAAATTTGAAGAAGTGAGCTTTTGTCTTGCACTTTGTCCCTCATTGGTGAGGGACAATCACATTTGTGTGCTTATATATAGAATCACTTCTTAAAGCTCTTAAAAGGAGTTGAAGAGAATGAACCCTCGCGCCGTCGTCGTCGCTCGCTCGGCTCGGCTTCGGCTTTGGCTTTGGATTTGGATTTGGATTTGGATTTGGATTTGGATTTGTCAAATGATCGATCGATAAGATTATTTTTGGAAAAAATTTATTTAATAATTAATTAAATGCCAAATCACTGCTGAAAATACGCCAGAACCCTGCTGAAGATTCAGAGGGACTCTCTGGCCGCGGTTCTGCCGTAACCGCGGCAGGCAGCGTATTCTTCTGAAAAGGCAACTTTTCCAGACACCTCTTCTGATAATTGCCTATAAATTCTGAGGCAAGGCTCCATTTTCTAAACACGAAAAACACTCCAGAACTTCTTTCTTTTTGAATATACTGCATCCTAATTCGCAGTCTCTCTCTCTCCAATTCGTAAGTGTGATTTTGCTCCGTTCTTTGAGTTCGTTGGGATCCTGCAGTTTGTATTGCCACTGTTGCAGGAAGGTTTATTCCGTTTTATCCTGGGAGGATTTAATCCATTACCTTGGCAACTTGTGAGGGGGTTAAAATTCCTTAAGGACACACAAGAAACTTGTGGACTC
Source organism: Nicotiana attenuata (assembly GCF_001879085.1). Classification (NCBI taxonomy): domain Eukaryota; kingdom Viridiplantae; phylum Streptophyta; class Magnoliopsida; order Solanales; family Solanaceae; genus Nicotiana; species Nicotiana attenuata. The sequence continues at coordinate 15,630,618 of NC_031995.1, read as the reverse complement.
GGAATATTTCTGATTCTCTACTATTTTCCAGATTTCTTTAATTCT
>NC_031995.1:15515896-15627882 GCF_001879085.1 Nicotiana attenuata | reverse complement strand
GTTAGTCCCTCCGCTTATTGAGGTCGTGCCTTGGCCGAGCTCGATGAGTGGATTTCATCGACTGTAGTTTGAGAAACTCGGATAGGGAGGTCGACTGTCGCTTCGGTCGAGGCCGAATTCTCTTTGGCGATGGCCCTTAGCCTTGTAGAGTGTCAGTGTTTTGTTATTGTGTTATCAAGTCGCCGTTCGATCAAGGTTGGATTCTCCTCCTTGGCGAAGGCACATGACCCTTTAACTTAATTCGATTGAGGTCGAGCTTTGTTGTGCTCTGACCCTTACGTTTGTTTTGGGAGCATACCCGTCGACCATGGCGGACGGGTCGTATGTTGTGCGGCCGAGGGGAGTAAGGGCACGCTTGATACGTGTTTGGCGACGTCCAAAATTTTCAGGGCGCACGGAACATCTCCTGAGCGTTCGTAGGTCGTTACAACCATTTCGAGGGCGAGACGCCGGTTGGTGACTGCAAATCTACTTCATGGAGCCTGTCATAATGACGCACGTTTCTGTAGAATCGAACCGGTGTGCGGTTGGTCATGTAGTTAATGGTGGCTATTGGGGTTCATGAAAGCCACTTGTGTTGCCTATAAATAAATGCTGAGGCATTCATTTTTTATATTCTCATTGTTTGTCTGAGAGAGATTCTGAAGAAGCTTTTCTTCCTGCTAATTCACCTTCATCTTTGTTCTTCGATTGACATACCTTCCGTCTTTGTCCCTCAAACTTTGTTTCTTTCTCGTTATTGAATCAACAATGGCAGGAAGTTCTTCCCAGAACGTTCTTCCGACGGATCTTCCGGTTAACTCTCCGGTGACTGAAGGGCCATCTCCGGCAATGGGCGGTGCAGAACTGGTAGAGACCGATGAAGCTCCATCGGTTGACGAGATAGTATCTCTGCCCGGAGGTCCGATGACTGATTTCACCGCCGATGGTGGGGAGGATCAGGTGGATGAAGCCCCATTAATGGGGGAGATTGAGATGTCCCAACTACGGGGACATGGGGTCATCCCCAGCTATGCTGACGTCGTTGTCGCTAGAAGTGAGGAGAGGGTCCACACCGACCGCAGGGGATACTGCGTCTTTTACGCCTATCCCTTCAAGTTGGGGTTTAAGCTCCCGCTCCCAATGCTAGTGGTTGATTTCTGTCGTTATTACGGGGTATGCCCGGGTCAGCTTGCTCCTTCTCTTTACAAATTATTAGCAATGCTTATCAAATATGCAGAATTGGCCGGTAGGGAGGTCACGCTGCAGCATGTGCTCAGCCTCTACGCTCCCCAGAGAGTTCGTGGTACCATGATTCGAGCGTGCCCTCGCGGGACGAGGGGCCTGACTGTGAAACTGGATGATGAGGTCGACCCTCGCCCTTTCGAGCACTTCTTCTATATCAGGACTGAACATTTAGTGGCGTGCTCTACTGGATTCCCAGAGGCTTGGAATCATGCACGTAAGCTCTTGATCATTGAATTCCTTTTTTTGGCCCCTCCTTACGTTTTGTGCTCATAAACGTTAACTCGTATCAATTTTGTAGCCGAAAACTCGCCGCCGGCTCCGTTGGCTGGGATTCGTGAGTGGGTTGAGGCCGTGCTCCCCCATACGGTGGGAATACGCACATGGGCTTCTTTCTGGGAGAGGCATGGCCGTAGACCTGTGGCAGGTAAAAAATTGATTTCTTCTTCTGTTCCGCTTTGTTTCAACTCTATTCACCAACTTTGTTTTTCTGTGATCAGGGAGGGCACGCCGCGTCAGGGCCCCTCAGTTGGCCTTCAGTCGGCCGGGTGCAATCGCTCGACTTACTGCGGCGCCGGTGTCGCGCTCAATACCGAGGGCGGCATCAGTTGAATCTTCAGTGGTTCCTTCTCCAGCACGGGCCGCACTTCGGGACGAGGGGCCATCGGGGGTTGTGCGCCCTAGGGCAGAATCGCCATCAGACGGGGAAGAGGAGAGGCCATTGATAAGGCGTAGGGTCGTGTTCATGCCGGCTCCTCCTGTGGTAATTAATTTGGACTCTCCTCCGACGGATGCGGAGAGGGGTGCGGTCGCGGCGCCTGCTCTTGAGGGTGAACAGTCAATGGGGGTTGCCCTGACTGGCTTAGGCCATGATGATGCCGTCGCTTTGGCGACCCAGTTGGAGGCTCCGGTCGCTGAGACGGGAGGTAGTTCCTCAGCGGCTGCTAAGGTTGGTAAGGCAAGCGCTCCTTCGGTGGCTACGGCGGGGGGTTCTACCTCGCTGGTGGCGGAAGGAGGAAGGGATGCTGTAGGGGATGAGTATGAGTCCGAATCCGACTCGGACTTTGACGACGTCCGTATGTTCCAGGAAGGCTTCACCAATTCAGTGGTGCACGCAGAGGGGGGATCTCGCTTCATCGAGGTTCCCACGGAGTTGAACTTATTGCTCCAAGGGGAAAGCTTGGTGCCGCAGTTCGAGCTGCTATGCTCGGAAGCCGAGAATGCATCGTTGAGGGGCGTTACGGATGTCGGACTAATGAATGAAGTGGCCGTGATGGGCTTGAGGGTATGCACTATAACGTCGGTTCGCTTCTTCTTTGCCTTAGTTTGTTCTTTTATCTTAATCGTTGTCTTTGCTTTGCAGTCTTATTTGTTGGAGGTGGAGAGCATCCGTCGAGCCAACGTCTGCTCGGGGATATTTTTGCGGTCGCTGGAGAAGTACTGCCGCTACCGAGATCGGTGCCGAGAGATGCGCGTGCGCTTGAGGAATGATCCCCGTAGTCGGACCTTGGTCGAAGAACTGGCGAGGCGGGAGGTACAGATGCAGCAAGCACTTGGCAGAGCGAGTGCTCTCGAGGAGCAGCTCCGGTGGAAGGATGAGGAGCTCGAGGCGGGGAGGAGGGCTGCAGCTGAGTGTGAGCGTCAGCGCCAGGCTAAGGCCGCGGAGGCCGCTGCGGCATGGAGCGGGAAAGTGACTGCGTTGGAGGGTAAAGTCGCGGTATTGAAGCTTCAGGTGAGGGATGCCTCGTCGAGGGCTGGGGCGTTGACGGAAGCTATCCGCGTGCACGAGTCCCAACGGGCGTTGGAGAGGGCTACTGCGGCCTTTAGAGAAGCGAGTCTCGAGGAGCGGATCGGTGTCTTTGAGCAGGACGCCCAAGTCATGGCGGACCGGATCATAGCCTTAGAAGAAGAGAATCAGCGCCTACGGGGCCAAGCCGCTTCTTCCAACCAGGCTCGCGAACTTTGGGTCTTTGCCGAGGCCCAACGTGATGTATATAAGAATTTGTGGGAGGCCAGCATCGTGACCGAAGCTGCTTTCGAGGGAGCGCGTCAAAAGGCTCGTGAGGCCCGTACCGACTGTGGTTTTGACGCGGCGACGCCAGGGGCTGACGCTGGTGCAGATGGTGGCGCGGATGGCGCCGAGTAAAAAGATGTTATGCATTTTTTCTTGTCTTGTTCGCCGTTTGGCGTTTAGGTGTTTCTTGTTTTTTTTCTTTTTTCTCTTTCCTTGTATTGATCGGCCTTGGCCGGGTGTAAGCGGGGATGACCCACAATTAATTTCATGGATAAATGAGATCTCCGTTCCGTTATTTGCCTTGTATCTGTTTTGTACCTCCTCTTTTTCCCTCTTAGATTTTTCTTTGCATGCGCTCGAAGGGGTGATTTGCCATCGAGTTCGACTCTGGTAGGCATGTTAGTTTTTAATTGTTGACGACTCTTCTTCTTCGACTCGGGGTGAGCGAGTCGGAGCCGTTGCTTGGCGATAGCGGCACTTAGCCTTAGTCCCAATTCGGGCGCGGTCGAACTGTCGGCCGTGATGACAGAAACGCGGCCTTGTAGTTTGACCGGGGCCGGACTTTACGTGTCCCCAATCTTAGTTTGAGTTGGGAGTACTTACTTGAAGGGCAAGGGTGCCTAACCTGCGCCTCGATTCGTTGGAGGTTGGGTTTCGCTGAGTTCAATGATGAAGGCGCGTGGTCCGAGTCCTGGTTCAACTGTGGTTGAACTTGGTCGATTTGAGGACGAAGGCGTCTAGCCTTATGGTTCAAGCGAGGTCGAACTCGTTAGATTTGATGGCGAGGGCGCGTAGCCTGAGTCTTAGTTCGACCGTAGCTAAACTTACTGGCGAAGGCGCATGGCTTGATTTTATGGCGAAGGCGCATGGCCTGAGTCCCAGTTCAACTGTTGTTGAACTTAGTCGATTTTGATGGCGAAGGCTCACGGCCTGAGTCATGGTTCAACTGTATTTGAACTTCTTGGCGAAGGCGCATAGCCTAAGTCCCAGTTCAACTGTTGTTGAACTTAGTCGATTTTGATGGCGAAGGCGCATAGCCTGAGTCATGGTTCAACCGTAGTTGAACTTCTTGGCGAAGGCGCATAGCCTTGATTTAATGACTAAGGCGCATAGCCTGAGCCTTGGTTCAACCGTAATCGAACTTACTGGCAAAGGCGCATGACCTTGATTTAATGGCGATGGCGCATAGCCTGAGTCCCAGTTCAACTGTTGTTGTACTTAGTCGATTTTGACGGCGAAGGCTCATGGCCTGAGTCCCAGTTCAACTGTTGTCGAACTTAGTCGATTTTGATGGCGAAGGCTCATGGCCTGAGTCCCAGTTCAACTGTTGTTGAACTTAGTCGATTTTGATGGCGAAGGCTCATGGCCTGAGTCCCAGTTCAACTGTTGTTGAAATTAGTCAATTTTGATGGAGAAGGCTCATGGCCTGAGTCCCAGTTCAACTGTTGTTGAACTTTGTCAATTTTGATGGTGAAGGCTCATGGCCTGAGTCCCAGTTCAACTGTTGTTGAACTTAGTCAATTTTGATGGCGAAGGCGCATGGCCTGAGTCCCAGTTCAACTGTTGTTGAACTTAGTCAATTTTGATGGCGAAGGCGCATAGCCTGAGTCCCAGTTCAACTGTTGTTAAACTTGGTGGTGAAGGCTCATGGCCTTGATTTAATGGCGAAGGCGCATGACCTGATTTTATGGCGAAGGCGCATGGCCTGAGTCCCAGTTCAACTGTTGTTGAACTTAGTCGATTTTGATGGCGAAGGCGCATAGCCTGAGTCCCAGTTCAACTATTGTTGAACTCAGTCGATTTTGATGGTGAAGGCGCATAGTTGAACTTACTGGCAAATGCGCATAACCTTGATTTAATGGCGAAGGCTCATAGCCTGAGTCCAAGTTCAACTGTTGTTGAACTTTATCGATTTTGATGACGAAGGCGCATAGCCTGAGTCCCAGTTCAACTATTGTTGAACTTAGTCGATTTTGATGGTGAAGGCGCATAACTTGAATCTTGGTTCAATCGTAGTTGAACTTACTGGCAAAGACGCATAACCTTGATTTAATGGCGAAGGCTCATAGCCTGAGTCCCAGTTCAACTGTTGTTGAACTTTATCGATTTTGATGGCCAAGGCGCATAGCCTGAGTCCCAGTTCAACTATTGTTGAACTTAGTCGATTTTTATGGTGAAGGCGCGTAGCCTGAATCTTGGTTCAACTGTAGTTGAACTTACTGGCAAAGGCGCATAACCTTGATTTAGTGGCGAGGGCGCATAGCCTGAGTCCCAGTTCAACTGTTGTTGAACTTTGTCAACTTTGTTGGCGAAGGCGCATGGACTGAGTCCCATATTGCGGGTATTGAGTGCTGAAGCTCGGTTTGGATTCGAGACCTTGAGCGGCTTATCCGTTGTCTTCCCAACCAGGGTATATAGGCTGTCTTGAGGCGACTCTCGGCTCGAGATATCTCCGTGCCGGTTTCTGGCCGGAGCTCGTATCAGGGATGCGGGAGATGCCTTACAGAGATCTTCCCTTAGGAAGGGGGGGGGGGCTTCTTCTTTTTGTTAGCACTATCTGAGATCAGAGAGAGAGAGAGAGGGCTTAGATCTTGATTTGAGATCTTCGAGTTCCTCCACGAGTTTGGCGGTTCTTTCCTTTTGGTCCAGGGAAGAACTACGCGATTTTGCTAGGAAATCCCCACAGACGGCGCCAAATTGTTTGTTCAAAAGTTATCACATACCTCATGAGTATAAAACAATATAAATAAATCACGGGAAAATCATAGCAAACCGTAATAATCCATTGGACCAAAGGAAGGAAACGAAAATAAATACTCAGAGTTAAGAGGAGAAACATTAAAAGCCTTTACTGATCATGTTGATTTAGTCTGCCCCTCCATGAAGGGGTTCAGCGCCTTACAATGATGTTTTTCTTTCCCATAATATGTGTCGTTATATCTCTCTTTCTCCCCTCAATAGTCAGGAAGAAGCCCCCCCTATGAAGGGGTTCATCTCTTGGTATTTATAGCTGTGAGCTTCGTGAGCTGGCAATAAGTGGCCGTGACCACGTTGGGGTTTCGCCTTCATGATGACGGACGGGCCGTGGCCTTCGTTAATTATCGTGGGGTCGGATTCTGACCCATACAGGTTCCGCTGCTGATTACGAGTTATGCCACATTCATTAAGAAAGTCATAGCATAAAAAGTACTAGTATTCTTTCCGTTTGATATGTCTTAGTTCGATTGCACAAAGAAACTTAAGAAAGTAAGAAAGTCTTTTAAATTTTGTGATCTTAAACTATAAATATAGTAGTATACCAAAAATATCCTTAAATCTTATGATCCTAATTAATACTTTATGTGAAAAGTTAGAGTTAAAAGTTTTTAATTATAGAAAAAGGCATTCTTTTTTAAATTGTTGAAAAATATTATCGGGTCAGGTCCATTCACAAGGAGTGCTAGATGACCCATAAGCTCATTAATAAATACTCCTCCTGAACCATATACTTATATATACACTATTGTGGGTGTAAAGGAAGCAGGTTTTATCCTAATGTTTCTTAAGTGAAACAAATGATGGCTAGATCCTATGCATTTAGAGAGGGTACTAGGTTATGGACAAAGGGAATGCATCCGCTTCGTAAGGATTGTCGACGACCGATAACATAAGCCATCGTTGACACTTGACATAGACCTGCTTTCGCTAAAGAAAAACCTGTAAGTCCCCTATTTAATATTTACAGGCTAAATACGATAAAAACAGACTAAATAGGAAAATAAGAGCATAAATTGATATAAATAAAATAGGAAAGTAAGACATAAATTGATATAATTCCTGTTATTTCATTAAATATGTATTGGTGATATGCCTCTTTTTGGAATAGAAGAGTAGAACTAGCAAAAAAAAATGATTGAAACGTCATTAGTTCTTTAAAGTAGGAGTAACAAATATTCCTTTTTTTTTATAACTAAAATGGCAGATAAAATTCCGGAGGAGTACCATCTTAAAGTTGCTTAGAGGAAGTACTACTTGTTTGATCCAAAAGATATCGAAACCTTTTTGATTAAATCAATTAACAAAGCTGAAGAGGTAAATCTTAGTCAAATATAATAACCTCCAGACCCATAAACAAATCAGAAAATAATGCATAAGATGAAATAGGGGCGATCAATCTTATTGATGTTTCTCATTTCTTCTTTTGTTAATCGATGGAGATGACTGTTTTACATCCTCCATCGAAGATTGCTTTGTCTTCTTTTTGCTAAGAAGATTACAGAGGAGAGAGAAGAGAGAGAAAAAAGGCCCCCCTTCTAGGAAGGTTCCCTGCCTATATATAGTTATGGAATCCTCACTATGTTCTTGAGTCAATACACTTTCATACCACGTCCGCTTTCGTCGTTCCCTGAGTATCGTTCTTTGACTTGGCGGGTATTGTGAGTACGGGGTTTGGAGCAAACCATGTCGTCTTCCACTGTCCTGCCGCTTGGACGGGATCTCGGTTGGGTGGACCACGACGGTCAGATTTTGACCAATACAGTTAGTCCCTCCGTCTGCCGGGGTCGTCTCTTGTCGGGCATGGTAGACGGATTAAGATTGTTACATATTTAAGAGAAATCTGACTACCTACCCCTTGGGTATGGTCTTTAGATTCAAGTAACATAACGACATCTTTTCGATATCCTTGAACCATTGCGGCCGTTTCGGAACCGGAGCATCGTTTATCTTGAAACGTTGTTCATGGTTGTCTGCCATTATGACACACGTTCCCAGGGGATTGAACCGTTTCATTCCCTATCAACTTCAATTGGCGACTCTTGGGTTTCATGCTTGGGGAATTTATATCTCTTATAAATAGGACTGCACCATTCGATTGACACATTTTTTGCCTTTACTTAAGAGAACTTTGCGAATCTTCTTTTCTCCTGATACTTCGGATTTTTGATTTTCTCCAGTCCAGGAACTTTCGTCTTTCCTTTTCTTTATCCCTTTGCTTTATCAAATTGATACAAATGGCTGGTGATTCTTCTCGTGCTGACCTCTCTGCCACAGCTTCGGCACCGGAAAGCGATGTTCTGGCCACTGGAGGAGCAGAAGTGGTAGAAGATGAGGAGGTCCCGTCGGTGGCTGAGATCTTGCCTCACCCTGGGAAAGCGTGGAGCGATTTCCATAGTCCTGCCGGGGAGGAGCCGGAATCTGCTTCCTCTGTCGTAACTGAGGAGGGGATCGTAGAATTGAAGGCTAGGTGGGGAATCCCTCGCTACGTTGAAATACTGTCGGTGGGGGATGACATAGTCCATTTTGACCGCCCAGGGTATTGTGCGTTCTACGCCTACCCCTTTATTGTTGGATACACGCTTCCTCTCCCTCTCTTGGTGGTAGATTTTTGCCGCTTTTACGAGGTATGCCCAGCTCAACTTTTGCCGTACCTGTATAAATTGTTCCTCATGCTGCTCAAGATTGCGGAGCTTGCCAGTCGTGAGATCACTTTGGGGCATATGCTCAATATTTTCGCCCCTCAACTCATTCGTGGCATGATGATTCACATGCGCCACCGAGGGTCTAAGAGTCTGGTGGTGAAGATGGACGATAGAGCCAACCGTTGCTTCTACGAGAATTACTTTTATGTGCGGATCGAGCACCTTGTGACCGATCCTACGGGGTTCCCTGATAAATGGAACTTCACACGTAAGTTTCTATGTTTTTTGTCGGAGTGATGTTCGACTGCTTTCCTTTGGGTAGTGCTAAACTGTGTTTTTACAGCCGCGAAACTACCCCTGCACCTATTGATGGTATCCGCGAGTGGGTGAGCGCCATCCTTCCTCATACGGCGGGTGTCCGTACATGGTCGTCCTTCTATAAGAAATATGGACGCAAGCCCCTTACTGGTGAGTAATATCGTTTTTGTTCGCTATTCTTCCTTATTCCCTTTTCACTTGGTTCTTATGTGATGTTTGTCTATGCCAGGGAAAGTGCGGTGAGCGGGCTCCTCCACTAGCTTTTTGTCAACCTGCCTCGTTCTCTCGTCCTGCCTCAGTGTCTACTGCACGATCTTCGTCGAGGGCCGCTTGAGTTGAATCTACGGCTACGGCCGTACGCGCGGAGGTTACCCATCGACCTGAGATCCCAACCCCTTTCACTTCCCCAGTGGGGGAGTCTTCCCGTGCCGAAGAAGGGGAGGTTCCATCAAAGAGGCGTCGAGTGGGGTTCGAAACGGCTCCTTCAGCCGTGATACATTTAGAGGAAGACCTTCCCTTGACGGGATCTGAGGCGGGAGTTGATGCCATTCCGCCTATAAAGACGGCGCCAGCTGTTGTGTCTGCCCTATCGACGGAGATCCCCGCCGTTATGATTGATCAGCAACCTGCCGCGACGGGAGGTCAGACTTCTGAGGCCGCTGCTACTGCTTTGGACGGACCTTCATCCTTGGTGCCTGGTCGTGCTTCTTCCTCGATCGTGGAAAGGGGAAAGGGTGTCGTGGTCGACGACTACGAATCTCAGTCTGATCTTGATCCTGATGATGTTAGAATGTTTGAGGAGGGTCTTACCCGTTCGATGGTTCATGCGGGAGGGCCGTCCCGTTTTCATGAGATCTCATCGGATATCAACCTTCTGGGAGATATGGAGGACCTGGTGCCGCAGTTTGACCTCTTGTGCTCCGCCGCCGAGAGCGAGGCTCTTCGGAATGTTCCTGATATTGATTTGATGCATGAAGTGGCCCCTATGAGCTTGAGGGTATGTTTCACTTTTCTTTCATGTTCCTTTCATTTTCTTGGCGATTTTGCCTTAGCCTGTCTTTTCATTTTTCAGACATATATGGTGGAGATTGAAAGTGCTCGTAGGGCTGATACTCGGGCCAAGATTTTCCTGACGATGCTGGGGAAATATCAGCGCTATCACGATAGGTGCCGTGAGATGCACGAGCGGCTGAAGGCGAACCCTGATGCTCGATCCCTCCGCGAGGAATTGGAGAAGAAGGACCAGCAACTGATGGAGGCTATTCGCAGAAGTAGTGTACTCGAGGAGCAACTTCGTACAAAGGAAGAAGAGCTTGAGTTGGGCAAAGGGGTTGCTGCAGAGTGCGAATACCTTCAGGAGAAGTTGAGGTCTATGCAATTTGAGATGGATCAGAATCTTATCAGGGTCGAGGAGATGAGCGCGGAGTGGATGGGAAAGTTGACCGAGTTGGAGAGAAAGGTTGTCGGGTTAGAAAGTATCAAGACTGCATGATCATCGACTTTAGCGAGGGCGGCGGCTCTAGAGAACACCATCCGCGTCCTCCAATCCGAGCAGGAATCGGAGAGGGCGACGGCCACGCTAATGGAAGCGAGGCTTGAGGAACGTATTGGTGAGATCGACCGGGAGGCGTCGACCCTAGGGGACCGGGTCGCTGCCCTTGAGGCTGAAAAGGAGCAACTGTTGGCTCAAGTCGGATCTTCATCTGTTGCTGTTCCCCTTCATTTGCATGAGCTTTAGGTTTATGCTGAAGCCCAGCGGGATACCTACAAGAGTTTGTGGGAGGCGGGCAGTGTTCCCGAGGCTGCATATGAAGGAGCACAGACGAAGGCACGAGAAGCTCGTGTTAACTGTGGATATGATCCTGCGACGCCGGAGGCCGATGAGGGTGATGATGATGAAGGAGGACTTCCCGAAGTTGGTGGTGATGAGGGTGGCGGTGATGACACTGAGTGAAAAGAATTGCTGTCTTGTTCGTTTTTTCTCTTTTTTATTGGTTCTTTATTGTTGCTTCTTGGACTCTATTGGTTTAACCGTGTGCAATCTGTGGCTGTTTGCACAGTAGTTTTGTATAATGAGGAATTTTTCAATGATGCACGCCTCCTGTATTTCTTTCCCTGTTTTATTTTTCATAACTCTTGTGCAAAGAGGTAGATCATTGCGTGGCGATTTCCCGATTCTTAGAGAATTTATCGTCACAGGGATTGAGTTAGGTTTTGATGGCGGCCTTAGCTGTCGGGGCAATACTTCCGAATTTGTGTCGAACTCTCATCCCATCGCAGTTCGGAAGGCGTCGAACGCTTTTCCTAATACCGGCCTTAGCCATAGGGATGTTACTTTGGAGTTTATATCAAAATATTTATCCCCGCGAGTCCCAGTTTTATTTTTCATAACTTTTTCACTTAAAAATGGCCCTTGGCCTCGGGGATGTTTCGAACTTTAGACGAGATATTACACCGTCGTCGTTCGATCAAGGCCGAACTCTTTTCTTCGGCGGTGTCCCTTGGCCTTAAGGGTGTTATTTCGAACTTTCGTCGAAAGGTTAATCCGTCGTTGTTCGATCGAGGTCGAACTCCTCTTTTTGGCGAAGGCCCTTAGCTTCGAGGGTGTTATTTCGAACTTTCATCGAAATATTAGCCCGTCGTTGTTCAATCGAGGTCAAACTCTTCTCTTCGGCGAATGCCCTTAGCCTTGAGGATGTTATTTCGAACTTTCATCAAAATATTAACCCGTCATTGTTCGATCGAGGTCGAACTCTTCTCTTTCGGCGAAGGCCCTTGGCCTTAAGGGCGTTATTTCGAACTTTCGTCGAAATATTAACCCGTCATTGTTCGATCGAGGTCGAACTCCTTTCTTTCGGCGAAGGCCCTTGGCCTTAAGGGCGTTATTTCGAACTTTTGTCAAAATATTAACCCGTCATTGTTCGATCGAGGTCGAACTCTTCTTTTCGGCGAAGGCCCTTAGCCTTGAGGGTGTTATTTCGAACTTTCATCGAAATATTAACCCGTTATTGTTCGATCGAGGTCGAAATCTTCTCTTTCGGCGAAGGCCCTTAGCCTTAAGGGCGTTATTTCGAACTTTCGTCAAAATATTAACCCGTCATGTTCGATTGAGGTCGAACTCGTTTCTTTTGGCGAAGGCCCTTGGCCTTGAGGGCGTTATTTCGAACTTTCCTCGAAATATTAACCCGTCATTGTTTGATCGAGGTCGAACTCCTTTCGTTCGGCGAAGGCCCTTGGCCTTAAGGGCGTTATTTCGAACTTTCGTCGAAATATTAATCCGTCATTTTTCGATCGAGGTCGAACTCTTCTCTTTTGGCGAAGGCCCTTGGCCTTAAGGGCGTTATTTCTAACTTTCGTCAAAATATTAACCCGTCATTGTTCGATCGAGGTTGAACTCCTTTCTTTCGGTGAAGGCCCTTGGCCTTAAGGGCGTTATTTCGAACTTTCGTCGAAATATTAACCCGTCATTGTTCGATCGAGGTCGAACTCCTTTCTTTCGGCGAAGGCCATTGGCCTTAAGGGCGTTATTTCGAACTTTCATCGAAATACTAACCCAATGTTAGTCCCGGTTTTTCGGAGAGTTGGGTATCTTCTGGGGGAGTCCCAATTCGCCTGATTTTATTTGCATCGGGGAGTGTGATGTCGGAGGACAAAAAATGCTGCTGCTTTGCTCACCCTCGTTTCACGCACGTATTGGAGTTTCCTTGTCTAACCTTTTCGCTTTCCGGTCTGGAGATGTCATTGGGGGGTGGGACGATGAATTACACTTTGACCTCGGGGAGTTCCCCCTCGTCGGCCCGGTCTTTAAGTCCCCGGGAAGGCTTTCTTGGGACACATTCTTGGTGAGGGAAAGGGGGTATCACTTAAGGGGCATCATTTTCCAGGAGTTGGGATTGCCTGGTGGACGATATTTCGGTATTTCATAGTAATTTCCCCTTCTCCGGTTGGGATGTTTCTTTTCTCGCTCGCCCGCGCGGCGCTTGCGTTCCTGTTTGGGAAAACATCAGGAGGTGGGCCAGGATGATATTCTCCTTATCCTGATCCGATGAGTTGGTGAATGAAGGTGGATCTGTGGCGTTACTCGCTTTGCTTGGCGTTTCGATGGTTGATGGGGGTGGTGTTTTCTGAATTTGGTAACCATATTCAGCTCTCTTTCCCTTCCTTTTTTGTGCTTTTGTCTTGTGCGGGCTAGGCTCGTTTTGGCTGGTTCAGGGGCTGCCTGGCGTGCGAGGGAGGATGTTGGTTGCAACCATCTGACATTCCTGGAATTTCATTAGTTCCTGTTCCTTTTTCGGGTACTGGTTTTGGGGGTTGGAGGAGAAAAATAATAGTCGCTTTGTCTGCAAAAAACAAAATAGCTTTTGTTGATGGTACATGTTCTCGACCTGTTACTGATGGGGCTGAACGAAAATTATGGGATATGTGCAACAACATGGTAATTTCATGGTTGACAGCCTCCTTATCCCCTGAGATAGCTGAGAGTGTTCAATATTCTGAAACTGCTCAGAGTATTTGGGTTCAATTACAAACTAGGTATGAGACTGCAAATAGGACCAAAATATTTGAGTTAAAAAGAGAACTTGCCTACACTTTCCAAGGTGCTTTAGATATAGCCTCATATTTCAATAAATTGAAGAGGTTATGGGATGAAGTGGGAGTGATATGCTCTAACCATGGTCAAAGGTGTGTTTGTGCTGCAAAGCCTGGTATTTTGCAAGAAGATGAGGAGAATAAGCTATTTCAGTTCCTCATGGGGTTGAATGAGACATATATGGAGGTGAGGAGTAATCTTCTTATGATGCAACCTCCTCCTAGCTTGACAATGCTTATAATATTCTTCTTAATGATGAAAAACAGAGGCAAGTTCAATCAACTCTCAATTTCAACCCTGACTCCATGTCATTCAATGTAGTACACAAGTAGGCCTACTTTTGGTTTTGGTTTCAATCCCAGTAATACTCCCAATCCTACTCCTCTCAAATCATATGCACCAAGAGTTAATTTTGATCAGAATAAAGCTCTTTGTTCTGTAAGTACTGCAAGAAATCTGGTCATCTCATTAACAAGTGTTATAAACTACATGGGTACCCCCAAAGTCCAAAGTTTAATAAGGGTAAGAAGACTGCAGCTCATGTGTCTACTGCAGTTCACACTAACTCTGAGGGTAATGTCCTTGAATCTGTTGGGTCTTTGGATGAGGGAGATAATCCTGCTACTGCTGCTTCCAATGTTGATGGTCAGGGATCCATAATCCCAGGTCTGAGCAAGCAACAATATGATCAATTGATCAACCTTTTACAACAGTCTCATATGGGGGATGCTTCCAAGCCTCAAGCCAATCTCATGTGCTCTGCTAATTTTGCTGGTACTTTATTAACTGAAAGCCTAGTTCCTAATTCTAAGCTTTGCTTGCTTACTGAAATTCATTCTGTTACCTGGATAATAGATTCAGGTGCTTCTGATCACATGACTTCTAATAAAGAATTACTTTTTGACATTACACCCTTATCTATTCCCTACCCTGTAACTCTTCCTAATGGATACAAAGTGAAAGTAACCTCCACTGGTTCTTTTGCTTTAACTCCATCCATCATCATTCATAATGTGTTATTTGTTCCTTCATTTCAACACAACCTAGTCTCTGTTCACAAGTTAATCAAACAACTACATTGCATAGTGTTATTTACTGCCATTTCTTGTTTGTTGCACATGTTACAGGCCCCTTCTCTGAAGATGCCTCTGGATCTTGGTAAAGAGGAGGATGGCCTGTACAAGTTCACTTGGGTGCAACCATCAGATTCTTCCATTCTTTCTACTTCAAATTCATGCAGTACTATTTCTTTATGTCCTGTAATAGACTCTTGCAAATCTGTTTCTCTTTCCAGTCCTACAAATGTCTCTAGTCTTAGTTCTTCCTTGTGTAATAATGCTGCTATGAATGATATGAATTTGATTTGGCATCAAATATTGGCACATATTTCTTTTGCAAATATAAAACGTATTCATGTTCTGTCTTCTTCTCTTTCTTCTAGACAGTTTTTTCCTTATTCTGTTTGCCCTATGGCTAGACAAACTAGACTTCCTTTCCCTGATAGTTCAATTAGTTCTACTAGACCTTTTCAATTGATTCATGTTGATACATGGGGACCATATCACACACCTACTTCATCTGGTTCAAGGTATTTCCTTACCATTGTTGATGATTTTTCAAGAGCCACCTGGACTCATCTATTGGGATCAAAAAGCAATGCTTTCTCTATGATCAAGGCTTTTATAGCCATGGTCCAAACTCAATTCCATACACATGTCTAGACCATTAGAAGTGACAGTGCATTAGAACTAGGCTCCAGCGCTGCTGGCTCTTTCTTTTTCAGTCAGCTTGGTATCATTCACCAAACTACCTGTCCACATACCGCACAGAAAAATGGGGTTGTGGAAAGGAAACACAGACCACTTCTTGAAGCCTGTAGAGCCTTATTGTTTCAATCCAAACTGCCTATCACCTTTTGAGGAGATTATCTTTTGACTGCCACATACTTACCATCCAGAATTCTTAAAAACAAGTCACCCTATGAGGTCTTATATGGCAAACCTCCTACTTATTCTCACTTAAGAACCTTTGGATGTTTGGCTTATTCCACTGTTCCTATTCCTCAAAGAGAAAAACTACAACCTAGGGCTATTCCATGTGTCTTTCTGGGTTATCCTTTTGCTAAAAAGGGTTACAAATTGTACAATCTCACCACTAAGAAATGCTTCATCTCTAGGGATGTGATTTTCCATGAAACATGCTTCCCTTTTGCTACTTCTTTTTCTTCTGTTCCTTCCCCTATAATTTCTTCTCCTCCTTCTTCTACCATTTATCAGGATCCTATACCTCCTTCCTCTTCTGCTCCTTCTTCTCATCCTGTCTCTCCTAACTCTACTGTTTCTACACCTGCACCGATGCTCCTTCTCCTATCCATTCTCCTATACATTCTTCTCATCAAGATGTGCATGGTCAGTCCTCTCCTCCTCCTATAGTACTTAGAAAGTCTTCCAGGCAACACACTACTCCTTCTTATTTGAAGGATTATGTTTGCCAACTTCCTTCCTTTTCTGGTTCTTCTTCTTTGCCTCATGTAGAAACTGAACCTTTCAGTTATTCTCAAGCTTCTTCAATTCCAGCATGGCAAGATGCCATGAGAAAGGAATTTGATGCTTTGGATGCAAACCACACTTGGGACATTGTGCCTTTACCTTCTGGTAAAAAACTTATAGGTTGTAAGTGGGTCTACAAGATTAAGTACAAAGCTGATGGGAGTGTGGAGAGATATAAAGCTAGACTTGTTATTAGGGGGGACACTCAGGTTGAAGGTGTTGACTTCACAGAAACCTTTTCTCCTGTGGTCAAAATGTCCACTGTTAAATGTCTCATAGCTGTAGCTATCGAACATAATTGGTCTCTTTCTCAGTTGGATGTCAATAATACTTTTCTTCATGGAGACTCGATGAGGAAGTCTACATGAAGTTACCCCAGGGTTTGTCTATTTCTGTCCCTTCCAATTCTGCCCCTCTTGTTTGCAAATTGAGGAAGTCCCTCTATGGCCTTAGACAAGCATCCAGACAGTGGTATGCCAAGCTCTCTCAAGCCCTATATTCCAGGGGTTATACTCATTCTCTCAATGACTATTCTTTGTTCATCAAGGGTACTCCTGGCAATTTGGTTCTTTTAGCAGTTTATGTAGATGACATCATCATTACTGGGGATGATACTGCTGAAATTTTTGCCTTAAAGCATTTCCTGGATGCTCAGTTTAAGATCAAGGACTTGGGTTCTTTGCATTATTTTTTGGGTATTGAGGTTTCTATTGTTCCTGGTGGGGTTCTTCTCAACCAGAAAAAGTTTGTCTCTGATTTACTTCAGCAGTTTGATTGTATTGATGTTTCACCTGTTGTCTGTCCGTTAGAGCTCAATTGTAAGCTACATGCAGATGTTGGTGATCTCTTACCTTTCCCTGATCAATATAGGAGTCTTGTAGGCAAGCTTCTTTTCCTAACTCACACTCGGCCTGACATATGCTTTGCTGTACAACATTTGAGTCAGTTTTGAAGAGTCCCAGGGTCCCCCACATGACTGCTGCTCTCCATATGTTGCGATATCTCAAAGGAACTGTTGATTTGGGTCTCTTCTATTCTGCTTCTCCTGATTTCTCTATCCATGCTTATTCAGATAGTGATTGGGCCGCTTGCCCTGACACTCGTCGATCTATCACAGGTTTTTGTGTTATACTGGGTGGTTGTCTCCTTACCTGGAAATCTAAAAAATAACCAGTTGTGTCTCTATCTTCTGCTGAGGTAGAATACAGGGCTTTGAGTAAGGTGGTGGCTGAACTTACTTGGTTTTCTAAACTGATGTCTAACTTTGGATTGTCTGTTTCCCTTCCCATTTCTGTTTTTTGTGACAATCAGGCTGCTTTGCACATTGCTAGAAATCCTGTTTTTCACGAACGAAGAAGCATATTGAGGTTGATTGTCATTTCATACGGACTAAGCTCCATGATGGTTTGATTCAACTCTCCCATGTGGCTTCTTCTGACCAGTTGGCTGATGTTCTCACTAAACCCCTTCCAGGTGCAGTTCATCATGATCTCTTGTTCAAGTTGAAAGTGGTCTCCCCCTCCAACTTGAGGGGGGTGTTGAGCTAATGGAATATTTGGCTAATAAGCCTAAGCATAAATAGTTAGCCATTTGCATTGTATTAGTTTGTATTAGCCATTTTATATTGTGTCTTTTATTTAATTTGTCAAGTTGGCTATTTGGGCCATTTTAGTAGTTAGGCTAATTTTGTAAATAGCTAAAGGCTCAGATATAAATACTGGGAGAACAGATCCTGTAGGTCGGTGAGTTTATTTGTTGATGTACAGATAATGAAGATAGCCGATTTCTCTCTCTAAAACCCTAAAACAAAATTTCCCATTTCTCACTCAAATCACAATGTTTTCATATACCCCTACGGATTAATCAGACGCCATTTCCTTCTCCATCTGTGAATTGGGGGAAAATAATAATTATTTTAACTCTCAATCTTGGTTTATTAGCCATACAAACAGAAAAGTAATATTACTTGCACCTCCTCTAATTTGAACGATTTAGAGGGACTTCCTTCTACATGAGAATGCCACAGGATTTCTTCCATGCTGTAAAGTTGAAGTGCAATTTTTAGCATACCTTGACTAAATTACCCCAATTTTTACAATGATATATATATATATATATATATATNACTGCTATTACATTTAGCTTAAAAAGGCCCTCATCAGGTAACCTTTTCCTACATACAAATCATTCTTACTTAGTACAACACTATTGGAAACAAAAATACATTTGAATCCATTCTTGACAAGAAGTGAAGTCGACACAACATTCTTGCGAATTTCTGGAACATGGAGAACTTGGTTTAGAGTCACTATTTTTTCAGACGTCATCTTCAACGCAATCTTACAAACTCCTTCAATTTTGGCTGTAGACGAATTTCCCATGAAAATTGTCTCGTCGGGTCCTACGGGGGCATAAGAAGAAAATAACTCCTTGTTATCACAAACATGGCGGGTGGCTCCAGAATCTATCCACCATTCTTAGGATTTCCTACCAAGTTGCATTCAGACAATATGGCACACAAGTCCTCCATTTCTTCAGCTTTTTCAACCATGTTAGCTTGATTCTTCTTCTTCTTATCATTCTTTGGTGCACGACAATCCACGGCCTTATGCCCAGATTTTCCACAGTTGTGGCAATTACCCTTGAACTTCTTCTTGCTTGGGTAGTTCTTTGGTCCAGAAGCCTTCTTTCTCTTCTTGGTTTGTGGCGCCTCCTCAACAATGTTAGTCCCCATTATTGTCGAGTTCCCACGTGACTTCTTTTCAGCATTTTTGTTATCTTCTTCTATCCTCAAACGCACAATCAAGTCTTCAAGTGTCATCTCCTTCCGCTTGTGTTTTAGATAGTTCTTAAAATCTTTCCACAACGGAGGTAATTTCTCAATGAAAGCGGCAACTTGAAAGGCCTCATTTATGACCATACCTTCAGCAAGTAGGTCATGCACAATGACTTGTAATTCTTGGACTTGAGTTATGACCGACCTAGTGTCAATCATCTTGAAATCCAAAAATCTAGCAACCACGAACTTCTTAAGTCCGGCATCCTCAGTCTTGTACTTCTTCTCAAGCGCATTCCATAATGCTTTTGAAGTTTCCATGACGCTATAGACATTGTACAAGCCATCTTCCAAACAACTCAAAATGTAGTTTTTTCACAAGAAATCAGAATGTTTCCATGCTTCAGTTACAACAAGTCGTTCGTCATCTGGAGTGTTTTCAGCCAGCACCGGAGGATCCTCCTTGATGAATCGCTGCAAACTCAACGTAGTAAGATAGAAGAGCATCTTCATTTGCCAACGTTTGAAGTCGATATCGGAAAACTTTCTGGGTTTTTCTGCTAGTGCCATAGCATGAGCAGGAGTAGAACGGCTTGACGAGGCAGCAGCACTCGTAACAGTAGCTCCCGTTCCCATAACATTTCCATTAGTTTGATTTTCGTTCGTCATCTTTTCTGTAGAGTTGGAAACACAACAGAACTTTGTTAAATCAGTGAAGTTTTGATATCTTCAAACTGAATACCAAACCAAACATACAACACGTAACAATGGTGAAGTTTTTATATACTTCAAACCCGTACGTTTATTATTCCGATAAAGTTTTTATATACTTTAAACCGGACAGAACAATTATTGGAGTAGAAAGCACGAAGGTTTTAGTCTCCAAAACAATATACAAAATATGAATAACAGTTTAATATATGTTTCAACACAGAAACGTTAGTTTAAAATTCCTTAAGCTTGTGAGCATTACTGTGTTAAAACACAAAATCAGAAAAAAAAAACTTTTAGAAGAATTAAAGAAATCTGGAAAATAGTAGAGAATCAGAAATATTCCGAGTCCACAAGTTTCTTGTGTGTCCTTAAGGAATTTTAACCCCCTCACAAGTTGCCAAGGTAATGGATTAAATCCTCCCAGGATAAAACGGAATAAACCTTCCTGCAACAGTGGCAATACAAACTGCAGGATCCCAACGAACTCAAAGAACGGTGCAAAATCACACTTACGAATTGGAGAGAGAGACTGCGAATTAGGATGCAGTATATTCAAAAAGAAAGAAGTTCTGGAGTGTTTTTCGTGTGTAGAAAATGGAGCCCTGCCTCAGAATTTATAGGCAATTATCAGAAGAGGTGTCTGGAAAAGGTGCCTTTTCAGAAGAATACGCTGCCTGCCGCGGTTCTACCGCGGTTACGGCAGAACCGCGGTCAGAGAGGCTCTCTGAATTTGCCTGCCGCGGTTCTACCGCGGTTACGGCAGAATCGCGGCCAGAGAGTCCCTCTGAATCTTCAGCAGGGTTCTGGCGTATTTTCAGCAGTGATTTGGCAATTAATTAATTAAATAAATATTGTCCAAAAATAATCTTATCAATCGATCATTTGACAAATCTAAATCCAAATTCAACCGAAGCCGAAGCCGAGCCGAGCGAGCGACGACAACGGCGCGAGGGTTCATTCTCTTCAACTCTTTTTAAGAGCTTTAAGAAGTGATTCTATATATAAGCACACAAATGTGATTGTCCCTCACCAATGAAGGACAAAGTGCAAGACAAAAGTTCACTTCTTCAAATTTTCATTTTTCCCTCCATTTTATTTCCCTCCATTTCCAATTCACACTTCTTCTACTTTAAAGCCCAATGGCTTAAAGTCCAACAATCCCCCACATGAATGGGAATGGCTGTATCAAGAAAGATCATAGATGAAAGCTGTGTGATTTGCAAGTAAGGATTAGTTGCATCTGGATAAGTAGGTTTCTGTCACGACCCGGATTTCCCACCATCAGAGTCGTGATGGCGCCTACTCGTGGTAGCTAGGCAAGCCAACTTAATTACCTTTCCATCACTAGCAATTATCTTTAACAGTTTATAACATCAATATAGAACATAAGTCTAATAAGAACAATAGCGGAAGTCTGTCTTAAAATGATAAATTTAAAACGCGGAATAGTCAAAACAACCTCTACCCAAGATTTGGTGTCACATTACTCACGAACCACTAAGAATAAACTAAATACAAAGGTCTGAAAGAAATATAACAGTTGTCTGTCTCGAAACAATGAGGCAACAGTCAAAAGGAAAAACATAAAGAAGAGACGCCGGGCCTGCGGACGCCTACAAGGCTACCTCAGTCTCGTGAATATGAATCGCCTGCTTCCGAACTACTGCTGCTGCTGTTCCTCAAAACCTGGACCTGTGCAAAAATGCACAGAAGTGTAGCATCAGCACAACCGACCCCATGTGCTGGTAAGTGTCTAGCCTAACCCCGGCGAAGTAGTGACGAGGCTAGACTGGACACCACATAAACCTGTGCAGTCATAAATATACAGCGGAAATCGAATACAAAGCAATTACCATCATGGAGGGGGAAACATGCTATGGGGAGTTACANCTTCCCAACACACGAGCATACTCCAATTGAGACGTAGTTTCACATTTATTCTTTATAAGATGATGATTTAAGTCAATTGGAGTTCTTGCACTTCTAAATTCCAAATGTTTGAATTTTTCAAGTACCATTTTCACGTAATGTGATTGAGACAAAGCTAGACCCTGAGGAGTCCTCTTGATTTTAATTCCTAGAATTACATCGGCAACTCCTAAGTCTTTCATATCAAACTTACTAGCAAGCATGCGCTTAGTAGCTTGAATGTCGTTTGCTCATTATTAGCATATCATCAACATATAAGCAAACAATGACTATATGATTTGGAACGTTCTTAATGTAAACACATTTATCACATTCATTAATCTTAAAGCCATTTGACAACATTGTTTGGTCAAATTTCGCATGCCATTGCTTGGGTTCTTGTTTTAGTCCATAAAGAGACTTAACAAGACGACACACCTTCTTTTCTTTTCTCGGAACCACAAACCCTTCAGGTTGGTCCATGTAGATTTCTTCCTCTAAATCACCATTTAAGAAGGCTGTTTTTACATCCATTTGATGGATTTGAAGATCATAAAAGGCGGCTAACGCTATTAGCATCCGAATGGATGTAATTCTTGTTACCGGCGAGTATGTGTCAAAATAGTCAAGACCTTCTCGCTGTCTAAATCCTTTGACAACAAGTCTTGCCTTGTATTTGTCAATAGTACCATCGTCTTTCATTTTCTTCTTGAAAATCCATTTAGAACCCAATGTTTTATTACCTGGAGGAAGGTCAACCAATTCCCATGTATGGTTGCTCAATATGGATTCTATTTCACTATTGACCGCTTCTTTCCAATATTGTGCTTCTGATGAAGACATTGCTTCCTTGAAGGTACGAGGTTCATTTTCTAACAGAAAAGTCAGAAAATCTGGACCGAATGAAGTAGATGTCCGTTGACGTTTACTTCATCTCGAATTTTCCTCATTAGGCATACCATCTGTTATTTTCTCCCGAGGTCGTTTTGACTTTTGGTATGTCACTTCACTTTCCTTTTTATACGGATAAATAGTTTCAAAGAATTCAGCATTATCTGATTCTATTATCGTATTAACGTGAATCTCCGGATTTTCTGACTTATGAACCAGAAAACGATATGCCTTGCTATTGGTTACATATCCAATAAATACACAATCAACCGTTTTTGGACCTATCTTAACCTTTTTAGGTTTAGGAACTTATACCTTAGCTAGACACCCCCACACTTTGAAGTATTTCAAGCTAGTCTTCCTTCCTTTCCACTTTTCATAAGGAATGGACTGTGTTTTACTATGAGGTACACGGTCGATTATTCGGTTAGCTGTAAGTATAACTTCCCCCCACAAGTTTTGTGGTAAGCCAGAACTTATCAGCAAAGCATTCATCATCTCCTTCAATGTTCGATTCTTTCTCTCCGCAATTCCGTTAGATTGTGGAGAGTAAGGAGCAGTTGTTTGGTGAATAATGCCATTTTTCAAACATATTTCTTCAAAAGGAGATTCATATTCGCCACCCCTATCACTTCTTATCATTTTGATCTTTTTGTTTAGTTGTGTTTCAACTTCACTCTTGTACTGCTTGAAAGCATCAATTGCCTCATCTTTACTATTAAGTAAATAAACATAGCAATATCTCGTGCTATCGTCAATAAAAGTAATAAAATACTTTTTCCTACCGCGAGAGGGTGTTGACTTCATGTCACAAATATCTGTGTGAATTAAGTCTAAAGGACTTGAATTCCTTTCAACGGACTTATAAGGATGCTTAGCATACTTTGATTCCACACATATTTGACATTTGGAATTAATGCAATCAAATTTTGGCAATACTTCTAAATTTATCATCTTTCGCAATGTTTTGAAGTTGACGTGTCCTAAACGCGAATGTCATAAAGTGTTTGACTCAAGTAAGTAAGAAGAAGCATTCACTTTATTGATAGGAACTGCTATTACATTTAGCTTAAAAAGGCCCTCATTCAGGTAACCTTTTCCTACATACAAATCATTCTTACTTAGTACAACACTATTGGAAACAAAAATACATTTGAATCCATTCTTGACAAGAAGTGAAGTCGACACAACATTCTTGCGAATTTCTGGAACATGGAGAACTTGGTTTAGAGTCACTATTTTTCCCGACGTCATCTTCAACGCAATCTTACAAACTCCTTCAATTTTGGCTGTAGACGAATTTCCCATGAAAATTGTCTCGTCGGGTCCTGCGGGGGCATAAGAAGAAAATAACTCCTTGTTAGCACAAACATGGCGGGTGGCTCCAGAATCTATCCACCATTCTTTAGGATTTCCTACCAAGTTGCATTCAGACAACATGGCACACAAGTCCTCCATTTCTTCAGCTTTTTCAACCATGTTAGCTTGATTCTTCTTCTTCTTATCATTCTTTGGTGCACGACAATCCACGGCCTTATGCCCAGATTTTCCACAGTTGTGGCAATTACCCTTGAACTTCTTCTTGCTTGGGTAGTTCTTTGGTCCAGAAGCCTTCTTTCTCTTCTTGGTTTGTGGCGCCTCCTCAACAATGTTAGCCCCCATTATTGTCGAGTTCCCACGTGACTTCTTTTCAGCATTTTTGTTGTCTTCTTCTATCCTCAAACGCACAATCAAGTCTTCAAGTGTCATCTCCTTCCGCTTGTGTTTTAGATAGTTCTTAAAATCTTTCCACAACGGAGGTAATTTCTCAATGAAAGCGGCGACTTGAAAGGTCTCATTTATGACCATACCTTCAGCAATAGATTCAAAATTAATAATAAGATAAATCTTATTAATAAACTTATTGATTCGGGTCATACCTTCAGCAAGGAGGTCATGCACAATGACTTGTAATTCTTGGACTTGAGTTATGACTGACCTAGTGTCAATCATCTTGAAATCCAAAAATCTAGCAGCCACGAACTTCTTAAGTCCGACATGCTCAGTCTTGCACTTCTTCTCAAGCGCATTCCATAATGCTTTTGAAGTTTCCATGACGCTATAGACATTGTACAAGCCATCTTCCAAACAACTCAAAATGTAGTTTTTGCACAAGAAATCAGAATGTTTCCATGCTTCAGTTACAACAAGTCGTTCATCATCCGAAGTACTTTCTGCCAAGACCGGAGGATCCTCCTTGATGAAACGTTGCAAACTCAACGTAGTAAGATAGAAGAGCATCTTCATTTGCCAACGTTTGAAGTCAATACCGGAAAACTTTCCGGGTTTTTCTGCTGGTGCCATAGCATGAGCAGGAGTAGAACGGCTTGACGAGGCAGCAACACTCGTAACAGTAGCTCCCGTTCCCACAACATTTCCATTAGTTTGGTTTTCGTTCGTCATCTTTTCTGTAGAGTTGGAAACACAACAGAACTTTGTTAAATCAGTGAAGTTTTGATATCTTCAAACTGAATACCAAACCAAACATACAACACGTAACAATGGTGAAGTTTTTATATACTTCAAACCCGTACGTTTATTATTCCGGTAAAGTTTTTATATACTTTAAACCGGACAGCCCGTACGTTTTATTATTCCGGTAAAGTTTTTATATACTTTAAACCGGACAGAACAATTATTGGAGTAGAAAGCACGAAGGCTTTAGTCTCCAAAACAGTATACAAAATAAGAATAACAGTTTAATATATATTTCAACACAGAAACGTTAGTAGTAAAATTCCTTAAGCTTGTGAGCGTTACTGTGTTAAAACACAAAATCAGAAAAAAAAACTGTTAGAAGAATTAAAGAAATCTGGAAAATAGTAGAGAATCAGAAATATTCCGAGTCCACAAGTTTCTTGTGTGTCCTTAAGGAATTTTAACCCCCTCACAAGTTGCCAAGGTAATGGATTAAATCCTCCCAGGATAAAACGGAATAAACCTTCCTGCAACAGTGGCAATACAAACTGCAAGATCCCAACGAACTCAAAGAACAGAGCAAGATCACACTTACGAATTTGAGAGAGAGAGACTGCGAATTAGAATGCAGTATATTCAGAAAGAAAGAAGTTCTGGAGCGTTTTTCGTGTGTAGAAAATGGAGCCTTGCCTCAGAATTTATAGGCAATTATCAGAAGAGGTGTCTGGAAAAGGTGCCTTTTCAGAAGAATCTTCAGCAGGGTTCTGGCGTATTTTCAGCAGTGATTTGGCATTTAATTAATTATTAAATAATTAAATAAATTTTGTCCAAAAATAATCTTATCGATCATTTGACAAATCCGAAGCCGAAGCCGAGCCGAGCGACGACGACGCGAGGGTTCATTCTCTTCAACTCCTTTTAAGAGCTTTAAGAAGTGATTCTATATATAAGCACACAAATGTGATTGTCCCTCACCAATGAGGGACAAAGTGCAAGACAAAAGTTCACTTCTTCAAATTTTTATTTTTTCCTCCATTTTATTTCCCTCCATTTCCAATTCACACTTCTTCTACTTTAAAGCTCAATGGCTTAAAGTCCAACACATTATAGTACCATAAAGACTTAAAACAAAATATTATCAATATTTTCATCCACAAGGTTAGCGCAACGACAAAGTTGCTCATCAGGCAATCTACAGCTTTGAATCGTAATATAATTTCTTCGTGAAATATTAATATTATAAAAGTTTCAATATATATCTTAAGATCATTTATATTGAACAAAATTTTGTCAACTGCCATCAAACTTGTATGCATTAAGCAATAGCACGATCAGCAAAAAAATAAAGAAATTGCACTTATGGATATGCAAAATAAGTTGTTATTAAAGATCGGAAAAGCTGAGTTCTTTGGTAAGGAAATTACACTGACAGAGACAGAAAATCGAAGATTTCAGAAGTGTTTCAGTCTGTGAGATGGAACAGAAATCCCTAATTTAAACACCTACCAATTTTAATCAAATACCAGTGAGTAAAGAAGAACGGCGGAGAAATTCTCGTGTTGTTACTGAGAAATCCAGCAAAAGCTCACGGAGAAAATTCCATAGAAGATACAGAGGAAGAGAGATGCTGGGAGTAAAATTCGATGAAATTTCGTGGAAAACATCGACATGTATCTGTAGATGCATTCTCATCTCATATGCAGCTTACCCAGCAAAGTTCAGCGCACGTGTAAGCGTTTGGGAAAATAGAAGGTATGTGAAAATACTTAAATACCCTTTAGCACCAAGCACACATGACGACCTTCAGCTGCTTCTCTCGCTCTTATATATATTAGTAATAACTAGATNATATATATGCGTCTAATTTTATTAGTAGAGTACTTAAAATTAATAAACCTTAACTACAAATTAGTTGAGATTGTAAAATATTTTTGTTAAACCATCCGAGAACAAATGTCTCATTAATTCGAATTGGTGCTCTACGTAGAGGAAACTTTCCTATCACTAATTTTTTTTTTTTAATTTTTATTACTTAAAACCGAAACATCGGATGGAGAGCCCGTTTGGATTAGCTGATTTAAAATAGCTGATAAGCATTAGGTGCTGAAAAATACTTTTAAGTGCTGAAACTGATTTAATAAATAAGCAGTTACGTGTATGGGTACAAGTACTGAAATTGATAATAAGTTGCTGCAGTATTTGATAAAAAAATGCTGATAAGCTCTTTTTTTAAAATGACTTAAATAACCTTAGAACTGTTTACACTTATAATGGCGTAATTTCTTCAAAATTTTAGATTCCAGATCGATTCAAATACAAAATATTCTATTTGTCATTTTATTTTAAATACTATTGTGCTTAGATAAGATAATTTTTATGATAAATATAATTTATTTTATGATAAGCATATAATCATATGACAAAAGTTTCTCAGTAAAAAATAAACCTAAATATGACAAATTATTTGAAGAGAAACAAATATTGTTTTCATCACCACAACACTTAGAAAGCGATACACCAAAAATTTGATATGTCCTTATTTATTACATACAATTCAAAGATTAATACACAATCACATAGATATAAGTATGGAAAGGAATAGAGAATTTGCTTATCTTAAATAGTCAATGAGAATTGCAGACCTGAATAGGTTGGGGGGGGGGTAGGTTAACGTTGAATACTTGAGGTAGTAAATATCGATGTAGAAGTTTTGTTCTAAAAAAGAATATTTTAAGGATAAAATAGTAAAAATCTTGGTCAAACTTAAAATGCTTATAAGCTAGAAATTCATAAGCTGTGATGACCAGCTTATGTCTTTTGGTTTATTTTTGACTTATAAGCACTTTTAACTTTACCAAACGCGTAGGTAAGCCGAAAAGTGCTTATAAGCTTAGCCAAACACCCTTTAAAAGTGAAAAAATCCCATTATATTCTTGGACAAAGAAGAAAAAGAAAGAGAAGCTGGTCACACTTGTTTCCAAAGAGAAGCAAACAAAGGACACAATAAAAAAATGTCACAATTTCTTACTTTTTCCCTTATTTTGTCACAAATTCAAAACTGAACCAACCCCACAAGTCCCGCATGACTTTCCTACTCTCACCCTTTCCCCCGCCACTTCCTCGCCTCCAACTATATATATCACAACAAAAACAACTGTGTCATTTCTTCTTTACACCCAAAAACAGAACTATTAAAAAAAATTCACCAATTATTTTTACTAGTAGTGTATATCAATGGATGCGTACTGTTCAGACTGTAAGAAGAGTACAGAAGTTGTGTTTGATCATTCAGCAGGTGATATGGTGTGTTCAGAATGTGGGCTAGTTTTGGAATCTCATTCAATCGATGAAACATCTGAGTGGAGAACTTTTGCTAATGAGTCAGGGGATAATGACCCGAATCGAGTTGGTGGGCCCAGTAACCCGTTGCTTTCTGATGGTGGTTTATCCACTGTGATCTCTAAACCCAATGGAACTACCAGTGATTTCTTGACTTCCTCTTTGGGCCGTTGGCAGAATCGTGGCTCTAATTCCGATCGATCCCTTATCTTGGCTTTTAAAGCCATTGGTGTTATGTCTGATAGGTATTTTACAATCTGGATTCACTTTATTTTTCTGGGTTTTAATATATATATATATATTTTTTTTTTTTTTTTGGTGTAAAGGTTGGATTTTTTTATATGGGGTTACTCTGATTTTTGCTCTAGCCATTGGTGTTATGTCTGATAGGTGCATTATAATCTTTTCCTTTATTTTTCTGGCTTTTAGTTTTAGTTTTGTTATTTGCTTTTTGATACAAAAGGTTGGATATTTTTGATATGGGTTTTTCACTAATTTTTTGTTGGATTGTGGGATATGGGGTGAAGGAAAAACTTACCCGTAGATGTATTAATTGAATCCCCTTCGCTGGAAAATTATACAGTGCATATAACGCAAAAACCATTTGTTTTGTTTATATATCAACTGTTGAATTCCCTTGCATAAGAGAACTAGTTTAGATAACAGGTTAAAATCCTTGGCGTGACACCTGTTGTGTTTTTAAATCCCCTTGTGTGATTGGTGCAGGTGAGCTAGGTGAGTGGAGATTTACACATTTGGTTTATTTGATTACCTGTGTTGGAGTAGAATTAATTACTGAGTTGTACTCTTTTACCCTCTCCATTCTTTGTCCTGGTTTGAGTATGCGCCTGGGTACTCTAGCGCTCAACTTGGAGCCAACTGAATTGAATTGTTGACCATCGTGGTAAAAATTGTATTTCTGGATTCATTACTGTTAAAAAATGACCCATAGTTGGTGTGCGAAAGGTTTGCATCTTTTCTAGTTGCTCAACCTATTGTCTTTTGCTACAAGCGGCCTATGTTGTAGTACAGTGTGAATATTTTAGGCTGAAGTACTTGTTGCTTCTTTATTGGTCTAAGCAGCAGGAGCATATGCGCAAATTTTGTATTTATTGATTTTCTTGACGAGGTGAATGCTCATAGCGGTGTGTGCAGTTTTTACTCTTGATTGCTTGAAAAATCCTTAAGGTTGGCAACGGTTGTTAGCTAGGATTACCATGGTGAGTTATCAAAAACATGAAGGATTGCAAAAATTTGCATTAGTTAGAAGGCTGGACCATTGTTGTGCATTTTACAAAGCGAAACAATAGACAAGATATTGACAGTCAGATGAGACTAAATGAATGCTGTATATAAAGGGCACATCATTTTTGATTCCAAAATATTGTTGATAGAAGAAGCAGATATTGGACTTTAGTTGAAAGTGGAATGTGAAGGGTTAGCTTTAGACCTTGCCATTTTGTACTAACTTGGGTCTTTATGCTTGTCTGGTAGTATGTTCCTTGGTTTAAAATGCTCATGTTTTCTGTTTTTGATGCTTCCGTGTTGTGTAGGAATCAGGAATGTTTAGTCCAAAGTCATTGCATTGCCTTAAAAAATAGTGTTATGGTCTATTAAATCAGAAAAAGGCTATGTTTTAGATTTCATCTCTTTTACACAAAAATTAAAAGTTTTATATGCGAAGGAGAAATTAGTTTAGATGGCATCCAATAATGGAAGATGCATGTGTATCATGCAGACTACGAAAAGAAAATACTTGTCTAGCTACAACAATTTTGTGATTAAAAGATTGAAGGCCTTTGCTTGGTTTGAAATTGCCAAGAGCTCTCGTGGCTGAGACATGCAGTGTCTCCTACCCTTATACTATTTGGGAAATTCCTATCCATGCCTTTATGTATTGTTGCATTGCCTTAAGTGGCTGGAAGCGTCATGTGTCTTTTCACCTGAAAAGTTGTCTCGTTGCACCAAGAATAATTCCCAGGCCATAGAGAGCATGATATGGTTGTGATTCTGTTTTTCTAGTTTACTATTCTTCAAGGCAACTACTTTAGGCGATAAATGAATTGCAACATTCACTTTTTGCTCTCAAGTTATTGAGTAGGTCAGAAATTTCAACTTATTGTTCACACAACGCCCTTCACTGTGGTATTCTTTCTATGTATGTGTTTGTTACCCCGTCTCTTTCTGTTATGTTATCCTATTTGAACAAAATGAACTTGTAATGTGAAACCTGTAATATTCGTTCTCAGTATGTGTTTGGTCAGGCTATTTACTTTAACTGAACTTTTAACGTGGAATTCCTAGAGATGGCTGATGCAATTATATCTTTTTCAGGTTGGGCCTGGTTGCAACCATAAAGGTATGTTCTACTCCTGAAGTCCTGATACTCATTTTCATCGAATGACATTGAGATGTCAGGAAGTATCAAGTATGTGCAGATATATGTAAATGTGTTAAGAAGCGGCCAATTTTCTTTTCTTTCCAATTTCATTCATTATGTATGAAGAGTCATGCTATCTCTTTTGCTATGGTCATTAAATAAAGGCTGCCTGATTCATTTGCTCTTTTTATCACAGAGTTGGATAAGCTGTCCAATACTCGACAATGTTAATGGGTTTACTGTCCACCCCCCACTCCCCTCCTCCATTTGCATCATTGCATGAAGAGATGAACCTTTCCTTGATGAGCTCTTTGTATTTGCCAATACATTAACTGGAGGTTATCGTTTTACTAGCAAGTAGCAACTGATTGATTTGACCATATATATAAATACCGGAGATGTTTGTGTATTCTTTCGAAAACTTTTTTGCTTGTGACCTAAATAGTATAGTATGTTCTTCCAGGGGTTGGAAGTTGTCTTTGGTTCTGTGACCTTATATTTGATATTCTGCAAGACTTCTCATTTTGATAGGAATTGGCAGATTTTTTAATGTACTTCACAGTATTGTTTTCTCAACATTAATAGGAATTTTTTTTATTAAACATGTACAAAAAATAAGGAACTGCTCTACTCTATGTTATTTTCCTTTTGTAAGATGAATTTGAAATTGTTGTTATACTTCATTTAAAGTAAGTTGACACCAAAAACCATAGATCATTATTGTTCAGTATTTTGTTATAATGATTTACATTCTGTTCAAAGGACCGAGCTAATGAGATTTACAAGAAGGTAGAAGATCAAAAATCTAGTAGAGGAAGGAACCAGGATGCTATATTAGCTGCTTGCCTGTATATTGCTTGTCGACAAGAAGACAAGCCTCGAACTGTGAAGGGTACAGGCTAAGATCTTTTGTCATTTTGGTGCTTCCTGATTTAACTTTCAATGTGAATGAGCTTTCTTGAAACTCTGGATTGGAAATAGAAATTTGCTCTGTTGCGAATGGAGCTACAAAGAAGGAAATTGGCCGAGCAAAGGAATACATAGTGAAACAACTAGAGCTCGAGATGGGTCAATCCGTGGAAATGGGAACTATACATGCTGGGGATTTCATGGTGAGGTTTAATTTTTTAGAAGAAAGGAAAAAAGACATCATTCTCCTTTTAACCAGTATTTTCTGAATTGGATTTCCTTTAAAATCAGAACCTTTTCTGTTTCTCTTAACTTGGTTACTGACACATACTTTTAATCTTTAGCGGCGCTTTTGTTCAAATCTTGGGATGACAAATCAAACAGTTAAAGCTGCCCAAGAAGCAGTCAAAAAATCTGAAGAGTTTGACATAAGGTAGCTCTGCTTGTATCTACGCTGATCTGCAGATGCTTATTCAAATTTATTAAGTGTTCAATTAAATGCTGTTTTTACTATAATTAATCTCATTTGTTCCAAATAGTGGAGCATATATTTTGAAATAAGCGGGTGAATGAGGGAAGTCTTCAATTCTATGACTATGTAAGATCGTTAATCAGTTCTAAATTTTTTGTGCCTTACATGCTAGTATATTCCAGGAGAAGACAAAACCATAGACATGGTACTGTTAATTGGTATTTACATCATGATAATAGTGTTTGTTTTTGGTATCAAAAGATTATATATAACTAAACTATATAGCAGAATCATGACCCTTAGCAGCAGAAATGAAAGTGTGTGTGAATTATGTTTTCACGTCATGTTCAGAAGATGAACCTAGTCTTCATTTTATCTGCTACCTTGTATGGTTAGGCTATAGGATGACTTTAGTCGTGGGAATATTAAATTTCTGGGGTAAAAATCCCAGATTTTTTGTTAGATTGTTCTACTTTTTGATTGTTTGGAAATGAACCTTCTAATATTGGTAATTAAGCTCAAATTATCCATTTTAAATGACTGCATGTACAGGAGTACCAAAAAACGAATAGAAGGGAAATTGCTCTTGTGACTAATCAATCTCTGATGTGACTAA
This sequence comes from Nicotiana attenuata, assembly GCF_001879085.1. NCBI lineage: Eukaryota > Viridiplantae > Streptophyta > Magnoliopsida > Solanales > Solanaceae > Nicotiana > Nicotiana attenuata. The sequence continues at coordinate 15,595,325 of NC_031995.1, read as the reverse complement.
TCTATCTCTGATCTCCAAGTAAAATGCTGAATATAAATTATTCCCAATAGACCCTTGTGGTCCGGCCCTTCCCCGGACCCCGCGCATAGCGGGAGCTTAGTGCACTGAGCTGTCCTTTAGAAGGGGAGCCTTGGCGTAACTGGTAAAGTTGCTGCCATGTGACCAGGAGGTCACGGGTTCGAGCCGTCGAAACAGCCTCTTGCAGAAATGCAGGGTAAGGCTGCGCACGATAGATCCTTGTGGTCCGGCCCTTCCCCGGACCCCGCGCATAGCGGGAGCTTAGTGCACCGGGCTTCCCTTTATAAATTATTCCCAACTTCCTATGTGTTTAAGTGGTCCTTCTCTCATTCTACAACAGAGTTCTGTTTCTATTGCCTTATGAGATGTTTTTGAGATTCACCCGGAATTAAAATTTAAAATGGGAGGAAAGACATTCATGAAGGTATAGACCACATCCTACCTTGCTTCCATACAGTCACATCCACACTTCATTAGCATTCAAGTTGATTCTAGGGAGGTTACCGTGGGGCAGCAGTGACGGACCTGAAGTATGGGAAAAGGGGTGGTTATAGAGGGTTAAGAGAAGGGCGGAAGAAGACTAAGGAAAGGAGATGCCAACAGGATGCTGGTCTGATATTGAGAAGAGACTAGTGAAGTACTGGGAAGGTGGGAAGAAGGGAGCTGCAAGGGACAGGGTACATTGCAGGGTGAAGGGGGAAAAAGTATGTGTCGGGGTGGGGTGCAATGGATAGGCAGTTAGGGATGGCAAAGGTGGCAGTTACGAAGTTGGAGGTGAAGGGTGACTAGCATTTGAATTTGTGGGCTGATGGGTGAGGGTTAACGGGAATGCTGAAGGAGGATTGTGCTGAACTTTCCAGCAGGGGGACTGGTGGAAGCCTGTTGCTGAAGAACTTAGATGGGTCCCTTTCTGACTCTATGACTCGCTTTCCTCCTTTTTTTTTGTTTTCTCTACCTTCTCCTTTGGTTTTCTTTTCTTTACTTTTAGATAGCTTTTTTTACTTTCAAAATCGCTCTTCAATCTGTCACACGTTGCTTACCTGCTGCCATATATTGAACCCAACTTGGTCTATGATGAATAGAAGGACCATCTAAAAACAAATGCTATGATTGAGTACGTCAAAGACAAAATAGAAGCTGGGAATAAAGATATAACTTGAGGCATCTGTTAAAGGGTCTTTTCACTTTTTACCCTTTGATCTCTTGCCTACAAGAAGTTATATTAGTAATCTGAAGGCATATGTCTTACCCTATATATTTGTTCAAATACTCTGTTAACTGTTTGATATCCCCTTTACAATATAAAAGAGGGAAACGTTATTGGTATATTCTTGACTGAGTCATTGTCCAAGTTCACTATTATGACAATGTTTAGTTGGCTAAAAATGTTAAAATTATGAGACTGATTATCGGAAAAGAAATACCAGCAACCTAAGGTCTACTTTATAAGTGATTTGATTTTGTTAAACTAAGTCATGCATTATTTTTCCTTTGGGGGAGGGGGAAGGAGGGGGAGGAGTAGGTGTTTATATGAAATTCTCGCGTTAATACTGAATTCTGTGAATGAAAAAAGAAAGGTTAGAAATACATGACTGCATATTATCAATATGACTGTGCTCTAGAATTTAGAGGCTCTTGCCACATTTTTTTATTTGTATTAATTGGGGGAATCTTTATATTTAAGGGCTTGCTAGATTCATAGATATAGTTGGTTTGTTTCCATTATATATATGTTACTGATATCCTTCTGAAATACAATTTACAGCATGCAATGATATTTTTAATTTTGGGGCCTTGCTAGATGTCCCTTTTTCTTCCTGCTTTTTTCCCTTTCATTAAAGATTTTCATTTGATGATGCAAAAGGAGACGTATAATCTTTGTAAAAGTTGCAAGTCAAAAGAGCTTCTCTTTAGAGGAAAGCTTAGTGAAAGATATACTGTAAAGTCCTAAATGAGACATAATCCCTGTTTTTTTTAATTTCAATATTGGACCTTTTTTAACCATTGTGTAGAAGCAAGCCTAGGTTCGCTTATTTTGATTGTTATATCATTCTTGTATTGGAATATTCAGATTGTGGACTTAGAATAAATTCGATTTCACAAGTGACCAATGTCACCCACAAATATTTGTGATCCATGGCATCTAGAGTATAACTGCAAATACTGATCTTTAATTGAGAAGGGAAAACTGGAGGTGCTTCATAGTAGTTTCTGTGGTTTTACTAAACCATGCAGATGTTAATTCTTTATCTTCGAGTTTTTGGGTCAAATTCTGTCGTGTAGTTCCCTGAGTAGACATCTACAGGTTTGAGAGAGAAACACCTGCTTTCTTTCCTGAAGCGAATGCCTTGTTGCTAAAGTATGAATTCCCAGGCTTGTAGTTGAGACAAGTTGAGATTGACTGTTTCCTGAAGCATGGCGTTGGATCTTAAAGTATTAGTTAGGTAAAGAAGTGCTGGTGTCACTTGTATTAAGAAGTCACAGGCTTAGAGAGTGATTCTTCCACCTGAATACTGTTTTTTGAGATCCTATGGTTAGTAAGGATTCATATAGCTGACCTCAATCACAAGGACTAAGGCATAATTGTTGTTGCTATGTAGCTTCTTACAATTTATTGATTTTTGATTTTCTTACACAAGAGTGAGGACTTTTATACGTCTGTCACCCTTCTTGAGATGCAATTATCACTTAATGCTGCTCGGCATCTCTCTAAGAGCTGGTCTTGGTACTTGTTCCAATTTCTAAAATGCTTGAACAAACATTTGATACCCAACAGGATAGATCAAATTTGTTTACTCTATTGAATTCATTAATGCAGGAGAAGTCCCATTTCTATTGCTGCAGCAGTTATCTACATAGTCACTCAGCTTTCGGATGAAAAGAAGCCAGTTAAAGGTAACAAGAAATCACCATTATTCTCCTCCTTTTTGTCCTGACATGTATACTAAGAAACCAATTCCCTATTTGATCGGAATTGCATAAAAATAGCTAAGATATATTCAGGAAAACCTAAGTGGAACGAGTTTTCCTTCTTATATCTAGTGAATGTCATCCTCAAATCCTATACATCTTTATGTTGTTACATTAGCCCAGAGACTTTAGATTATCTGATGCTCTATGATGATCTAAATTGATCGTCTTTGTCTCGGCCGGTCGGGGGGTGGAGGGGGGTGGGGGGGTAGTTAAATAAATTAACTTAAAATGATGGTTAAACGCCACTCGCGTTACTATTCAATTTCTGGATGAAGTATATGCATATTGAATATCCGATATCTCATTCATAAAACTGCATGGATGTAGATGTCTCACTTGCAACTGGAGTTGCTGAAGGCACGATCCGTAATTCGTTCAAGGATTTATACCCGCATCTCGCAAAGATTATACCAAATTGGTATGCCCAGGGTCAAGACCTTAAAAACATCAGCAGCCCTTGATTGATTAAGCGAATCATGGCAAGAAGTGACAAACTTTGTGAACCATACCAAATGTTGTTTGTGGGATGATACATTGAGGAAAGTAACTGGATGGAAGTTTCTTTTATCCCAAGATGGGGGCTAATACACATGAATTTATTTATCTTTCATTCAACAGAGAAGTGTTAGGCTAGATGTTCAACTTTAAACTGCAAGTTGTAAATGCTTTTCTTAAAGTGACTCTTTCTCCATAGACGTCTATCTCTGACACTGAGATTTGATGTGCATCATCTTTTTTAAAGCAACTAAGAGGATTTTATATTTGTTGGAATTTTTTCTTTTATCAGGTACAAGTTGAAAATTTGTAAAATCATAATCTGTCTCTTTCTACTTCTAATTTATTAGAGCCATTTGAATGGCAAATATTCAATTGATGTTGTAGGTGGGGGTGTTCATGGTTCGGTTTTGGACCTGTTTTTCCTTAAAAAGAAACCAAACCAAGTAAGTCGGTTTTTCAAATATTAGAACCAAACCAAACCAATTAAGTCGGTTTTATCTCGATTCCGTTTATGTCGGGTTTTGTCGGGTTTTCGTTTTTTCCGGTTATTTTTCGGTTTTTCCTTAAATATAAGACATACACTACCAAACACATATTCCAGAGATCATATTTTCAACGTAACACTATCAAATCAAATGCCCTTTGAGAAATCTATTATTTACCAAGATATATTGATGATAATTGAATCAAATAGTGATGAATAATTTAAGGACTCAATTAAAAATATATTATTTTTAACACGAAATGGATTCTTACGCTTAACAAAAGAAGACTACCAATCAAACTAGAATGTAAAGGTAAAGAACTATACTAAAAGAGCAAACTATTAACATTTACCATTAAATTTTTGAAACTTTGTATAAAAATATACATATATATAGGTGTAATAATAAATTTGAAATAGCTACTCCTATAGTCGGTTTGGTTCGATTTTTTTTCGGTTTTCTTTTTCCTGATTAAAACTAAAACCAAACCAAATTTGATCGGTTTTTAAAATTCAAAACCAAAACCAAACCAAACCAAAAAGTATCGGTTTTTTTGGCCGGTTTGATTTGGTTTTCGATTTGGTTCTGTTTTTCGGGTTTTTATGAACACCCCTAGTTGTAGGCATATAAATTTTACTGGAATTAAATCCGTAAAATAATTTAGACTTTATTTTAAATTCAAGATATATTAGTTCAAATAAACTTATTGGACTAATATAATTGAATTAATTATATAATTTAATATATATGGATTAAATAAATAAGTCTTAATCCATTGGGCTTGCCCATTTAATCGGGCTAAAGTAATGAGCCCACTACATTAAGCCCAAGATGTCATCTTCCTAGAGGCCCAGTTTGGTGCCACGTGTTAAATGACGTGGCACACCAAGTCAAACAAAAGAGCCAATAGGATCGTGCCACGTGTCTAAATGACAATGCATATCAAGCTAAATTAAAAAGCCAATGAAATCGCGCCACGTATGCAAGTGGCATGTTCTGACCAATCAAATGCGGTCTTGTTACACTTCAATATGATTGGTCGGAAAGAGTTTGTTCTTATCATAACTCTTCTCTCCCACAACTATAAATAGGGGTATATAACTCAGAAAAGATACCAGAAGTTATAACAAGAAGCAAGAGAGAGCTCATAGATAAAACGCCGCAAATTTCTCTACAAGTATCAAGTTCAAGCTCAAGAACGAAGAACAAATCAAGATTCAAGGAGTACGAGTTCAAATCAAAGTTCGTTCTAGTGAATTCAAGATCATCGTCCGTGACAACGAATATAGGTTCAAGATCAAGCTCAAAGGCCCTTGAATTTATATTTGAAAAGTAGTTTAGAGGAACCATAGAGATTGTAACACTCAAATATTTGAAATAAAATACTACGATTGTTGCAATATTTTTCGATCTCGAATATATTCTTGATGCAAATTTATTGTCTACAAATTATGGCATGCCCGGTGGGACAATCTCTACCTCTCATCTCAACTTTTCAATCACCAAAGTTCAAGAACATTGAAATGGCTTAAAAAAAAATCAACTCCAGTTCAACTTCCACCAAGGCTACTAATTCTAGGTTCTATGCTAATGTGGAAAGCATCCTCGATGTTACCTTTGGAAGCTTTGGATCAGTTACGAGGAGCAAAGCAAGCTTTGTAGGACAACAAGCACCCCAAGTGCCGTCCGCATCAACCCCTGGTTTCAGATCTTCATCCTCAAAATGAGCAAGATCTTCCATAAACGCACCCGAAGGAGGAAGCGATGTTGCTAAAAGGATCAAGAAAACTCTTGCTCTGCTTGACCTCTCCGGATCCAAGCACTCTAATATAAAGGAAGATGATGATGCTTTAAGTGATGGATCCTCCCCACTTACAGCACATAGCGTGAGCCAATCGAGGATCAATCTGTGTGACAATCCATGCTACTCTCCATCGTCCACGACAATCATGCAACCCATGGTGACAAACACTTCATCTATGGAGGAGTAGTTGGCAAACTTGACGGAAGCAATCGTTGACTTGACCGAGTGCATGCAAAATCAAGATGCTAGAATCGACAAGCTAACAGATATGATGGGAATCTTGATAGAAGAAGAATCCACCCACGCACCTGGCAAGCTCCCAGAAGTTCCAGAGAGTGATTCTCCCCCAAGACAAGTAACATCCGCTAAGGCTATCCTTGTCTCATCTGAAAGGATGATTCCAATCGCTCAACTGAAGGAGTTCATTGAAGTAATCACTAAGAACAAGTATGAAGTTGTTGCAAGTCCTCCCTTACATATACAAAGCCGTACACTGCAAGGGTCGATATGTTGAAGATGTCTGCTGGCTATCAACCTCCAAAGTTTCAACAGTGTGACGGTAAAGGTAATCCAAAGCAACATGTGGCGCACTTCGTTGAGACGTGCAACAATGCTGGGACTTATGGAGATTACCTCGTCAAGCAGTTTGTCCGCTCGCTAAAAGGAAATGCTTTTGACTGGTACACAGACCTCGAGGCTGGATCTATTGATAGCTGGAATCAACTAGAGCAAGAGTTCCTCAATCGCTTTTATAGCACGAGACATACTATGAGTATGATAGAACTTACAAATATTCGTCAACGAAAGGGTGAACCAGTTATCGACTTTATCAATCGTTGAAGGAATACAAGCCTCAACTGCAAAGAGAGGCTTAGTGAAGCTTCTGGCATAGAGATGTGCATCCAAGGCATGCATTGGGACACCGCTACATCTTGCAAGGTATCAAGCCTAGCACATTTGAAGAACATTCGACTCGTGCCCACGACATGGAGTTAAACATGGCCTCCCTTGGAAATAAAAGGATGCCTATCTATGAGCCTCGCAAAGGGAACAACAACTAAGAAGTCAGGAAATGGAGCAAGTTTGTACCCAATTCTGAAAACAAAGAAGCTATGAATGTCAACACATCACCTGTGAAGTTCACAACGAAGGGGAGCAAGAAGCAGAGTACGAAATCCACTTCTTTTCAAGATAAAAAAAGTGGGAAGTTGACTCTAAAAGAAATGCAAGAGAAGGAGTACCCATTTCTAGATTCTGATGTGCCAGCAATTTTTGAAGAACTCCTCAAGTTAAATCTCATTGAGCTTCCGGAGATGAAGCGGCCAGATGAAGCTGGTAAAACGAATGACCCAAATTATTGCAAATACCATCGACTTGTGAGCCACCCTCTAAAGAAGTGCTTTGTCTTCAAGGACAAAGTTATAGACTTGGATCGTGAAAAGAAGATGAAAAAGCAAGCGCAAACCAAGTCTCTATCACCTTTGGCATGTGGTTTTAAAGAAAGTAATATGACAAATTATTGGAGAACAACAAAGTTGAAGTCGATCAACCTGATGATGATGAAGGTTAGACGTTGGTGACTCGTCGTTGGCGCCATAAAAGGAGCCCATGAAAAGAATCGATAGAACAACCAACAAGGAAAATGATGGTAAATAGACCAATGAAATAGAATCCAGTTAGGCGTTTCAAGAAAGCAAAAGTGGAGGTGCACTATCCTCAAAAGCCACGACATCCAGTGACCTCGGAGGATTTCTTGCCATGTTGGTTCCGCATGAAGATTTTCCGTGATGGTATTGAGGCCTCTTGTTGCAATGCTGATAAAGGGGAAGAAAAGAGTGATAACCGTTGGCACCATCTTCAGAAAAGCTCATCGAGTCTATCCTAAAGAACTTAACGCGTGCGAGAAAAAAGTTACGTTCACAGATGACGATTTTATACTAGGTGTCACTCTTCATAACCGCCCATTGTACCTGGTTGGATATATGCTTGATGAAAGGATAAATCGAATTTTGGTTGATGGAGGATCCTCAGTGAACATCTTTCCGATTCGCACTACGAAAGAACTTGGTATTCCCACGAACGAACTCTCGGAAAGTCGTGTGATGATCCAAGGATTCAACCAAAGGGGGAAAGAGCCATAGGTGCGATCAAGTTGGGGATCACCATTGTAGATATGCAATCAAGTGCATGGATGCATGTGATCGATGCAAAGACTTCATACAACGTCTTTCTTGGAAGGCCTTGGATACAAGAGAATAAAGTGGTTCCATCTACCTACCATCAATGTTTGAAATACTACGAGGATAAAGTCGAGAAGAAGATAGTTGGTGATGACGAGTCATTCACCGAGGCTGAGTCAGACTTCGCCGATGCAAAGTTCTACTTGAAGAACTTCATTATGAAGGAGCTAAAAATTGATGATGTCATGAAAAGCAAGAATGACGAGCCCACAACTAAAAGAGCTGTGGTGACTACTGGTAAAGCCAAAGCTATTACTAAAGAGGTACAACCTAACGTGAATAAATTTTATAGAGGGGATATTATGTCTTACGACAAGAAAGTAACTCCTGCGTTCCAATATGTCCCTATAAAGAAGAAAGATGAATATGAATCATCTAATATCCAAACTAACATGCTAAAGGGGTTAACTCTTCCGGCCAAACGAATTGAGGCAGTAATGTTGTCCTCAACGCCTCTTGCAAGGTTTGTGGCCCAAAATCATTTTCAGAATGTGGTGCTCCCTACAAAGCGTACAGATGGATGTTTTGATCCCATTGCTTACAAGTTATTTGTAAAGGCTAGATATAATCCCAATGAGCCGTCAAAGTTAGGGAAGCTCCCATCAGAAGCTGCTACGAGGCAACCACGTGAAGGTTTGGGATACAAGCAACCGTCACCAGTGCGCATCTCCATAAGAAGGCCGAGCAACAATTATATCACTGTGGAAAACCAACTGCGAGGACTTCCGTATTTTAGAGATTGGGTCCATTAAAGAAGGGGAACAAGTTCCAGAGAAATTACCGAAATACAAGTCATGGTTCCTTCTAGAATGAGGTGACAAACAAAAGTCATGGTTTCGTGGGATGAGGTACTAAAGGTGAAGCCATACACTGTGGTCTACACTAAAGAACGTGATGAAGGAGAAGAAAGTGTGGGTTCTTCGTATCATGTTACTGCACAAGGCGAGCACAGTGTTTTATCTCTAATGGAGGATGGCGAGAAATTGGAGGATGTTTCACCATGTTATCACATATCCTTCAACGATGGGGACCCTCAAGAAGATGAAGATGCAAAGGATGCTCCGCCTGAACTTAAAGAAGGGGTAAAGGCAACAATTGGCGCTTTGAGAAAAAAAACCTTGGCACCGACGAAGAACTGAGGCCCACTTATCTAAGTGCTTTACTAGCAGTCGACGAAGAAAACACTTATATTGAGTTACTCAAGGAGTTCAGGGATGTATTTTCTTGGAGTTACAAAGAGATGCCTGAATTGGACCCGAAAGTAGCCGTCCATCACCTTACAGTCAATGATGGTGCTCATCCAATTAAACAAGATCAAAGGCTCTTTAGGCCGGACTTGGTTCCCTTGATTGAAATCGAAGTTAACAAACTCATCGAAGTTGGCTTTATTCGTAAAGTTAAATACCCAACATGGGTTTTAAGTATTGTCCTTGTAAGGAAGAAAAATGGCCAGATTCGAGTGTGCGTTGACTTCATGGATCTCAATAATGCGTGTCCAAAAGATGAATTCCTGCTTCCTATTCCAGAGCTGATGATCGATGCTACTACTGGGTACGAGGCAATGTCATCTATGGATGGTTCATCGGGCTATAACCGAATTCGCATAGCGCCAAAAGATGAAGAGCTTACTGCATTCCGTACCCCCAAGGGTATTTATTGCTACAAGGTAATGCCTTTTGGTTTGAAGAACACTGGTGCTACTTACCAAAGGGCTATGCAGAATATTTTTGATGAACTTTTCCACAAGAATGTCGAATGCTATGTTAACGACTTGGTGGTAAAATCAAGAGAGAAGAGCGGCCACTTGAAAGACTTGAGAATGGTGTTTGAGTTGCCTTGGAGGTACCAACTTAGGATGAATTCATTGAAATGTGCCATTGGAGTTACTTCTGGAAATTTCCTTGGTTTCATTGTCCGACATCGAGGAATCAAAATTGATCAAGCCAAAGTGGATGCCATTTTGAAAATGCCTGATCCTCGGAATATTCATGAATTAAAAAGTCTGTAAGGAAAGCTAGCATACCTTAGAAGATTTATCTTAAACCTAGCTAGGAGGTGCCAACCATTCAGTCGCCTAATGAAGAAAGGCATTCCTTTCAAGTGGGACCAAGCTTGTAGCAATGCCTTTGAAAGTATCAAAACTTAATTGATGAACCTCCAGTTTTGGCAGCCCCTATACTTGGAAACCCGCCGATACTATATATTTCAGCATAAGAAAGGTCTGTTGGAGCGCTGTTGGCCCAAGAAAATAATGAAGGGAAAGAAAACTCCCTTTACTACTTGAGCAGGATGATGACACCAAATAAGCTGAATTATTCGCCAATCGAAAAGTTATGTTTGGCGTTAGTCTTCTCAATCCAAAAGTTGAAGCACTACTTTCAAGCTCATGTCGTTCGTTTGGTTTCTAGAGCAAATCCCATCAAGTTCGTGATGTCAAAACCCGTCCTTAGTGATCGTCTAGCAAGGTGGTACCTCCAGTTTCAACAATTTGAAATTGTGTAAATCCCTCAAAAGGCTATAAAAAGACAAATTTTAGCGGACTTCTTGGCAGATTACCCTATACCTGATGATTGGGAGCTAACTGACGAACCACCTGATGAGAACGCAATGGTCATTAAAGTTCAACCTCCATGAAAGATGTACTTTGATGGTACTGCACATTGCGGAGGAGCTGGTGCTGGTGTAGTATTTGTCACTTCTCAAGGTGAAGTTCTGCCCTACTCTTTAATGTTGACGCAACTCTGCTCTAACAACGTTGCTGAGTATCAAGCACTAATACTTGGGCTTGAAATGGCTGTCGAAATGAAGCGGTTGAAATTGCAAGCCTTTGGTGACTCTCAGTTGGTGATCAACCAACTTTTAGGCAGTTACGAGGTCAAGAAACCTGAACTACGCCCATACCATGATTATGCTAAAAAATTAATATGGTGGGTCGGTGACGTGACTATTCAACATATGCCAAGGAAAGAAAACAAGAAGGATGATGCTTTAGCTGCCCTAGCTTCATCATTAACCCTACCTGATCAAGCACAAGTTACTGTCTGCCAAAAATGGGTAGTACCGCCGCCAAATGAGGTTGAAGGTGAAGAAAATGAACTCAAGCATCTTGTCGTTGTTTTTGAAGCTGAGAAAGAAGAATTACGACAAACCATTATCGACTACTTAAGATATGGGATACTTCCAGAAAATCCAAGGAGAAGGACTGAAATTCGTCGTCGTGTACCTCGCTTCCTTTACTACAAAGATACTATATACAGAAGGCCATTCGAGGGAGTACTCTTGCGATGCTTAGGGGAAGAAACACTCCAAGCTTTGCAAGAGGCACATTCTGAGTATGTGGGTCACACCAGTCTAGACCAAAGCTCCACTTCTATATAAAAAGGATGGGATATTATTGGCCAACGGTGGTAAAAGATTGCTTGGACTATGCTCGAAGATGCAAGGCTTGCCAATTCCATGCAAATTTTATTCATCAGCCTCCCGAAGTGTTGCACCCGACTGTTGCATCCTGGTCGTTTAATGCTTAGGGATTGGATGTTGTTGGACCACTATCAAAGTCCTCTGGTGGGCACCTATACATCTTGGCTGCAACTGACTACTTCTCAGAATGGGCCGAAGTTGTTGCTCTTAAGGAAGTAATGTAGTAAAATGTTGCAAGTTTCATCCGAGTAAACATAATCTATCCCTTTGGCATTCCTCGTTACATAATGAAGGATAATGGCAATCCATTCGACAATAGGTTGATAAACAAGATTTGTGATCTCTTTGGTTTCAAGCAACGTAACTCTTCTATGTACAATGCTCCCGCCAATGGTCTAGCTGAGGCATTCAACAAGACTCTATGAAACTTGTTAAAGAAAGTCGTCTCTAAATCCAAACGAGATTGGCATGACCATATGGAAGAGGCTTTGTGGGCATACATGACAACTCACCACACACCAATACAAGCGACCCCTAATTCACTTGTCTATGGAGTCGAAGCATTTTGCCACTTGAGCGTCAAATACCTTCATTATGATTAGCTATTCAAGAAGGGATCACTGATGAATAAAATGCTCGACTTCGATTAGAAGAGTTGGAGGCTCTTGATGAGAAGAGGTTGTAAGCTCAACATAGTCTTGAATGTTATCAGGCTCGATTGTCTCGCGCCTTCAATAAAAGAGTTTGACCAAGATCCTTTCAAGTAGGAGATCAAGTCTTTGCCATACGAAGACCTATTATTACTTCCCATAAATCTGTAGGGAAGTTCACTTCAAAATGGGATGGGCAAGTGGGGCTTACAAGTTGGTTGATGCAGATGGCATGAGAATCGACCCTATCAATGGCAAGTTTTAAAGAAGTATTATCCTTGAAGTTGCAACACTCCTTGACACACGAGCCTAAACTGCATGTTCCTACACTCCTGGGCCCTGGCCTGCATGAGTCTAAGTTGTGTACGACCCACTAAAAAAAGTGTTCGCTAGGTTGAAAACCTCGAAAGAGGAAGCCCAGGCAAAAGTTAGGATATTAAAAAAAGTTCACTAGGTTGAAAAACTCGAAAGAGGCGGCCTAGGCAAACGTTAGGACATAAAAAAAAATAAAAAATAAAAAAATCACCCATTCTGAACTACAGTATGACTTGATCCTTTTCATCGAGGTACGTAGGCAGCTTAGAGTTTCATTCTGAGTTCAGTCGCATAAGTTCAAAAGATACATATTGCCCCAATCGTTGTCCAAATGAAGTATGCTGGAAGTAATTCATTCAAGCAGCACTTGAAAGTCGGGCTGAAATATCATTCTTCTGTTGAATTTTGGATCTCATATGACTTAAAGGGGGCAAGCCTCTGTGGTAAATTGGTATCTTCAATGGAATGATTTTAATCTTTTAGGAGGCTACTAAGTATTTGCATTGAAGCCCGGAGAGTTACTATGTCTTCATATTCACTAAATCTTTAAGTCCTCCGGTCTTCAAGTTCGCCACTCTTCAAGTAGAAATATTTAAGTCCTCTAAGTCTCCAAGTTGAAGTCTTCGAGTCCATCGGTCTTCAAGTTGATGTCCTCAAGTTCGCCGGTCTTCATGTTGAAATATTTAAGCCATCCAAGTCTCCAAGTTGAAGTCTTCGAGTCCATCGGACTTCAAGTTGAAGTCGTCAAGTTCGCCGCTCTTCAAGTTGGAATATTTAATCCCTCCAAGTCTCCAAGGTGAAGTCTTCAAGTTGAAGTCTTCAAGTTCGCCTCTCTTCAAGTTGAAATATTTAAGCCATCCGAGTCTCCAAGTTGAATTCTTCAAGTCCGTCGGTCTTCAAGTCGAAGTCATCAAATTCGCCGGTCTTCAAGTTGAATTATTTAAGTCCTCCAAATCATCAAGTTGAAGTCTTCAAGCCTTCTAAATTTTCAAGTTGAAGTTTAAAAGTCCACCACTCTTCAAGTTAAAGTCTCCAAAGTCCGCCAAATCTTCAATGTTTGCCAAGTGTTCAAGTCGATGTCGTCAAGTTCACCAAGTCTTCGAGTTGAAACTTTCTAATTTTCCAATCTTAAGGTGGATATTTAAGTCCCTTTGCACCTTAAATTTGCCTCTTGGTGGGTTTATCCTTAAAAGGAACTATAACTTTCTAATCTTAAGGTGGACATGTAAGTCTCTTTGCACCTTAAGTTGGTCTCTTTATGAATTTTTCCTTCTATATGCTGCCATGGATTTGTCCTCCCATATGATGTTTATGGATTTCTCCATCTATTTGTTGCCATGAACTTGTACTTCGATATGCCGTATGAACCCTTTGCGTCCTGAAATGGCCTACGGTTTTTTTGGGCGGTGATGAGTATCCATCCCTTCACACCCTGAGAGTAATCTCTCCAATAGTCGGGCCACCTTGAGAGTAATTTCTCGGATACTCGGTCCATATTGAGAGTAATCTCTCTGATAGTCGGGTCACCTTGAGAGTAATCTCTCCGATAGTCGGGTCACCTTGAGAGTAATCTCTCTGATAGTCGGGCCACCTTGAGAGTAATATCTCCGATAGTCGGGTCATAATCTCTCTGATAGTCGGGCCACATTGAGAGTAATCTCTTCGATAGTCGGGTCACCTTGTATGGTGAATCTGAACATATTTTAATGCAGTTTATGATGTTTTACAATGGCGAGCTGTTATGACGCTTTATTGTTTACTATTGCTTAAGGTTTCTTCTTCTTCTTCTTATTTGCAAAATAGGTTCATTAGATTTATTGTTGTTTTGACAAATTGATCATTGAGGTTTGTTCCTGATCATATTTGGAGGTTATGTTTCAAATTTGAGCTCATTTGGACTAGATTTAGGTATTAAATCATATATTTGATTATTATAATTCGAAGAACAATTTTCTGTTCCTGGGCTATTTGCACTTCATGCCTATTTGGCCTTAAGTGCATAAAAACATTGGTTGCAATTCAGATCTTTTGGCCTTAAGTGCATCTGAAGTGCAATTTTTCACTTCAGATTTATTGGCCTTAAGTGTAGCAAAACGTTTGTTGCACTTCATACCTTTTGGCCTTAAGTGAATCTGAAGTGCAAATTTCACTTCAGACTTATTGGCCTTAAGTGTAGCAAAACGTTTGTTGAATGCTTCAGACCCTTTTGGTCTTAAGTGCATCTGAAGTGTAAATTTTCACTTCAGGCTTATTGGCCTTAAGTGAATGAAAACGTTTGTTGCACTTCAGACTTTTTGGTCTTAAGTGCATCTGAAGTGCAAATTTTCACTTCAGACTTATTGGCCTTAAGTGAATGAAAACGTTTGTTGCACTTCAGACTTTTTGGCCTTAAGTGCATCTGAAGTGCAATTTTTTACTTCAGACTTATTGGCCTTAAGCGAATGAAAACGTTTGTTGCACTTCATACTTTTTGGCCTTAAGTGCATATGAAGTGCAATTTTTCACTTCAAACTTATTGGCCTTAAGTGCATCTGAAGTGCAATGTTTCACTTCAAACTTATTAGCCTTAAGTGCATGAGACCATTGGTTGCACTTCATACCTATTTGGCCTTAAGTGCATTTGAAGTGTAATTTTTTCACGCCAGACTAATTTTTTTTTTAACTTCAGACCCGATAAATCTGAAGTTGATTGTAAAATTGGTACACTTGCAAACTTTTTGCAAAGTGGGTATAGGTTCAATTGTGACCCTAAAACCGGGTATAAATGTAAAAGCCCCACCGATGTGGGATAGTTGGAAATCAATGTGTAACTTTAAACGCAAAGTGGATCAGAATATTTTGTGGAATGTTGGTAAAGGGAATATCAATTTTTGGTTTGATAACTAGTCACCCATTGCCCCCCCCCCCCCTACAAGATGATTGAGGATGACTTAATTCAACAAAACATCATGATCAAGGAGATATATAATGATGGTCAGTGGAACTGGTCTTATTTCCAAGTTCAACCTCCTGATCAGATAAAGCTTCGTATCCCAATTACCATAATTTTAGATGATGGAACTGATGACACCCCTCACTGGATATGCTCCAATTCAGGTAAATTCTCTATCTCTACAACTTGGAACCTACTCAGACGTAAAAGACAGGTTAATCAATTTTACTCAAGAATTTGGCATAGGGACATTCCTTTCAAAGTGTCTTTCTTAACATGGAGAGCTGTGCACGACAGACTCTCTACTGATGATAAAATCTCCATGTTTGGTATCAATCTTCCTTCTAATTGCTCATGTTGCATAGGCCCTACCCTAAGCAACAGAAGTGAAACAACTGAACATCTCTTTTGCGATGGCCAGTATGCCCAGAAAATATGGAAATATTTTATTGGTCCTATTGGGATTAAGTATAACAATGTGACCATGAGAAGTCTTCTTCTTAATTGCTGGAACAAGAAGACTAGGAACTCAGCTACTAATTATATGCTAAAAATCCTTCCTTGCTTCATTTTGTGGGAATTATGGAGATCCAGGTGTAGCTCAAAGTATGGGATGGAGATGCCTTATTTTGCAAGATCTATCAAATTCATTTCCTTCAACTTATACAGAAGGTTAAATCTAACTTCAAGAACATCAAAGTTGGGGAACATTGGATTGATATGTGTAACCTTTGCAACATATCACTCAATGAAACCTTTTTCAGCATCGTTAAATGGATCAGATCATCCGCCCTCTTTGTTAAGCTCAATAGTGATAGCTCATGTATTAGAGGAAAATGTGGAGCTGGAGGAGTGGTTAGAGACAACAATGGAAAATTCATTATAGCCTGTGCAATTCCACTGGGGCAGGGCACTAGCAATTGGGCAGAAGCATGTGCCATGCTTTTTGGCATCAATTGGTTCATACAGAAGGGAACACCCCTTATCATTGGCGAGACATACTCCATCCTCATTCATAGTTGCATCTCCGGAACTTGGGCTACACTGTGGAGAATTTCCGACAAGATTAATGAACTCAAAATGCTGGAGGATAGCCATGATATTGTCACCCACCATTGCTTCAGAGAAGCAAACAAAGTTGCGGATAAACTGGCTGCTCTATGCCATATAAATGAAGAGGCGTGTATATACACTAACTTTAACTCTCTACCGCGTCAAGTTAAAGGTCTTCTCAATGCTGATAGATGGCACATGCCTACCTTTCGAGTCAAGAGGAGAAAACCAAGCGGGCTAATATATGAGCCTCCTTGAAGTAACATATCTCTCTTTGTTGTTTTGATTTAGAGAAGTAATGTTACCTGAATTTGTCGCAAACTTCAGATATATTTCTCACATCCTGTAATGAAGGAATGGATATACCTTCCTTCTCAAATGTACTCTCTTTACAAGTGGCAATAAATTTGTGACTCGTTTTAAAAAAAAAAAAAGAATTGCCAAATTCATATGGATTCTGTCAGCTCTTAACGGATGGTCAAAAACATTGGAAAGAAAATGGCATCTCCACTATACTGATAATAGTAGTCATTATCATGTAAAAATAGCACGGTATAACCAATTTTCGTACTGGTCAATCAAAAATAGCCAGCGTTTATCAAGTCAATGAAAAATAGCCACCGTTTTGCTGCAATAGAGACCGGTCCAGCATAATATACTGGAGTTCGGTGCACTTGTGTATGAACTCCAGCATATTATGCTGGACCGGTATACTTTGACGGCTCCAGTATAATATTCTGGAGACTGGAGCACTGGTGCTCCAAACTCCAGTATATTATACTGGACCAATATACTTGCTGGAACTCCAGTATATTATGCTGGAGTTCTAGAGTACTTATGCTGGAACTCCATCATATTATGCTGGAGTTCCAGCATACTATCTTGGAATTCCAGTATAATATGCTGGAGTTCAAGTATACTTATGCTGGAACTCCAGCATAATATACTGAAGTATTTTCCGGGTTTTGAACAGTGTTTTCGCTTAGATTTATCTTTACATAAAAAGTGGCTAAATTTCAATTACTTTTGAAATTGGGCTATTTTTGAACGACCAGTTGTAAATCTGGTTATTTTTAATTTTCTCCCCATTATCATCTCTCTTGGTAATTATAATGGTTGGAGTCACTTTGATATTTAAGTGTGGACCAAACTACTAACAGGCTATCAACGGACATGTAATCAATTATACATTGATCCACTATCTGTTTTGGCAAATAAAATTTACATATTATTATCAAGTTAATACTTCAAGTCTAGTCCTCAAAAAGTTTAAGGACCTTGACAAGCCTTGAAGTAGGGGGCATTTGCAGGCATATAAATTTTATTGGAATTAAATCCGTAAAATAATTTGGACTATATTTTAAATTCAAGATATATTAGTTCAAATAAACTTATTGGACTAATATAATGGAATTAATTATATAATTCAATATACATGGATTAAATAAATAAGTCTTAATCCATTGGGCTAGCCCATTTAATCGGGCCAAAGTGATGATCCCACTACATTAAGCCCAATATGTCATCTTCCTAGAGGCCCAATTTGGTGCCACGTATCAAATAACGTGGCACACCAAATCAAACAGAAGAGCCAATAGGATCGTGCGACGTGTCTAAATGACAAGGCATGCCAAGCTAAATTAAAAAGCCAAAAAAATCGCGCCATATATGCAAGCGACATGTTCTGGTCAATCAAATGCGGCCTTGTCACACTTCAATCTGATTGGTCGGAAAGAGTTTGTTTTTATCATAACTCTTCCCTCCCACAACTATAAATAGGGATCTTCATAACTCAAAAAATACACCAGAAGTTATAACAAGAAGCAAGAGAGAGCTCGTGGGTCAAACGCCGCAAATTTCTCTACAAGTTTCAAGCTTCAGGCAAGCAAGTTCAAGTTCAAGAAATCAAGTTCAAGCTCAAAAACAAAGAACAAATCAAGATTCAAGGAGTACGAGTTCAAATCAAAGTTCGTGCTAGTTGAATTCAAGATCATCATTCGTGACAACGAACATAGGTTCAAGATCAAGCTCAAAGGCCCTTGGATTTATATTGAAAAAGTAGAATCAGAGGAATCATAGAGATTGTAACACTCAAATATTAGGAATAAAATACTACGATTGTTGTAATATTTAATTTTTCGATCTCGAATATTTTCTTGATATTGTCTACAGATGTTAAACTAGATTTTTTTTGGTAACTAGAGCCTAGTAGAACTTATCTATTGACTTGAGCAACGAAATGGTCTCTTTTTTATTCCACCACTGATCTCTTTTTGAATTTTAGTAAATATCGTCACATTTAATTAAGGGGAATGGATGTGTAACTACAGCATTTATTAGGAAGTTATTAGATTCACTTCAAAGAATGAAATAGAAAATATCTAGTCGTGATGTAACTCTGTAATTTTTCATCAATCACAAGAAGGCAGTAAATCAATTTATGTTATAACCTCTTTCAAATATTGCCACTTCACGTGCAAATTCGTGACATGAAATATGAAACTTGTTATCTCTAACATATTGTCATCTATGCATTTGGAGCAAATTCATGACATGAAATACGGAACGTGTATGCATGTACGCACAATTTAACCACTTTTGAAATTTGGTCATATATTTCTTGAATCTCTTTTACAATGTTTTTCAAGTGAATATTTGAAATATGTAAAAAAAGATGTATTTTCTTTCAATATTATTGCTCATACTATAACAACAACAACCATAAGATGCACACAAACAAATCATATATTTGTTTCCACAAATCATCATTATCTTATTTTAATCACTATATATAGCTAATAAAACAACTTTTTGAGTTACATACAGGAGGCCAACCCGTGCATTATTTTTCTTTTGGTACAGCCCTCGTGCTCTGTCACTTGTCCCTTTTCTTCATCTTAATGGTTCTTTTCGCAAACAATATTATATACTTTCATCAGCATAAGTGGCAGTATATCATTGAAGATTCCAACGTAAACAACTGGCAAAAAATTGCTAAGTCAGTTGTTGACTCAATATGTGACAAAACATATAAAAGATGGTGTCTGCAATAATTAATAGGCGGTGGCCTACCCGTGAATGACATTATTCGTTTTTAAGGGGAAGACATATACTATCATATGAAAGCAAAAGACTAGTAATCGTTAAAGTATTATTGTACAAATGGACTATTGAGTAATCATTATAGTCTATGATCAAATTCACCGTTAAAGAAATGTGGGGGAATGGATGAGATTCTTCCCTTGATTAAAGATCACGCTTTTAATTTCTAGGAATGAAAAACTTTTTGGTACGGAATATTTTTCTTTTAATAGATCCTTTGCGGCATTAGTTAGGCTAGCAGGTACCGAATGAGTCAATTACTCAAATGGTCATTCAACCATCTCAAATTATCTCTTAAAGTCACTTTTCTTTCGTTTGTAGTAACAAAATCACTGAACTATGCATATTGCACTCAGAAGGTCACTCAACTAGATTTTCAAAATTTTGGATTGCCAAATACCTATTTTACCCTCTAAATTATAAACATTTGTCTTCTTTTTATTTTCTTATACTTTTTAATTTATATTATGGATTTGCCTATAGAATAAATAAATATTACTTATAATTAAAAAAATAAAAAGTATTTAAGCATCTATAATGCTAGAATAACAAAATAATGAGCATAGTAAAAAAATTAATTGGAATAATTTGTTCGTAATAATAATTTTAGTTTTAACAACAAAAATTTAAAAATTTCTTTCCACAATTCAGAATGAAAGATAATAAAGGTTGTAAAATATATATGTCATGCATGTGAGCACGTGATTTTTGCCACGCTTAAATTACTCATACAAAATTCCTTAGAATTATGATTTTTCTTTATTATTTGATTTTTAGAATCTAATTGCATGATTTCGTGTTTATTTGCATTTTGTGTGCATTTTTAGGGGTTATAAAAAATGAAAATTACAAAAAATAGCATACTTACATTTAGGACCTAATTCTAGATTTTTTTTATATTAATTAAACATCATTGAAAATAAAAGAGAAAATAACAAAAAAATAATCCTTTTATATCTTTTGTTCCTTTAATTTCACTTTCGTTTAATTCTCCTTTTAAAATTATGATCTAGTTAATTCTAGAAAATTTAATTAGTCTCATTTTAGAATTAAATTAGGTTTTTTAAATTTTGCATTTAATAAAATCCAAATTCAAATAATAAAGAAGAAAAGAGAAGAAAATAAACCAAATGAAATGGAAATGAAAAGGACCAGGCCACAAGTCTTGGGCCAATTCGAGCCCAATGAACCCAACCAGATCCGGCCAAAATGGCCCAACCCAATCCCTGATCCGGTCCAGAGACGCCCAAAACGACGTCGTTTTGGCGTCAATGGATCATGACCGTCCATACCCTCAAATCTAACGGCCCGGATTGAATCTTGAATTAAAATAAAAGTGTCCGAAAATATGCCAAACCCTAAGACACTCTTCACCTTCCTTGTACCATTTCCCCTCCCTGTAACGCCGGCATAACACCACCCTTCTCCGCCGTGCCTCCGCCGTCCGCCACCGGCCGGAAATCGCCTCCGCATGCGGCGAAGCCCCAATCAACCCCAAATTTACACCACAGATACTACTTCATCTCCTCTTTACATATCCGTGGCCCATTTCTTCCAAATCTCAGTCCGTTTTCTTGAATTTCAGATCCAAAATCTGGCCAAAACCTCAATTCACCCAACCCCAACCAAATTAACACCATACACTCTCCTTATACCCCTCATCCCAAACTCATGACCCTCAATCTCCGAATCATCCTCGTTCGTGTCAAATCTTAAATCGAAATTTGACCTCAGAACCCTAACTTTACAAATTGGGGATAAAACGGTTTCCGGGCTATAATAGCCCTTAATTAGGTGTTTTCTCATGGGAAACACCTAATTAAGGATGGTTATAGTCTGATTTTGTCAACAAAGGCCGTCGGATTTGAAGCTTGAGGTATTTCATTTTATTCCCATGTTCATAGCTTCATGATTTTATTCTCTTAGGTTCATGTTGTAATTTCAGTATGCTTGCCATTGTTTTTCTTTAGGGTAGTTTAATTTCGTTAATCTCCAAAATTAGTTTGAACCTTTGTTGATCCATTCATCCATGTTTCGGTTAATTTAGTCACGATTTAGGTTTGCTCATATTAGGCTAGTTTAACTCGTAGTAGGTCAGTCTTAATTCGTAAATAGGTCATTGATTAGTATCTGTTGATTGTTAGTTTCCTGATTTTTAGTTCAGTTCTGAGTTAATCTTGTTTCATGGATTCTGATCAGTTAATTCAAGTGTTAGTTCTGATTCTATGATGATTCATTTTTAGTGCTTAAGTGTATTTAGTCTTTGTTAGTTGATAATTGGATAGTAGTGGGATTTAGGATCAATTTTCAGTCTCAATTAGCATTAATTGGATTCAGTCTTAGAATTTTAAAATTAGTTTGGATATAGCTGAATAACTTAGCCTTCAATTAACCTTGGTTGAATTTTAACTAAAGCAAAAGGGGTTTGGGTTGGTCAGTAATTTCAGGGAGTAGTCAGGGGTAATTTGGGCATGGGAAAGGGCTGTTTTGTTAAGACATAGTAATTTTAGAACTCAAGCAAGGGTAGTTTAGGTTTTTCATAGCTAAAGGAATACCCTAGGGCCTTCTAGAAGGGGGCCTAAGTGTAAGTTTTCTGCATTTTAATGCAGTAACTTGGGTAACAAGTCATAAAATCAGGGTCTAATAGCCAATTTCTGAAATAAAAAGGGGGAAAATAGGAAAAATGCTTCCAGAACATTCTGCCCCACTCCTTGCCTATAAAAGGCACCTCTAATGCCTTCTTTTACAAGTTTTAGAAGCCTGAAAATTCCAGAAAACTATCCAGCCCTAATTCCCCCTCAAAATCCTTCCTTCAAGTTTGAATTTCAAGCTTGAATTTCAAAATTCGAAGAGGGCCAAATCTGAAGTTTTACAGTTCTAAAAAACTTCCCTTAGATCTTAAAATTCTGCAGAAAAAACCAAAAAAACAACAAAACTCTCAGAAAATCCCCAAAAAATACTGTCCCATTAAAACCTTAGGTTAATTTCAATTTTAGTTTGTTGAGTTATATGGTCTAGCTTACTGTTAGATTGCCGAAGTAATCTGAGTATTTCTGGCTCAACTTCAACTAAATTCAAGTGAAAACCAGTGGTTTTGTTTTTTGTGTCATCTTTGTTGCTGTACTCTTCTACCTTCCATCCTTGGGTGTTGTGGCTTGATTTGAGTTAAAAGTAGCCCTGTGTGAGCTATTTACTGCTGATTGTGCTGCTGTACACTGCTGTTGCATAGCTGACCCAATTTTCCTTTTCACTTTATTCGAAATCCAGGTACATCTCTTGTAACCTTCAAGCATTGGAAATGAAGTGAAACAATTGGCAATTTGCTCCTTTAATGTAGCTTCGTACTGTATTTAGCTTGATCCAGCAGTGTTATTATTTCTCTATATGTGCTAGGCTAAGGATTATTAGAATTATGAAGCTATAGTTTCATGTTAGCCTTTATCTCATCAATACGTTGTGATTACTTGTATTGGACTGTTAAACATGTACATTCTGTTTGTATAAATTTTCAACATAGATTAGAATCATATTCAATATAGTTTGGTGCTTGGTTTAGATCGGAACTTGAGAATTTGTTAATGTAAGTGTTGCAACTGATGTAGGTATAAATAGGAGCCATGTTTTCAACTAGAATTGCGATTAGAATTTTTATTGAGCCTAATGTTTTGCTATCCAGTTAGATTTTTGGTTTGAATTAGTCTAATGTCTCCCGTTGGTAGTCATTTGAGTTCCAGATTAGCCAAAATCTCGTTATCCATATTTGGTTAGTAATGTGTATAATTAACCACCATTTCCTTTAGTCATTTACACAACTGAAACAATATGCTGCTTTGATTCCATAAGTTTACTGTGAGAAATTGGTTTTTGCTGATTTGAAGCAAATGTTTAATCCTTGGTCTTTCCATTATTAGCTTAATACATTGGAAAAATGAAAGCGATTATGGAGATAATATCATTGACTTGTGCGAACTCCATTACCTCCAAGTTGATTGCAAAATTGGTTCATTTTGTGTACAGGGTCAATTTGTTGAAGTGGTTAAATATGATCTGTTTTATTCGGATTCATGTACAGGCCTGGGCCAAAGTTTCAAGGCCCAAAACAAATGCTAAAGGTCATTAAAATCGTACCAGGAACATGGGGATTAATTTGCAAATATAAATTTGGGTTTTCGGGTTAGGTGGAGGGTTCAAATTAAGAGGGTCCTCCCTTTTGTTTGAATTCGGACTTGAATTCGAGGCCCGAATTTATAAATGTAAATTAACTAGGCCCTTTTAGAGACAAATTCAATAGAAAATCATAGTTTGCTTTAGGCTATCCTTAAAATAAATGAGATGAGCCTCGCCGAACAAAATGCATAAATTGCGGGGCTCTCATTAAATGCTTATATAAAAATATTTAGAACTCGGGACGTGCCATTAGCGAATTTTCATGGCCTCCCGCAAAGATAATAACTCGTTAGTCGCTTTAGGCGCGTTTTAATAATTTTACCTTCTTAAATTCAGGTGTGCATTTCATGCAACCCAAATCCAAATCCCAAAACGTTGAATAAGAATATGTCGAGGATCCGGGTGCATTTCATGTGACGTGATCCAAAAACACGTTCTTAAACGGCGTTCACTTTCCTAAAAATCAATTAAAAGCGACAAATAATCTTAAAATTGCACTATAGGTTGGGACATGCAAAAATTAGATTTTTAGCCAATTATAATAATTTAAGCGACCGTGGTAGAACCACGGGATCCGGGGGTGCCTAACACCTTCCCTCTGGTCAACAGAATTCCTTATTCAGAATTTCTGATTCGCAGACTCCAATTGGGAAGTCGAAATTTTCCTCGATTTGGGATTTAAGTTAAACCGGTGACTTGGGACACCAAAAGCCAACCCTTTCCCAAGTGGCGACTCTAAAAGTAAATAAATAATCCCATTTCGAATAATGTCACTTTAAATGGAAAAACTCCCTTATACATATATCCTTCGGGGTAGGTGTGTAAAAAGGAAGTGTGACAATGCACATAATATAAGAATAATTATTTAAATAAAGGTATTTTTATAATATACATTATATATTCTTGAAAATTATGCTCAATTATATTATATATATCCCATGCACGACTTAACATATTTTACCCTATACAGATAGTCCACCTGCTTTCCAGTGACATAACTTTGTGGTCGGAAATTTGGTAGAAACATAATAATATAATTGAGCATAATTTTTAAGAATATATAATGTATATTATAAAAATACCTTTTTTATTTAAATACTATTATGAACAAATTATTCTAATTAATTTTTTAGTATGCTCAGTATTTTTTTCTTCCAGCATTATATATGCTTAAATACTTTTTATTTTTTTAATTTATAAATAATATTTATTTATTCTATAGGCAAATCCATAATATAAATTAAAAAGTTTAAGAAAATAAAAAGAAGATAAATGTTTATAATTTAGAGGGTAAAATAGGTATTTGGCAATCTAAAATTTGGAAAATCTAGTTGGGTGACCTTCTGAGTGCAATAAGCATAGTTCAGTGACTTTGTTGTTACAAACGAAAGAAAAAGTGACTTTAAGAGATAATTTGGGATAGTTGAGTGACCATTTGAGTAATGGACTCCGAATGGTTAAAGCAAAAAAATAAAAATAAAAATAAAAAGGGGATCAAATTCCTGATTTAAGGCTAAATAATGACAGAAGCTAGCAATATTTCCACATAGCAGCAAAGACTTGGCCAGAAAAATATTAATCTATGCCATTCCATATGTATATACACATACACCACTAATAGTTTAGGGGACAAACACATGAGTCTCAAAGAATATTTACTTTTTATTTTTCATTTGTGCGTGGCTCCTTACAGGGCCATGCTAATTACTAGCATAATATTCAACCATTCTTAAGCAGTTTATAATTCAAAGAATAATATTAGGTGAGTGAATGAAAAACAACCAAAACAAAAGAGAGAAGAGACAGAGAGAGCCAAAAAAAATATGGAAGAATTAGTAAATAGATTTCTCAATAATGAACCCCATTGGTTTGCGATTAGTAAAGAAATTTTGTGGATCTCCTCCCACCAAAGTCCAAACTTTATATTCAGAACGAATCATGTCGTTGAAAACAGATACTTCCTCCCTCCGTTTCAATTTAGATGACACACTTTTTTTTATTAGTTCGTTTAAAAAAGGACGATACATTTCTATAATTAGAAATAATTCAACTTTAAACTTTTCATTTTACCCATTTTACCCTTAATGAGATGCTTTTATAAGCATACGAATGCCATAACCCCACAAAGCTTTTACCCCTTAAATTTTTAAGACCACAAGTTTCAAAAGTCTCCCTCTTTTCTCTTAAACTCCGTGCTGAGTCAAACCAACTCATCTAAATTGAAACAAAGGGAGTAATATGTACTGCAGAGGAAAAGGACGAGCTAAGCATTAAGCAATATCCCACTCCAATGTTTTATGCTTTTCTATTTATGGGTACATTAGAGCATTAATCTTGCTTTAACCTGAGATAATTTTATATTATTAAGTTGGTGTCTCAAAGATTAATAAAAAACAAATAATTGGTGAGAACAAGTAGACGAGGCACGTTATCTTATCAAATAATGGAGCAAGCTACTGCAACCGTTCAAAATGCACAAAACTATGAAAATGCAGTCTACTATGTCTGCTCCTTGACTAGATTTTGCTCCCATACATAATGGAATAGTATTTTGTCCTATGATAGAAGATAGTGGTCCTGAGGACCACAAAATAATACTAATGATACTGCTTTAATGCTCAGTCTTGTAAATAATATATTTGTTTTTTACAATGATTAATAGGAAAAATTTGACTCTACAACATAGGAGTAGTTGTAAATAACATATTTATGTTCTTAATGATACCAATTGTGAAGAGCCTGCCCAACATGTGAAAAAAGTTTGTAAT
Organism: Nicotiana attenuata; assembly: GCF_001879085.1. Lineage (NCBI taxonomy): Eukaryota > Viridiplantae > Streptophyta > Magnoliopsida > Solanales > Solanaceae > Nicotiana > Nicotiana attenuata. The sequence goes on along the minus strand of NC_031995.1, from coordinate 15,568,900 downwards.
CAATTCAGTCTCCTTTAGCAAAAGGGTTCTCAAACAGAAAATTAAGAAGCTGGCTTAATATATATGACATTTGAATTCTGAACATACAACACTTTTTTTCTACACAAATTCATAGCGTAGAGAATTGAGATTAACCACTTATTGGTGGTTTTATTAAGGTAAAAAAAACAAAGGAAACTGATTGTGACTGCATTTATTAAGTAGTAGACCTTGCATCAACTTGTCAAATAGAAGTGAAACTATGTGGACATAATTTAGCAGTCCACCAGCAAGTACTAGTCATTGGATTCATGTATTAGACATGATCCTTATAAGAGTATCTACGTTTTCACCAACATATTATTCAAGACACTCTTCAGTAGCTGCAGATACTCATAAAACTTCAAAACTCTGTACCTTCCCAATGGCTGAGAGCTACGACACAAAAAGCCATGACCAAAATGGTGTTCAAGATGCACAAGTGGCTGTGATTATGGTGCCACTTTCAGCACAAGGTCATCTCAACCAGCTTCTCCACCTCTCTAGACTTATCTCCTCGTATAATATCCCAGTACACTATGTTGGAGCAACCACTCATATTCGCCAGGCTAAGTTTCGTGTCCCCATGGTTTTGACCCTCTCACAGCTAAAAACCTATATTTTCATGAATTCCCTACACCACCTTTTGAAAATCCCCCACCAAATCCTAATGCTTCTCATAAGTTTCCTAATCAATTAATCCCTTCATTTTATGCAGCAATACATCTCCGGGAGCCAGTGTGCTCTCTTGCACGCCAACTCTTAGGTGCAAATCATCGGAGAGTGATTTTTATTTATGATTCTATGATGACTTGGGTAGTAGAGGATGTGCCAGCAATTCCAAATGCTGAGTGCTACTAGTTTAATAGTATCTCAGCTTTTCATACGTTTTCATTGTTCTGGGAAATCAAAGGAAAGCCTTTGCTAGCTGGAACTGAAGTATACGAAGACATTCCATCTGTCGAAAACGGCGGCGCTACTCCAGAGTTATGGGAATTGTGGAGGAAACAAGAATCCCTTATGGGGAAAATCAGCTCTGGAGAACTTTACAATTCATCCAGAGTAATAGAAGGTTTATACCTTGATTTAGTAGCCAAAGAAAAGGATGGCTTAAACCTATGGGCTATTGGTCCATTCAATCCATTGTTACTAACTGAGCAGAAGAAAGACTCAGATAAACGCCACCAAACCTTGGATTGGCTTGACAAACAAGAACCAGACTCAGTGATATATGTGTCTTTTGGAACATCTACTTCATTGTCGAATGAAGAAATCGAACAACTCGCCATTGGGTTAGAGAAAAGCCTGCAAAAGTTCATTTGGGTTATCAGAGATGCCGACAAAGGAGATGTTTTTGCAGGTGAAGAAAGGAGAGCTCAGATGCCTGAAGGTTATGAAGAGAGAATAAAAGGAAGAGGAATTCTTGTAAGAGATTGGGCACCACAGTTGGAAATTTTGGCACATCCGTCCACGGGTGGTTTTATGAGTCATTGCGGGTGGAATTCGTGCATGGAAAGCATTTCCATGGGAGTTCCTATAGCAGCCTGGCCAATGCATTCAGACCAGCCAAGGAATTCTCAGCTAGTAACTAAGTTTCTGAAAATTGGCCTAACTGTGAGGCACTGGACACGTCGAGATGAATTGGTTACATCAGAAATAGTTGAAAATGCTGTGAGAAATTTGATGGATTCACCTGAGGGAGATGAGATGAGGAAGAGAGCATCAGAACTAAGTGAGGCTGTCAAGCAATCAGTGATAGATGGTGGAGTTAACCGCGTGGAGATGGATTCTTTTATAGCTCACATTACTCGATAACTTTTTCTCTTTTGTATTGAATTGGTTGAACCATGCCATCTAGTTAGCATAAGTGGTACAACCATGCATCGGTGCGCTATCACCATCTGAGTGGATTTAGTGTCCACCCTCTATGCACACCATGATATGATATGTATGTTGAAGGAGAAGAACTTTTCCTTTATGTGTTCTTTGTATTTGCTAATATAGAAGTGGAGGTCCTCCTTCACTAGCAACTAGTTTGTTTGACCAGAGATACAAAAATATTGGAAGCTGTCTGTGAACTCTTTCAAGAACTTTTTGCTAGTACCTGGATGGTATAGTATGTTCTTCGAGGAATTTTGGAGCTTATCTTTGATTCTGTAACCTTGTATTTGATATTTTGCTAGACTTCTCATGTTGGTAGGTATAGACAATTTTTTTAAGTGTACTTAGCAATTTTTGCAAATAGACAAATAAGGAAGAGCTCAAGTACTCTGGGTAGTTTTTCTTTTAAACCATAAATAAACTTTCATGAGACTCTGGATTTGAATTAGAAATTTGCTCTGTTGCGACTGGAGCTATAAAGAAGCAAACTGGCCGGCAACATAGAGAAACAACTAGAGCTGGAGATGGGTCAATCAGTGGAATTGGGAAATATACATGCTGGAGATTTCATGGTGAGGTTTATTGTTTTAAAAGAAGGAATGTGGCGGAATGTATGTTATCTCTCCATTATTAATCAGAGGTCTCGCTTTTGATCCCTGAAAATGGAGAAATAGACCTACGTGGCACCGTGCCCCCTTCAATATACCTACGAGGCGCGAATCCAGATCAGTCGGGCCAATAGGTACCGGATAGGTTCTTGATGGTTAAACTGGAAAAAAACCCCAGCAAATTCCTGTTTAAAGGCTAAATAATCAAATAAGCTAGCAATATTCCCAAAAAGCAACAAAAACTTAGCCAGAAAAATATTTATTTACACCATTGTATGTGTATACACACACACACACACTAGCAACGGTTTAAGGGATAAACATGCGTCTCAGAAGATATATACTTACGGGTGAGTAAAAAATCAAGTTACAACATGACTTCACCACTTAAGTGGTTTATAACTCAGAATTATATTAGTTGAGTTAATAAAAAACAACCAAAACAAGAGAGAAAGGAAGAGACAGAGAGCCAAAAAATGGAAGAATTAGTACAGGGATTTTTCCATAATGATTCCCGGTGGTTTGTGATTAGTAAAGATATTTTGTGGATCTCCTCCCACCAATCGTTATCTTCAATCGAATTCATGTTGTTGAAAAATGATTTTAAGTACTGCAGAGGAAACATTTAGAGGAAAAGGACGAGTTATACAATATACCGTTCCAATGCTTTATGTTCTTTTTTGTGGTAAATTAGAGCATTATCACTTGTTATATATCTTGAGATAATTCAGTAAAACTAAGTTAGTGTTTCGAAGATCAAAAAGCAAATAATTGGTGACAACAGCTAAATGAGGCACAGATGTCTTATCAAAACATGGAGCAAGAACACACACAATACTCTGAATATGCAGTTTTTTTTTATATCTGCTCGTGGACTAGAATTTGCTCCCATAAGATAATACTTAGTATTTTTTCCCAGGATAGAATCTTCTAAAGATAAAGGTACTAAGTACGATAAAAATAATAATAATACTGCTTCAAAGCACAGGCTAGTCAATGTGTAACTTACACCTGTAAAAATTATAGTTTTTGTTTAAAACTCAACCACTTTTTGATTTTACTGAGAAAAGAACAAAGGAAAGTGATTGTGACTGCTTTAAGTAATAGTAGTAGTATACCATACCACCCACCACCACCACCACAACCATACTCAATCATAGCCGTCACCATTATCGACAACAACCACCCATTATCCCCACTACCCCTACCACCATCATTCTCAACTACAACCACAAACTCATCCACCTCAACTACCACAACTAACCACCCCATCACCATCAACAACCATAGCCGCACTGCCCACCATTATAAACTACCACCACCTTCCTCAATCACAATCACAACCACAACCACCACAATCACCCACCATTATTAATTATTACCACCCACCACTACTATCCTCAACCATAATCTATATCACTACCAATCACCACTAGCTACTACCCAGAACCACCACCAACCACCGCCTCTAGGAGGCATTCACAAGCACCACTGTGAGCCATCGCCACCACTAACTAACATATATATATATATATATANGAAAACGAATTCAATTACTAATTCTAGATGGATTGTCAAACAAAACGAAAAGAGAAAGGAAGAGACAGAGAGAGCCATGAAAATGGAAGAATTAGTACAGCGATTTTTCAATAATGATACCCAGTGATCTGTGATTAGGAAAGAGATTTTGTGGATCTCTTCTCACCAATCGTTATCTTCAATCAAATTCATGTCGTTGAAAAACGATTGTAAGTACTGCGGAGGAAACATTTAGAGGAAAAGGACGAGTTATACAATATACCGTTCCAATGCTTTATGTTCTTTTTTGTCGTGAATTAGAGCATTATCACTTATTATATATCTTGAAATAATTCGGTAAAACTAAGTTAGTGTTTCAAAGATCAAAAAGCAAATTGGTGACAACAGCTACATGAGGCACAAATGTCTTATCAAATAATGGAGCAAGAACAAGCACAGTACTCTGAATATGCAGTTTTTTTATGTCTGCTTGTGGACTAGAATTTGCTCCCATAAAATAATAGTACTTGGTAATTTTTTTTTCCTAGGATAGAATTTTCTAAAGATAATGGTACTAAATATGATAATAATAATAATAATAATAATAATAATAATAATAATAATAATAATAATAATAATAATAATAATAATAATACTGCTTCGATGCACATGCTAGTCAATGTGTAACTTACACCTGTAAAAAATATAGTTTTTGTTTTTTTTACAATGATGACGAAGAGGATGTAAAACTCAACCACTTTTTGATTTTACTGAGAAAAGAACAAAGGAAAGTGATTGTGACTGCTTTAAGTAATAGTAGTAGTATACTTTGCAGTACTTGTCTTATAAGAGATGTTAAGCTTTTTAATAATCTTTTTTAGCTACAGTACATGTTGTGCATGCGCCAATAACCACTTGTTGTCGTCGGATTCATGCATTAGATCTAATTAAAATCCTCATAAGTGCATATATTTCACCTATATTAAAGGCACTTCGCACTTTCAGAGTACAGAAGCTGAATATATTCATCAAATAGCAAAATTTCAAAACCTTCTCAATGGCTGAGAACTACCCCATAAAAATCCATGGCCAAAAAAGTGTTCAAGATGCACAAGTGGCTGTGATTATGGTACCACTTTCAGCACATGGCCATCTCAACCAGTTTCTCCAGCTCTCTAGGCTTATTTCCTCATATCCCAGCACACTATGTTGGAACGAGTACGATCAGTCATATTAGCCAGGCTAAGTTTTGTGTCCATGGTTTTGATCCTCTCACAGCTAAAAACCTACAATTTCATGAATTCCCTATACCATCTTTCGAAACTTCCCCTCCAAATCCGAATGCTTCTAATAAATTTCGTAACCAATTAATCCCTTCATTTTATGCAACAATCCATCTCCGCGAACCATTGTGAGTGATTGTTATTTATGGTTCTATGATGACTTGGGTAGTAGAGGATGTGCCAGCAATCCCAAATGCTGAGTGATATTGTTTTAATACTATCTCAGATTTTCAAATGTTCTCCACTTTCTGGGAGGCCAAAGGAAAGCCTTTGCTAGAAGGAACAGAACTATACGAGGACATTCCATCACTCTGAAAACTGCGGTACTCCAGAGTTATTGTAATTGTGGAGGAAACAAGAATCCCTTATGGGGAAAATTAGCTCTGGAGAACTTTACAATTCATCCAGAGTAATAGAAGGTTTATACCTTGATTTAGTAGCCAAATAAATTGATGGCTTAAACCTATGGGCAATAGGTCCATTCAATCCATTCTTACTGACTGAGCAGAGCAGAGCAGAGCAGAGACTCAAATAAACATCACCAAACCTTGGATTGGCTTGACAAACAAGAACCAGACTCAGTGATATATGTATCTTTTGGATCATCTATTCGTTGCCGAATGAAGAAATCGAATAACTCGCCCTTGGGTTAGAGAAAAGCATGCAAAATTTCATTTGGGTTCTTAGAGATGCTGACAAAAGGTGATATTTTTGCAGGTGAAGACAGAAGAGCTTAACCGCCTGAAGGTTATGAAGAAAGAATAAAAGGAAGAGGAATTATTGTAAGAGATTGGGTACCTCAGTTGGAAATTCAGGGACATCCTTCCGCAGGTGGTTTTATGAGTTACTGCGGATGGAATTCGTGCATGGGAAGTATTTCCATGGGAGTTCCTATAGCAGCCTGGCCAATGCATTCAGACCAGCCAAGGAATTCTCAGCTAGTAACTAAGTTTCTGAAAATTGGCCTAACTGAGGCATTGTTGAGATGAATTAGTTACATCAGAAGTAGTTGAAAATGCGGTGAGAACTTTGATGGATTCAGTTGGGGGAGATGAGATGAGGAAGCGAGCAACAGAACAAAGTGATGCCGTCAAGCAATCAGTGCTAGATGGGGGAGTTAACCCTGTGGAGATGGATTCTGTTATAGCTCACATTAATCGATAAGTTTTCCATCTTGGATGAATTTCACATGGTCATCGAACTAAGCATTAATAGCTCGGTGGTCATAACACTAAATTTTTTGTAACAAAAAGTAGCTAAAGTATCCATATATTTTGCACAAAACGAAAGAATCATCAGAATTCAAAAAATAGTGCCGGAAATAACAACTCAGATGCCAGATAAACAATATTTGTCAAGTCACCAATGGCACATAAATTTCCACCTCACAACATGCCATGCGGAATCCTACTAAAACCATTTCTCGATATGCATGGATGCTGATTTCTCAAAAGGGAGGAAAAGGGTTAATTATGTTCTATTGGTTTGTGTTTGTACGCTCTTCCACATGTGCTATGATGTGGAAAATAATTTATGAGTTGATGACGTGGCAGAGCTTATTTGGAAAATTTTCTACTGACATTCTGGTGCCAATCTTTTTATCTTCCAATGATTTCCATTTTATGCGATTATAGAGACAGATGAGGTATTAATTTTTTGTTACAGAATATAGTGTTGCAACTTTCCAGAAATAAAGATTTAGTTTCATGACCATACATGTGAAATTGACCTTTTTCTTCTTCTGAATTAACTTCATTATGTTTTTCTCCCTATCTATTAGTCATTATTTGAAACTGTCGACACGACCACTATGCCATTATAGGCCATATATATATTTACCTTTTTTATGTATCTCAAATCATTTTTCATTATCAGCTAAGCTAGACTTCAGATTTTCAAAATTCATCGGAAATTTTTCAAAAAGTTCTAGCAAGAGGTAATGATATGGTATGATCTAAGAGAAATTTGCAGCATGTATCACTAAGTACAACTCACATGAAGCAATCTTTCAAAGATCTGTCATATTCAAGACTACAGCCAAACATGATAGACACCAAAATCTTTTTCAAAAAGTTCTGTCATATTTCAGGTCCCAAAGGAAGGCAGTGAAAGCTATCTCTTTGATAAAGTGATTGTCTTCCACCAAAAGGCTGAAAGTTCAAGATATTACTCCAGTTACTTATTTGGTTCTAGCCTCTTTAAAACCCAAACCAAATGTTTGAAGCCTCCTTAAAAGCACACCATTTACCAAATGCACAAAGCTTCATATTTGCGAAACATATCGGGAAGTTGCATGCTCAACTTACCATCCGATTCATCGATCAAAATGACGATGAAGTCATCACTGAAATATTTGGTAACTGAATCATATTTAAGGATTACTAGCCTATTTTTATTAAAATTTTCCTTTCTTCTTTTGTCTATATTCTACCAAAATCGTAGCTTATACAACTCTGTCTGTTTCTCTCTGGTGGAGGGTGGAGTGCGGACTAATATATGTGTAATATTAGTAATCACAGAACACATAATTTACTTGTGTTTTTGTTTAAATTTAAAGAATTCACTAACAGAACAACAAACTACAAAAACATAGCAAGGGACTAGGCCAATACCCCTGGGAATCAAATGTAGCCGCCTATTTCAATCCTATTGGCCTCAATATGCTCAAATATCTACCACATTTTCCTCATATACCAAAAACATGTTGTGTACAGGATTGAACTCAATTGTTTATTCTTTAATGCATTGACAAGTAACTTTGAACATGATTAAAAATTAGGTCTAGAACAGAGTACCTCGCCCTGTGATTGATCTCGCAATTTTTTCTTTCTTATCATCGCTCCGTTTTCACTTCCGTGTCCATCTACTGCATTCTTCATGTTCCAATTAGGAGCACAAGTGCTATTTCTTATGCTTTTTCTTTCAGACTTTTTGACAAGCACCTTGAGTGCTTATCATTCTCAGTGATCGCGCTCCTCGTTGTTACGGACTGGCAAGTGACTGACAAGTGAAAGTAAAAATGTGCCACCATTCCGCACGTCATTTAAGTGTTTCAGTTTCTGGAAGAAAAATTCTTAGCAGACAATACTTTCTGAACAACAATTTTTCAAAGTTAAGGAAGTATTCCTTTATATTATCATTGCGCTCAGATTACCAGACTAAGCAGGATAATATTTGTTTACAGTAAGCAATCACTTTAAAGGTAATTAAAGATAACTAACTGTTGTAAAAGGGAATTAGTAACCTAGAAATAAAGGCAAATGCTTTATAGCATGCTTAAATGCATTAATTATGTGAAAATTCATTTACACTTACAGTGTTATAATAGGTGAAAATTAGACAGATAATTATGTAAAATTGGCGTTGTATATAACTTAAATCAGATATATAATATTACTTTTATCTAAGGGCTTTTAACATGACATCAACAAGACAGATACTTGCATGGCCAAAATTGCCCAAGTCCAAAATTACTTTACAGAAGCTAATAAATTAGCAGACTATTTTACCAAAACATGTGCGAATTTTGCAGGTTTATTACAACTACAAACAATTTACTACAGTTAATATTTGATTAGTTAAATGTTCGTTCCCATGTTTTGCACCTCTTATAAACGAATAAGGAAAAGATGATATTACTATTTTGGATAGACAGTAAATTATTTGATTATTTTGTATATAGTATTACAAGTCTTCATGTTTGTTCAGTAAGATATGACACTGTATGACCGATTCATTTTGTACTATAAAGAATCGCAGGAAATTTTTGGATAACGCCGGATATCTATATCTCAATAATGTGACCAAATAGATCAAGTAGTGTTGCAATCTCGTCCAATTTCTTCGTCTTTTCTGCGACATGCACCCGAAGTTGAAATCTCAGTTATTTTGCTAGAAGTGACAAATTTGCTAGCAAGTAAAATGAAATATATTGAAGTTCAAGCCAGCCAGAGCTGCAATTGGGGGTGTTCATGAAAAATAAAAAAATCTAACCAAACACAAAATCGAATTAAACTGATAAAAATAATCAATGTTTTTTTGGTTTGATTTAATTTCGGTGTTGAATTATAAAAATCGATCAACTTGGTCTGGTTTTGAAAAAATCAAACCAAACAAACTATAGAAATAACTATTTAAAACATATTAATTACACATACACGCGCGCGCACACGCGTATCTATATATAATAAAAGAAGAGACAAAGACACCATAGTAAGCCAAGTGGAAATATAATAAAAAATCGCTTGGCAATTCTAGGACAAAGTCAGTTAGGTTATGTAATAATTAGTCTTTTTTAATTTAATTTTTAAAATTGTGCTATATTTGTTATTAATAATTAGTTACTCTTTTTGAATTTGAATTTAAAAAAAAAAAAGTCTAATTTGAATCTGAAATAATTACAAGCAGCATAGTAAAAAATATAAAAATTAAAATCTTATATTGGAAATAAAATAGAAGAAGTTTGCTTGTTCCATATAAAGTAAGAAAAAAAAATTCTAAAAATATTGATACATTTTATACAAAATAAATGAAGAACATATATTTTGGACGAAGTAAAAAATATATAAAAAAATATTTATATTGAAAATAAAATGGAAGAAAAGTCTAATTGCTTATCCCATATAATGTAGAAAAAATTCAAAATATTGATATATTTTATACAAAATAATAAAAAATATATAATTTGGACGAAGTGAGAAATCTATATTATATATGTTAGATTAAAGGAGATATCTATATATTATATATAATATTATCTATACGTAATAAAATGAGAGGTAAAGATACCATAGTAAGCCAAGTGACAACATAATAAAAAGTCACTTGGCAGTTTTAGGACAAAGTTAGTTAAGTTAGGTAATAATTAATCCCTTTTTTATTTAAATTTTAAAAAATAAAATTATGCATTATTTGTTATTAATAATTAGTTACTCTTTTTGAATTTGAATTTAAATATAGAAGAAAAGTTTAATTTGAATTTGAAATAATTACAAGTAGCATAGTAAAAAAAATAAAAATTATAATCTTATATTGATACAGCTTGTTCAGACTTATACAGTATGTAGATGCGAGATTCTGATCTTATAGAAAATTCCGAATGTTGGAAATTGGGTTCTAAGACATGTGGGCTAGGTTGGATCGAGAAATTTCAGTCATGTTGTGTTATCAGACTTATATGGGATAGAGTGACGTGGGATCACCCCCGGGAATGTGCATGGTAAGGTTTTTCGGCGATTTGATGGCTTTTGGAACAACTCTTGGCACGTTCGAGGACGAACGTATGTTTAAGTGAGGGAGGATGTAACGACCCGACCGGTCGTTTTGAGCATTTACACTTTGCTCGGTTGTTTGAGGGCATGAGAGCTCTGTATTATGTATTATGACTTATGTGAATCGCCGGTTTTGATTTCAGGTTATTCAGAATTGATTTGGAAGAATGATTCTCAGCTAGAAGCTCTAAATTTGAAAGGTTTGACCAAGTTTTGACTTTTTAGTATTTGACCTCGGATTGAATTTATGATGGTTCCATTAGCTCCATTGGGTGATTTTGCACTTAGGAGCGCGTCCGGATTGTGATTTGGAGGTCCGTAGTAGAGTTTGACTCGAAATGGCAAAAAGTTGCAATTTTGGAAAGTTTGATCGGGAGTGAAATTTTTTGATATCGGGATCGGATTCCGATTCCGAAAGTAGGAGCAGGTCCGTAATGTCAAATGTGACTTGTGTGAAAAATTTGAGGTCAATCATACGTGATTTGATAGGTTTCGGCATCAGTTGTGGAAGTTTGAAGTTTCAAGTTCATTGATTCTTAAATCGAGATGTGATTCTTCATTTCAATGTTGTTATGTGTGTTTTGAGGCCTCGAATAGGTCCGTGTTATGTTATGGGACTTGTTGGTATGTTTGGACGTGGTCCCGAGGGGCACGGGCTTGTTTCGGATTGATTTCGGGCTATTTTCCCTTCATTTTGCACTACTGTATTCTGCTGGTATCTGGTGTCTCAGTTCTTCATCGCGTTCGCGAGGCAAGTGTCGCAAACGCGTAGTGTATTTAGATGGCAGTGGTATTTATTCATCGCGTTCGCGAATATTGGTCCGCGTTCGTGAAGAGTTGGGACTAGTACTCTTCGCGTTCGCATAGAGAGAGTTGGGGGTTGGAGCTGGAGCAGCTTTCTTCTTCCCGTTCGCGCGGCTCGTGCCGCATTCTTGTAGTTCCATATCTAGTGTGTATCTCGTTCCGCGAACGCGTAGAGCATTTTGGTGGCTGATATTTTTGTTCATCGCGAACGCGATGGGTATCCCGCGTTCGGGAAAGAGGATGTCTGGGCAGAAGTGTAAAGTACTCTATTTCGAGGGTTTCAGTCATTTTTGCATTTTGGGAACTATGCAGCTCGGATTGAGGCAATTTTTGAAGCAATTTTCACCATATGAATTAGGGTAAGTGTTCTCTACTCAGTTTAGATTATATTCCATGAATCCATCTTCATTTTTAGCAATTGGTTGATGAATTGGAAGAGGAAATTGGGGGGTTTTGGCCTAAAGTTTCAAAATATGAATTTTTGAGTTTTGAACACGAATTAGAACCGTAATTGAGTGAAACTAGTATGGTTGGACTCGTAATTGAATGGGTTATCGGATTTTGTGAGTTATGTCGGGTTCCGAGGTGCGGGCCCGGGTGTTATTTTTGTCCGGATTTGGGATTTGATCTAGGATTCGATCTTTATCATTTGTGATTGTTTCCTTGGGCTTCATATGATGTATTTGAGTTGTTATTGACTAGTTTTGAGCCGTTCGGAGGTCTCTATGCACGTGATGGCATTCTTGGAGCATTGCTTTGTTTGCTCGGCGTCTGGAATTGGCTTGTTTAAGATATGTAACTCTTCTAAACTTGATGGTGAGGGTATAAAACCCTGAATTATGTGCTAGTGATTGATGTTGAGGTGAAGCACATGCTAGGTGACGGGCGTGTGGACGTGCACCCTATGATTGGTGACTTCGTTGCCCTCATGGCACCGTATAGTGGCCCTACATTGTTGATATTTGTGTTCTTACCATGTTATAAAGTAATTGAGCTGTATATCATGCTAGATATCGTGTTTAGGCTTTATGCTGATATTGTTAGGACTCATAGTGGTCGTTTCTTGCTGTCATCTCACTGATTTTATTGATATTTCGTAGTCAGTCATATTCATGTATTCATATCATATCTCAATCTCAGTTGTTATTTATTGATACATCATATCATTGTTGTCGGGCTAGTTTCATGACATTGAGCGCCCGAGAGTCTGGAGAGATTGATGACTGAGTAAGGCCGATGGCCTGATTGTGAGGATATTGATGCTATAGCATGTGAGTTGTCCATGCAGCAGGTGAGTTGTCCGTGCAGATTCTGATATCGATATTATGGCATGTGAGTTGTCCGCGGATTCTAATTTGATACTATAGCACGTGAGTTGTCCGTGCAGATTATAGCGCTTGGGCTAAAGGAGCCCCTCCGGAGTCTGCACACCCCCAGTGAGCGCAGGTACCTACTGAGTGTGAGTGCCGAGTGATTGGGAGGATTGAGTGACTATGAGGACTGAGCGGCTGTGAGGACTAAGTGTCTGTGAGGACTGAGTGACTGGGATGACTGAGTGAATTGATACTCTGAGAGTATGCGTATGGTTTTATTATTGAGTTGCATCACATTGACATGCACATGACATACATGCCTAGAGATGCATTTTGCTCATGCTGTGCGGTTTCACGTCATTCATGACTTTTTATACACATTGATATGTGGTTATAGAGAGGTATTTCACACATGCTATCTGGAAAGAAAATGAAACATCATATTTACTGTTGAAAGGATTTTAGGGAACAAGTTACAGTTTTCAAACTTACTCATATTTTTGACGATTTCGGTAAAGGATTTGGGCTTTCATTGGTATACTTGAAAAGTGGAATTGTTTTCGGAAAACTATGAAAAGACTAAGCACTTTATCTCTCAGCTATTTCTTTATTTATTTGCCTTACACTATTATGAACTGCTATTGGTTATTGGTGTTGGACCCGACCTATGTTCCAGCTCGTCACTACTTTCAACCTAAGTTTAGGTTTGTTAGTTATTGAGAATATGGAGTCGGTTGTACTCATACTATACTTCCTCCACATTGCGTGCGGATTTCGGATGTCTATGTTGCTGTGTTCGACGAAAGCTGGATTGGAAGATGTACATGCGTCCAGTTGTAGCTGGCTTTTGTTCATGGTAGCCTAAGAATATATAACTCTGTTTATGTACTTTTCAAATAGAAGATGTATTTATTTCCTATCAGTTTTGAAATCTCTACTCTTAGAAGCTCATGATTTGTACTATCAGTCCTTGGAAAATGTATAAGATTTAGATAATTCCTTTATTTAATTATTTTATTAAGTTAAATGGAAATAGATAATTGTTAATTGGATTACCTAGCGGGTTGGTTTAGGTACCATCACCACAGTGCATTGCGTTGTGGTGATACCCGTTGAGTTTGCGGGGCGGTTCTCTTGTTTGATGTCATTTCCATGAGTACATTTGGAATGTTGCTTATTAGTACACGGATTGCACATGCTATGGATTTAGAATGTATTGATGTGTCATGTCACTAAAGTGGTCGTGTTGGATGAGATAAGGTCGTTGAACCTGGAATGGATACTATTGGATTTGATTATAGCATGGTTGGAAGGATAATATCGAAAGTTGGCTTAGTAATCTGCTATAGTTCTTGTTGAAGGAGAGGGAGCTCCATGACTGGTCGATTTGATGAATGATAATGAGTTTTTGCGTGTTTCTTTCATCATTGGCAGTATATGAAGGTGTTAGAACGAAGGTTTGTTTGATAAGAGGTTTATTACCGGCATTAGGTTATTTTGAGCAGCTGCTGTGATTAGTAATTATCGCTATGAGTATTTGAGTTTTGAGGTATATCATGTGATTACATCTTGGGTTACGGATATGGTTTGATACAACTGTTCAGACTTATACAGTGTGTAGATGGGAGATTCTGATCTTATAGAAAATTCTGGATGATGGAAATTTGGTTCTAAGACTTATGGACTAGGTTGGATTAAGAATTTTAGTCATGTTGTGTTACCAGACGTATATGGGATAAGGTGACGTGAGATCACCCCCGGGTATGTGCAATGTAAGGTTAATCAGCAATTTGATGGCTTTTGGAACAACTCTTGGCACGTTCGAGGACGAACATATGTTTAAGTGGGGGAGGATGTAACGACCTGACTGGTCGTTTTGAGCATTTGCACTTCGCTCGGTTGTTTGAGGGCATAAGTAGCTCCGTATGATGTATTAAGACTTATGTGAATCGTCTGTTTTTGTTTTCAGGTTATTCGGAATTGATTTGGAAGAATGATCCTCAGCTAGAAGCTCTAAATTTGAAAGATTTGACCAAGTTTTGACTTTTTAGTATTTGACCTCGGATTTGATTTCTGATGGGTCCGTTAGCTCCGTTGGGTGATTTTGGACTTACGAGTGCGTCCGAGTTGTGATTTGGAGGTCTGTCAGAGTTTGGCTCGAAATGGCGAAAATTTAGAATTTTGGAAAGTTTGACCGGGAGTGAAATTTTTGATATCGGGGTTGAATTCCGATTTCGGAAGTTGGAGAAGGTCCATAATGTAAAATGTGACTTGTGTGCAAAATTGAGATCAATCGGACGTTATTTGATAAGATCGGTTATGGAATTTTGAAGTCAAGTTCATTGATTCTTAAATCGAGGTGTGATTCGTCGTTTCGATGTTGTTATGTGTGTTTTGAGGCCTCGAGTATGTCCTTGTTATGTTCGTATTTTGTGAGTTCTGTCAGGTTCCGAGGTGCAGGTCCGAGTGTGATTTTTGGCCGGATTTGGGATTTGATCTAGGATTCGATCTTTATCATTTGTGATTGTTTCCCTGGGCTTCATTTGATGTATTTGAGTTGTTATTGACTAGTTGTGAGCCGTTAGGAGGTCGCTACACGCGTGATGTCATTCTTGGAGCATCGCTTGGTTTTCTCGGCGTCTGGAATTGGCTTGTTTAAGATAAGTAACTCTTCTAAACTTAGTGCTGTGGGTATGAAACCCCGAATTATGTGCTATGCGATTGTTGTTGAGGTGACACACTTGCTAGGTGACGGGCGTGTGAGCGTGCACCCTGTGATTGGTGACTTCATTGCCTTCATGGCACTGTATAGTGGCCCTACTTTGTTGATATTTGTGTTCTCACCATCTTATAAAGTAATTGAGCTGTACATCATGCTAGATATCGTGTTTAGGCTTTATGCTGATATTGTTAGGACCCCTAGTGGTCATTTCTTGTTGTCATCTCACTGATTTCATTGATATTTTGTAGTCAGTCATATTCATGTATTCATATCATATCTCAGTCTCAGTTTTTATTTATTGATATATCATATCAGTGTTGTCGGGCTAGTTTCTTGACATTGAGAGCCCGAGAGTCTGGAGAGATTGATGACTGAGTAAGGCCGATGGCCTGATTGTAAGGATATTCATGCTATAGCACGTGAGTTTTCCGTGCAGCACGTGAGTTGTCCGTGCAGATTCTGATATCGATACTATGGTACGTAAGTTGTCCGTGTGGATTCTAATTTGATACTATAGCACATGAGTTATTCGCGCAGTACGTGAGTTGTCTGTGCAGCACGTGAGTTATCCGTGTAGATTATAGAGCTTGGGCTGAAGGAGCCCCTCTAGAGTCTGCACACCCCAGTGAGCGCAGGTACCTATTGAGTGCAAGTGTCGAGTGTCGAGTAATTGGGAGGATCGAGTGACTGTGAAGACTGAGTGACTGTGAGGACTGAGTAACTGTGAGGACTGAGCGACTGGGAGGAGTGAGTGAATTGATACGCTAAGAGTATGTAGTTTGTTTTTTTGCTGAGTCGCATCGCATTGACATGCACATGACATACATGCTTAGAGATGCATTTTCCTCATGCTGTACGGTGTCACGTCATTCATGACTTTTACACACATTGATATGTGGTTATAGAGAGGTATTTCACACATGCTATCTGGAAAGAAATTGAAACATCATATTTACTGTTGAAAGGATTTTTGGGAAAAAGTTACAGTTTTCAAACTTACTCATATTTTTGACGACTTCGGTAAAGGATTTGGGCTTTCATTGGTATACTTGAAAAGTGGAACTGTTTTCGGAAAACTATGAAAAGGCTGAGTACTTTATCTCTGAGCTATTTCTTTATTTATTTGCCTTACACTGTTATGAACTGCTATTGGTAATTGGTGTTTGGACCGCCCTATGTTCCAGCTCGTCACTGCTTTCAACCTTAGTTTAGTTTTGTTACTTATTGAGTACATGTGGTCGGTTGTACTCATACTACACTTCCTGCATATTGCATGCAGATTTAGGATGTCTATGTTGCTGTGTTCGATGGAAGCTGGATTGGTGATGTACCTGCATCCCGGTTGTAGCTGCCTTTTGTTCGTGGTAGCCTTAGAATATTTAACTCTGGTTATGTACTTTTCAAACAGAAGATGTATTTATTTCCTATCAGTTTTGAAATCTCTACTTTTAGAAGCTCATGATTTGTACTACCAGTCCTAGGGAAATCTATAAGATTTAGATAATTCCTTTGTTTAATTATTTTACTAGGTTAAATGGAAATAAATAATTGTTAATTGGCGTACCTAGCGGGTTAGGTTAGGTGCCATCACGACTAGTGGATTTTGGGTCGTGACAGTTAGATTAAAGGAAATATCTATATATTATATAAAATATTATCTATACGTAATAAAAGGAGAGGCAAAGACATCATAGTAAGCCGAGTGACAATGTCACGACCCTAAACCCGGACCCGGTCGTGATGGCGCCTCTCGTGAAGACAAGGCCAGCCGACACATTCCCATTCAGTTTTAAGCAATTAAACATTATGAATTAAGTCTAAAACATGATAAATAATCCCAAAGTATAAGCAATGAACATTACAGTTTGCGGAAATAAACCCGACACAGCCCGATACCGGGGTATCACTAGTCATGAGCATCTATTAATACATTACAAGTCTGAAATGTCTACCAAACTATTACAGAATAACTGAAAAGAGATAGAGATGAGATAAAGGGGGAGAGGCACGGGGCTGCGAATGCCGAGCAGCTATCTAGTGAACTCCGAAATCCGCCGTGAGCTCTCAACCCTCGCAAGCAGGATCAGCAGCGCCTGAATCTGCACACGGGGTGCACAGAATAAAGTGAGTACTCCAACTCAGTGACTAATAATCATAAATAACGACTGAAAGCAAGAAATCACGTAAGGTATATTATAGGCTATAAGGAAGCAGTAAAGATGTGTAAAATTACTGAGTGCAGTTTAAACTTCATAAAACGCCTTTTTAACAATTTAAGCAAGTAAATGACATGCAAATAGGAAAAATAAACACATAAAAGGATCTTCCGTCGAGCACAGTGTCAACAAATCCGCCCCTTGGGCAATATCTCAGAAACAATACCAGCCCCTCGGGCTATATCTCACGTCACAATGGGTACCCGCGCTCACTGGGGGTGTGTAGACTCCTGGAGGGGCCCCTTATGGCCCAAGCGCAATATCAAGCCATCTCGTGGCATCATCACTAGGCTCCCGGCCTCATATCAACAAGCCACATCGTGGCGTACATATCCCAAGCCCTCGGCCTCATAATCATAATCCGAGTTTCCTCACAATATAGGCCCTCGGCCTTACTCAGTCAGAATCTCACAGCCACTCGGGCTATAGTAAAACATAGTGCTCATCCCAAATATCATCTAAAATATCATTTAAGTGTTAAAGCAGAGTAAACATGGTTGAGTTATGAAAGACAGTAGAATATAGCAAGACTGAGTTCAAGTATAAAGTCAAAACAGTGAGGAAAAATCAATAAAAGTCTCCTAAGGGTTCAAATAGTTGGCACGAAGCCCAAATATGGCATTCAGCCCAAAACATGATGATGGCAAATAGTTTTCAGTCAAATACGCGGTGAAATAGTCATTCGGGACGGACTAAGTCACAATCTCCAACCGTGCACGACCCCACGCTCGTCATCTAGCGTGTGTGTCACCTCAACATAGCACAACGACATGCAATCCGGGGTTTCATACCCTCAGGACAATATTTACAATCACTACTCACCTCAATCCGGTCTAAACTCTAGTCCGCGACGCCTTTGCCCCTCGAATCGGCCTCCACTCGCACCGAATCTATCCAAAATAAGAATCGTGACGTCAAAATATGCTAAGTGAACGAAGCCCAAGCGAAAATAATCAATATATAGCATAAATCCCGAAATTACCAAAACCCGACCCTCGGGCCCATGTCTCGGAATTCGATGAAATTTATATCAATAGATTCCTTATCTTCCCACGAGTCCATTCATATCAAAAGTTTTGAAATCCGACCACCAATGGTCCTTCAAATCCTCAATCAAATGTCTAAGTTTCCAAGCCTTAGTTTCCCCAAATTTAACCATCAAATTCCATTAATTACAGCCCTAATCCGCGAAATAATACCATAGGAACGAGTTTTAGGTCCAAAATCCTTACCTCAATGAAGCCCCCTTGAATTCTCTCTTCAAAATCGTCCAAAAAGCTCCAAAGCCGACTTAGAAATGGTGAAATAGCTCAAAAATCGCGAAGGAAATAATTATACCTTCTGGCCCAGGGATTTCGCATCTGCGGCAAAATTCCCGCTTCTGCGGTACCGCATTTGCGGTCCTTGAACTGCTTCTGCGGTTTTCACTTAAATGACCAAAATCACATCTACGATGCACAAGCCGCACCTGCGCCACCGCAGGTGCGGTTGACCAACCGCTTCTACGGTCACAGCTTCCTAGCTCCTTTCTGCTTCTGCGGTCCCTTTCATCGCATCTGCAGCATCGCACCTGCGGTCTCCAATCCACAGGTGCGGAAACACCAGAAGCAGAAAATCTGCAGCTCCTCCAAACTCCCAAACGCTCCGTCAACCATCCGAAATCACCCCAAGGCCCCGGGACCTCAACCAAAAACACAAACATACCCCATAACCTTATTCAAACTTGTACCAATCTTCAAAACACCTCAAACAACATTAAAACACCAAGGTTACATCAAATTCAAGCCTAAGATTTGAAAAATCTTCCGAATTCTACTTTTGATAAAAAATCCAACCAAACCACGTCCGAATGACCTGAAATTTTTCACACATCCCAAATGACACCACGGAACCATTGCAACTCTCGGAATTCCATTCCGACCCCTATATCAAAATTTCACCTATCAACCGGAAATCGCCAAAATACCAACTTCGCCAATTCAGGCCTAAATCTACTCCGAACCTCCAAAACACATTCCGATCACGCTCCTAAGTTCCAAATCACCTCCCGAAGCTATCCGAACCATCGAAACTCACATCCGAGCCCTCTAACGCGTGGGTCAATATCCGGTTGACTTTTCCAACTTAAGCTTCCCAAAAAGAGACTAAGTGTCTCAAACCTTCTCAAAACCCTTTCTGAACCCGATCTAACCAACCTGATCACATATAGAACCGATAAAGAAAGAAATAAGAAGCAGAAATAGGGGAAACGGAGCGGTAACTCATGAGACGACTGGCCGTTTTGTCATATCCTCCCCCTCTTAAACAAACTTTCATCCTCGAACGAGTCAAGAAACATACCTGAAGCCTCAAACAGGTGAGGATATCTGCTCCATATCTCCCGCTCGGTCTCCCAGGTAGCCTCCTCCAGGGGCCGACCTCTCTATTGCACTTTCACTGAAGCTATATCCTTTGAACTCAACTTTCGAACCTGACGCTCCAAAATAGCTGCTGGCTCCACATCATAAGTCAAATCACCATCCAACTGAACCGTACTGAAATCCAGAACATGAGGCGGATCCCCAATATACCTCCGGAGCATAGAAACATGAAATATCAGATGCACACTCGACAAGCTGGGTGGCAAAGCAAGCTCATAAGCCACCTCCCCAATCATCCAAAGCACCTCAAAAGGCCTAATGAACCGAGGACTCAATTTATCCTTCTTCCCAAATCTCATAACACCCTTCATGGGTGAAACCTTCAACGGAACCTTCTTACTAACCATGTAGGACACATCCGAACCTTCCCTTTAGCATAACTCTTTTGTCTCGACTGCGCTGTACAAAGCCTCTCCTGAATCACCTTCACCTTGTCTAAAGCATCCTGCACCAAGTCTGTCCCCAATAGCCTAGCCTTACCCCGCTCAAACCAACCAACTGGAGATCTACACTGTCTCCCATACAAAGCCTCATTTGGAGCCATCTGAATACTCAACTGGTAGCTGTTGTTATAAGCAAACTCTGCAAGCGGTAGAAACTGATCCCATGACCCTCCGAAATCAATGACACAAGCATGCAACATGTCCTTCAATATCTGAATAATGCGCTCGGACTGCCCGTTCGTCTGAGGGTGGAAAGCTGTGCTCAACTCAACCTGAGTACCCAACTCTCGCTGCACAGACCTCTAAGTGAACTGAGTGCCCCTATCTGAAATGATGGAAACTGGGACACCATGCAAACAAACAATCTCCCGGATATACATCTCTGCCAACGGCTCTGAAGAATAAGTAGTACACACAGGAATGAAGTGCGCGTACTTGGTCAGCGATCCACAATCAACCAAATAGCATCGAACTTTTTCAAAGTCCGTAGGAGTCCGACTACAAAGTCCATAGTGATCCTCTCCCACTTCCACTCTGGAATATTCATCCGCTGAAGCAAGCCACCTGGTCTCTAATGCTCATATTTCACCTGCTGACAATTGAGACACCAAGCTATAAATCCCACAATATCTTTTGTCATTCTCCTCCACCAATAATGCTGCCTCAAATCCTGATACATCTTCGCGGCACCCGGATGAATGGAATACATCGAGCTATGGGCCTCCTCCAGAATCAACTCCCGAAGCCCATCTACATTGGGCACACATATTCGGCCCTGCATCCTCAACACCCCATCATCACCAATGGTCACATCTCTAGCATCATCATGCTGAACTTTGTCCCTAAGGACAAGCAAATGAGGATCATCATACTGGCGCTCTCTGATGCGATCATATAAGGAAGACCGTGAAACCATACAAGCCAATACTCGACTGGGCTCCGAAATATCTAACCTCACGAACCGATTGGCCAAGGCCTGAACATCAACTGCAAGAGGTCTCTCCCCAACTGGAATATATGCCAAACTCCCCATACTTACCGCCTTTCGGCTCAAAGCATCGGCCACCACATTGGCCTTTCCTAGATGGTACAATATAGTAATATCATAATCCTTTAGCAACTCCAACTACCTCTGCTTCCTCAAATTAAGATCCTTCTGCTTGAACAAGTGCTGGAGGGTACGATGATCAGTAAACACCTCACAAGACACACCATACAAGTAATGCGTCCAAATCTTCAACGCGTGAACTATGGCAGCCAACTCCAAATCATGAACGGGGTAGTTCTTCTCATGGGGCTTCAACTGGCGAGAATCATAAGCAATAACTCTACCCTCCTGCATCAATACACAACTAATATCAACTCTCGAAGCATTACAATACACGCTATATGAACCTGAAGCTGATGGCAAAACTAACACTGGAGCCGTGGTCAAGGCTGTCTTAAGCTTCTGAAAACTCTCCTCACACTCGTCCGACCATACAAATGAAGCACCCTTCTGAGTCAACTTGGTCAAGGGAGATGCGATGGATGAGAATCCCTAAACAAACCGGCGATAATAACCCGCCAAACCAAGAAAACTGCGAATCTCTGTGGCTGAGGACGGTTTGGGCCAACTCTGAACCGCCTCTATCTTCTTTGGATCAACCTGAATACCCTCGCTGGACACCACGTACCCCAAGAATGCCACAGAACCAAGCCAGAACTCACACTTGGAGAACTTTGCATAAAGCTTCTCCTCCCTCAATCTCTGCAACACAACTCTCAAGTGCTACGCGTGCTCCTCTTGACTACGCGAATACACCAGAATATCATCAATGAAGACTATGACAAACGAGTCGAGATAAGGCCGGAACACGTTGTTCATCAAATGCATGAACGCTGCTGGGGCATTGGTCAGACCAAAAGACATCACCAAGAACTCGTAATGACCATATCGAGTCCTGAAAGCTGTCTTAAGAATATCCGAGTCCTGATCCTCAACTGGTGATAACCTGAACGGAGATCAATCTTGGAGAACACTCTCGCTCCCTGAAGTTGGTCGAATAAATCATCAATGTGAGGCAAATGATACTTGTTCTTAATTGTTACTTTGTTTAATTGCCTATAATCAATGCACATTCTCATAGTGCCATCCTTCTTCTTCACAAATAGAACCTGCGCGCCCCAAGGCGACACGCTAGGCCGAATAAACCCCTTCTCAAGGAGCTCCTGAAGCTGCTCCTTTAACTCATCCAACTCTGCTGGTGCCATACGATACGACGGAATAGAAATGGGATGAGTGCCCGGCACCAGATCAATACCAAATTCTATATTCCTATCCGGTGGCATGCCTGGAAGGTCAGCAGGAAACACATTGGGAGAATCCCTCACAACTGGAACAGAATCAATACTGGGAGTCTCTATACTGACATCCCTCACAAAGGCTAAGTATGAAAGACAACCCTTCCCAACCATACGTTGGGCCTTCAAGAAAGAAATCACCCTACTGGGATCAGTCAAACCTCGCCACTCAATCCGTGGCACACCTGATATAGCCAATGTGACCGTCTTAGCATGACAGTCCAGAATACCACGACACGAAGATAACCAATCCATGCCCAAAATAACATCAAAGTCCACCATACACAATAATAAAAGATCCACTCGGGTATCCATACCCCCAATAGTCACCATACACGACCGGTACACACGGTCCACAACAACAGTATCCCCACCAGGGTAGATACATGAACATGTGAAACAAGAGACTCACGGGGCGTACCCAAATAACGAGCAAAGTATGATGACACATAAGAAAAGGTGGAACCGGGATCTAATAATAAAGAGGCATCTCTGTGGCAGAGTGAAACAATACCTGTAATAACAACATCAGAAGCAATATCATCGGGTCTAGCTAGAAGTGCATAGAAACGGGCCTGACCGCCACCTGATCGACCCCCCCTCTAGGGCCACGCCTAGTTGACTGACCTCCACCCCTAGCTAGCTGGGTGGGTGGTGGTGAAGTAACTGGCGCTGAAGCCGATGACTGACCTCTCTACTGAGACGAACCCACAAGACGACGAGGACACTGCCTCCACATATGACCCATCTCTCTACACTTATAGAAACTCCCAGGTGCTGGAGAAGGGGACTGAAGGGAACCCCTAGCACCTGAATGACTAGCTGATGCACCTGGCATAGAAGAGCCCTGAACTGAGGGAAAACAGGACGAACTCTGAGCTGGAAGGGCACTAAGTGATGACTGGCCCTGATGAGAACTGTGAGAACCATGACCCAATGATGCCCCACGATAACCTGGGCGAGCTGACTGAGCATGCCTGAATGGACGTCCTCTGCCGTGCTGCAACTGACCTCTCGAAGGAGCACCACTATAACTACCAGATCCTCGAGTCCTCTTGGCCTCCCTCTTCGCTCTCTCCTGGCGACGAACAGACTCAATCTCTCGAGCAATGTCTACAACCTCCTCAAATGTAGCACCAGACACCCTCTCCCTGGTAATGAGAATACGAAGTTGATAAGTGAGGCCATCAACAAGCCTCCTAATCCTCTCTCTATCTGTCGAAACCAACCAAATAGCATGACAAGCTAACTCGGAGAACCTCATCTCATACTGCGTCACAGTCATCTCTCCCTGACGCAACCACCCAAACTCCCTACGCAGCTCCTCTCTGCGAGACTGCGGGACATACTTCTCCAGAAAGAGAACGGAGAACTGCTGCCAGGTAAGGAGTGCTGCCCTAACAGGCCTATGCCTCTCAAATGCCTCCCACCAAGTGAAGGCAGCTCTAGAAAACTGATAAGTAGTGAAAGCGACCCCGCTGGTCTCCAGAATACCTGCTGTACGAAGCATCCTCTAACACTTATCTAAGAAACCCTGGGCATCCTCGCCCTCTGCACCACTGAAGGTCGGAGGCTGAAGTCTACCAAACCTCTCCAACCCGCGCTGCTCGTCCTCTGGCATGGTAGGAACTACATAGTCTTGAGCGGCTGCAATCGGCTGGGCTAGATGTGCCCCCGGTGTTTGAAGTCCCTGCACGACCAGCTTTTTTGTGCGAGTGGCGGGAGTCTGATGCCTCCCCCGGCCTGAGAAGTAGCTGCGACTGTAGTGACTGAAACCGCCTGAGCTAGGCCAGCGCAAACTGATGGAATCTGAGCCAAGGCCTCCTGAAGACCCGGAATCACAATGGGCACAGCTGGTGCCTGAGCTGGTGCTGCTGGAGCATCCACAACTGGGACCTGATCCGGAACTGGGGCGGCTGGTGCATCTGTAGGTGCTGCCCTAGCTGCTGTGCGAGCCACTGCCCCTATCGCAACCACGACCGCGTCCTCGGTCTCTAGTGGCCACAGCTGGTGGTACTGGTGGTCGTCCATCCTGACCGGTAGCGCGTGTCCTCACCATCTGTGAGAGAATAGAATAATAGAAGTTTAATACCCAGGTCCAGAAATTCGCACGACAAGATATTCAAGAATATGAAGTTTTTCCTAAAGGTTTTGCAACCTCTCGAGGATAAATACAGACGTCTCCGTACCGATCCACGACACTCTACTAAACCTGCTCATGACTCGTGAGACCTATGTAACCTAAGCTCTGATACCAACTTGTCACGACCCTAAACCCGGACCCGATCGTAATGGCGCCTCTCGTGAAGACAAGGTCAGCCGACACATTCCCATTCAGTTTTAAGCAATTAAACATTACGAATTAAGTCTAAAACATGATAAATAATCCCAAAGTATAAGCAGTGAACATTACAGTTTGTGGAAATAAATCTAACATAGCCCGATACCGGGGTGTCACTAGTCATGAACATCTATCATTACACTACAAGTCTGAAATGTCTACCAAACTATTACAGAATAACTGAAAAGAGATAGAGATGAGATAAAGGGGGAGAGGCACAGGGGCTGCGAACGTCGAGCAGCTACATCGTGAACTTTGAAATCCGCCGGGAGCTCTCAACCCTCGCAAGCAGGATCAGCAGCGCCTGAATCTGCACACGGGGTGCAAGGAGTAATGTGAGTACTCCAACTCAGTGAGTAATAATCATAAATAAAGACTGAAAGCAAGAAATCACGTAAGGCACATTATAGGCTATAAGGAAGCAGTAAAGATCTGTAAAATTACTGAGTGCAGTTTAAACTTCATAAAACGCCTTTTTAACAATTTAAGCAAGTAAATGACAGGAAAATAGGAAAAATAAACACATAAAAGGATCGCCCCTCGGGCACAGTGTCAACAAATCTGCCCCTCAGGCAATATCTCAGAAACAATACCAGCCCCTCGGGCTATATCTCACATCACAATGGGTACCCGCGCTCACTGGGGGTGTGCAGACTCCTGGAGGGGCCCCTTACAGCCCAAGCATAATATCAAGACATCTCGTGGCATCATCACTAGGCTCTCGACCTCATATCAACAAGCCACCTCGTGGCGTACATATCCCAGGCCCTCGGCCTCATAATCATAATCTGTGTTTCCTCACAACTTAGGCCCTCAGCCTTACTCAGTCAGAATCTCATAGACCCTCGGGCAATAGTAAACCTTAGTGCTCAGCCCAAAATATCATCTAAAATATCATTTAAGTGTTAAAGCAGAGTAAACATGGCTGAGTTATGAAAGACGGTAGATTATAGCAAGACTGAGTTCAAGTATACAGTCAAACCAGTGAGGAAATATCAATAAAAATCCCCTAAGGGTTCAAATAGTTGGCACGAAGCCCAAATATGGCATTCAGCCCAAAACATGATGATGGCAAATAGTTTTCAGTCAAATACGCGGTGAAATAGTCATTCGGGACGGACTAAGTCACAATCTCCAACCGTGCACGACCCCACGCTCGTCATTTAGCGTGTGCGTCACCTCAACATAGCACAACGACGTGCAATCCGGGGTTTCATACCCTCAGGACAATATTTACAATCACTACTCACCTCAATCCGGTCTAAACTCTAGTCCGCGACGCCTTTGCCCCTCGAATCGGCCTCCACTCGCACCGAATCTATCCAAAATTAGAATCACGGCATCAAATATGCTAAGGAAACGAAGCCCAAGCAAAAATAATCAATTTATAGCATAAATCCCAAAATTACCAAAACCCGACCCCCGGGCCCACATCTCGGAATTCGATAAAATTTACATCAATAGATTCCTTATCTCCCCACGAGTTCATTCATATCAAAAGTTTTGAAATCCAACCACCAATGGTCCTTCAAATCCTCAATCAAAGGTCTAAGTTTCCAAGCCCTAGTTTCCCCAAATTTAACCCTTAAATTTCATTAATTACAACCCTAATCCGCGAAATAATACCATGGGAACGAGTTTTAGGTCCAAAATCCTTACCTCAATGAAGTCCCCTTGAATTCTCTCTTCAAAATCGTCCAAAAAGCTCCAAAGCCGACTTAGAAATGGTGAAATAGCTCAAAAATCGCGAAGGAAATAACTTATACCTTCTGGCCCAGGGATTTCGCATCTGCGGCCAAATTCCCGCTTCTGCGGTACCGCATTTGCGGTCCTTGAACCGCTTCTACGGTTTTCACTTAAACGACCCAAATCGCATCTGTGATGCACAAGCCACACCTGTGCCATCGCAGGCGCAGTTCACCAACCGCTTCTGCGGTCACAGCTTCCTAGCTCCATTCCGCTTCTGCGATCCCTTTCATCGCATCTACGGCATCACACCTGCGGTCCCCAATCCGTAGGTGCGGAAACACCAGAAGCAGAAAATCTGCAACTCCTCCAAACTCCTAAACTCTCCGTCAACCATCCGAAATTACCCCGAGGCCCCCGGGACCTCAATAAAAAACACAAACATACCTCATAACCTTATTCAAACTTGTACCAACCTTCAAAACACCTCAAACAACATTAAAATACCAAGATCACATCAAATTCAAGCCTAAGATTCCAAAAATCTTCCAAATTCCGCTTTTGATAAAAAACCCAACCAAACCACGTCCGAATGACCTGAAATTTTGCACACACATCTCAAATGACACCATGGAACTACTGCAACTCTCTGAATTCCATTCCGACCCCTATATCAAAATCTCACCTATCAACCGTAAATCGCCAAAAAACCAACTTCGCCAATTCAAGCCTAAATCTACTCCGAACCTCCAAAACACATTCCGATCACGCTTCTAAGTCCCAAATCACCTCCCGAAGCTATCCGAACCATCGGAAATCACATCCAAGCCCTCTAACACATGGATCAACATCCGGTTGACTTTTCCAACTTAAGCTTCCCAAAAAGAGACTAAGTGTCTCAAACCTTCTCAAAACCCTTTCCGAACCCGAGCCAACTAACCCGATCACATATAGAACCGATAAACAAAGCAATAAGAAGCAGAAATGGAGAAAACGAAGTGGTAAATCATGAGACGACTAGCCGGGTTGTCACAGACAACCTAATAAAGAGCTGCTTAGCAATGTAGGACAAAAGATTTATTATTCATAAAATTAAGCCAAGTGCCAAGATATTACAAAGCCACTTGATAAACTTTACATTATTCATGAAAAAAATTTAAATATAAAAAAATTTACCTAGATATAATTATAAAGTCAGTAAAGAATATACAAAAGTGTTATTTATAAATTCAGAAAATTTAGATAATGTGAATAATACAAGGCTTATCTATTTAGACTTTTGAACAAAACAATAAAAGGATTCTCTCTTTATAATTTTAATGAATTCAAAATATAATTTAATAAAAAAATAAGGCTATTTAAATAATAAGTAAAATACTAAATGCAAAAAACTAATCAAATATAGAAGTAGAAGAAATATACAAAAGATATATATAATTTAAATTAATTGGAAAAAACAATTTAAATAATATCACTCAATTTTTTTAAAATTCCCTCAAAATTTAGTAGGATATATAGTGTTTTCACACTTCCTCTTTAGTGTGACTTGAACCCCGGTCCTAACGGTCGTGGATGTAGGTGCTTTACCAACTGAGTAAACCTCACATGTCTTACTAAAAGAATTTATTGACAAATTGAGACAATTGACGGATTTTAAATGAATTCTGTGCCAAATGTCATCACCATAACATGTCAGTTTTAAATTTTTAGAATAAAACTATAACAAAAATTTCAAAATTATTTTAAAATAGAGATAGAAAATTAAAATTAAAATTAAAAAAATTAAACCTTCCAACTTTTTTTTTTTTTTTTTTTTTAAAAAGTAGTACTTTCTCCCACGTTTAAGAAAAATTAATTACTTCCTCCCACGTTTGTTTGATAGTTTTTTTATATATTTATTAAACTTTCCAATGCAAAAAAAAAATTAATATTTTCTCCTGCAATTTTTGTGCTGCAGTTTGTAATTCATTTATATACTTAATATTCTTTTACACAGAAACACGAAATAAGGAGAGAGAGAAAAAAATACTCAAAGTTCAACCCCACGACTAATGTCTTCTCAAACGTTGCCTTGCAACAATAATTTTAAACTACCTTCATAATTGATTCTTATCCACGTTCTCCTATGCAAATAATTATTTATGTGGTTTCTTCTTTCAAATATCCTATTAAGCCGAGTAACAACCTAATAATAAGTCATCTGGCATTACTTAAGACAATTAACAATATTAAAATAAGATAAGTAAATGATGTAATAAAATTAGTTAGTTTAGAATTATTGTTGTTAATTTTGCTAGTATGATTGTGAAATACGGAATTTTTAATTACATTAGGCGTTGAAGTTTTTTTTATGATTTTGGTTGCTAAGATATGCGAAAGTTGGATGTAATTTTGTAACTATCAACATGAAAATCTACAAAATTATGCAAGTGGAAAAATGCCTAAAAATTAATTTAACATTTAAATTTCAAGAGATAAGTAATTAACTTTATTCCTCGAAAACACTGAATCCCAAAACTCATGTCTTTAAAAAAAAAAAAACTATTGCCTTTAACTCCACCACCAATATCTTCTTGAATAAAAATCTATTATTCTTAAAATTTCTATTTGATCCGACTATGCGAGCAAATTCCAGCATTCTCACAAATGACGATTGTCACGATTCAAAAATCACAAGTCGTGAAGGCACCTAACTCAACCCGCTAGGTAAGCCAACTAACAGAAAATACAACTCAACTGAGATTATAAGAAAATAGAGAATAGATAACTGAACATTTAAAATTTACTCAAGATCTGGTAGTACGACTCATGAGCTTCTAAAACTTGGAATTTACAAGCTGATACGAATAAATACATGTTCTATTTGAAAGATACATAAACGGAATAGTAAAACCTAAGCTACCAAGGATAAGAGACAACTATATCCGTAATGCGCGAACATCTTCATAATCACCACCCGACATCACCAGTAACTCTGCTCCAGAAATCTGTACACATCGTACAGAAGTGTAGTATCAGTATAACCGACCCCATGTACTGGTAAGTATTTCGTCTAACCTCGTCGAAGTAGTGATGAGGGTTTTAGTTAAAAGATGCTTGATGTTATAACCTGCACATTAGATTAACAGTATAGACAGTTCAAACATAACAGATAAGAGTACTGTATACAACTCTACGAGACAGTCAACAACTACTAGAAGGAATCACAGTAGAAGATTTACAATCTTTCCTGGTATGAGAAGTATATCCAAGATATCATGTCAAATGGCACGGTAACACCCTTCGTGCTTCTATCTCTTCCTCACCATATATAAATAATTTATGTGTCAAATCAATTAGCACGGCAACACCCTTCGTGCTTAAACTTCCCCTTCCAAATGTATGTATAACAGAACCAACCAGATGACAGAAATACCAATAATAGGAATTATAAAGTAGAAAATACGCAAGTAGCAACAATGGACGATGATATACATGTGGGTAATAGTAAAAGACTAGGCAGAAGTGCGTGAGTAATAACAACAATTGGAAAATAAGTAATATCAACTTCAATTAACTAGCATAATGGAGGCCTAAGTACAAATATAAAAAATAAGAAGGAAACACATGATCTTTACAAGTGAACAAGTAAGGGCATGAATGACTAGCATGGTGGAAGGCTTATACTAAAATGCAACAAAATAGATACGACATGCGTATAATTATAAAAGCAGAAAATAGGCATAGCATTTACAAGTCTAGCAAGTAGAAGGTATGAGCAACACAATAACAATTGAGATAGAGATCAATGACAGAAGGTAAAGACATGATCGTATACACAGAAGACTAATATCAAACATAATGCATGTCCTCATCCTCGTCTGCACGGAAACACCCATCGTGCCATGACCTCACGATAACATACAAGCATAACAATATAAATAAAATCACACGATATCACCCTTCATGCTTTTACACTCAAATGATATGGCACGGCATCACCCTTCGTGCTTTTACTCTCAATATGTGGCACAACATCACCTTTTGTGCTTTTACTCTCAATAATGTGGCACGACATTACCTTTTTTGCTTTCCACTCTCCCTCACATGATAATGTGTAAACAATGGAACGGCATAACCCTTCGTTCTTTAAAATCTTCCTTAACAAGCATATATATATTAATGAAAAATAAGACAGGAAGCATAAATAATATCAAGGAGAGTGTTTTAACGAATATTCCAAACAAATCCCAATCACAACTTTCCAAGTAAACAATGATTCATAACCCTCAAGAACCATATTATTCAAATACTTCCACAAATCTCACAAAATAATCCACAACACAAGTATAGAGTCTAGTATCTCAAGAATACAATCGTAGTAATGTAGTAATGATTTCGCACAGAGATGACCGAATTAGACACATCAATGTATTCTCAGAATTTCCATCAAGTTTGGTCAAGAGCCAAGTCTTGATTTCTATCATTTAATATTATGTTCTTAGTATCTATGAGTCAAGTAAGGCATGAAGCTGGAGGTCACGGAATTCTACAAACATAAATATAACATAATCCACCCCCCGAGCATGATTAACCCTAGCACATACATATATGCTCGTCACCTCATATATGTATCACCCCGCATGTAGCAAACAAGGACAAATAGGAGGAAAAATTCCTTCAGCCGGGTGTTGCGGCACAGATCGATGATGGATCAACTATGTCTTTTGAGGCTTTATGAAGACTGGATAGGTTTACCAAGCTTTTCCCAATTCACTTTAGTGGTGCATCTTCGGAGGATCCCCAGGACTATATGGACAGTTGTCATGAGGTATTACGGAACATGGGGATAGTGGAGACCAATGGGGTCGACTTTGCTGCATTTTATTTGTCGGGTTCCGCCAAGAAATGGTGGAGGGATTATATGTTGACCAGGCCAGCGGGGTCGCCGACTCTTACTTGGAATCAATTTTCTTAGCTATTTCTTGAGAGTTCCTTCCTATCACTCAGAGAGAGGACTATTAGAGGCAGTTTGAGTGCCTGCAGCAGGGCTCTATGACTATCACTCAATACGAGACTCTATTTGTGGATCTGAACTGTCATGCTATTCTTCTGCTTCCGACCGAGAGAGATAGAGGGTGAGGAGGTTTATTGAGGGACTTGCTCAGCCTATCAGATTGTAGATGGCTAAGGAGACTGGGAGTGAAATTTCATTCCAGGCGGCAGCCAATGTTGCCAGGAGAGTCGAGATGGTAATATCTTAGGGGAGTGGTCAGGGATCTGACAAGAGGCCACATCACTCCAGTGGATTCAGTGGGTCCTCATCTAGAGGCCGAGGTACTTTTGGTAGAGACCATCCTCCCAGGCCGTTCCATTCAGCACTCCAGGCATCCCATGGTGCTTCAGGAAGTCGTGGTCCTCATATGCATTATTTTGATCAGCTAGCCTACAGTGCACCACTAGCTCTTATTAGTTCACCTCCGCTCCAAAATTTTTAGGGTGGTTATGCAGGTCGACCGGGTCAGTTTTAGGGTTAGTAGTCACAGAAATCGAGGTCTTGTTATACTTGTGAAGATCTGAGACACATTTCTAGGTTTTGTCCTCGAGCATCAAGCAGTTCTCAGCATCAGGGTCCTCGTGCCATGGTCCCGGCACCGAGTGTTTCACCGCCCGCTTAGCCAGCTAGAGGTAGGGGTCAGACAGCTAGAGGTGGAGGTCAGGCCGCCAGAGGTGGAGGCCAACCAGATAGGGCCTGTCCTCGAGATGTAGTTTAGAGTGTTGGGTCCTAGCCCCGATGCTATGCTTTTCCAGCCAGGACTGAGGCTAAGTCATCTGACGGGGTTATCACAAGTACGGTTTCAGTTTGCAGTAAGGATGCCTCAGTACTATTTGATCCGAGTTCTACTAATTCGTATGTGTCGTCCTATTTTGCTTCATATTTGGTTGTTCCTCGTGATTCTTTGAGTGCCCCTGTGTATGTATCCACCCCTGTGAGAGATGCTATCATTGTAGAGCGCATTTATCGTTCGTGTGTGGTTACCATTGGGAGTCTTGAGACTCGTGTAGATCTCCTACTTCTCGATATGGTCGATTTTGATGTCATTTTGGGGGTGGATTGGCTGTCACCTTATCATGCTATATTGGATTATCACGCCAAGACGGTGGCCTTAGTCTTGCCGGGGTTGCCTCGATTGGAGTGGAGAGGGACTCCAGACCATTCTACCAGCAGGATTATCTCTTATGTGAAGGCTCGGTATATGGTCGAGAAGGGGTGTCAAGCTTATTTAGCTTATGTCCGTGATTCAGGTGCGGAGGTTCCTTCCATGGATTCAGTACCGGCCAGTCGTGAGTCTCCATAGGTGTTTCTTGCAGACCTTCCAAGGATTCCACCTGACAGAGATATCAACTTCTATATTGATTTGGCTCCGGGCACTCAACCCATTTCCATTTTGCCATACCGTATGGCCAGAGTTGAAAGAATTGAAGGAGCAGTTGCAAGATTTACTTGATAAGGGCTTCGTTAGACGTAGTGTCTCACCCTGGGGAGCGCCCGTGTTATTTGTGAAGAAGAAGGATGGATTGATGAGGATGTGCATAGATTATCGGTAGTAGAACAAAGTCACCATCAAGAACACGTATCCATTACCAAGGATTGACGACTTATTTTATCAGCTTCAGGGTGCCAAAGTGTTTTCAAAAATTGATTTGAGGTATGGCTATCATCAGTTGAGGATTAGGGCATCTGATGTCCCTAAGACAGCTTTTCGGACTCGGTATAGGCATTATGAGTTTCTAATGATGTCATTTGGGCTGACCAATGCCCCAAAAACATTTATGGATTTGATGAACCGGGTGTTCAAGCTCTATTTGGATTCCTTTGTGATTGTGTTTATTGATGATATTTTGATCTACTTTCGCAGCCGAGAGGAGCATGAGCAGCACCTTCGGATCATTCTTTAGACTGTGAGAGACAGCCAGTTATATGCTAAGTTTTCAAAATGTGAGTTTTGGTTGAGCTCAGTCGCCTTCTTGGGGCACGTTGTATCAACAGAGGGTATTCAGGTGGATCCTAAGAAGATTGAGGCAGTCAAGAACTTGCCTAGACCCACATCAGCTACAGAGATCCAGAGTTTCTTGGGATTGGTGGGTTATTACCGTCAGTTTTGTGGAGGGGTTTTCATCTATAACAGCACCGTTGACCAGGTTGACCCAGGAGGGTGCCCCATTCAGATGGTCAAATGAGTGTGAGGCGAACTTTCAGAAGCTCAAGACAGCTTTGAATACGGCGCTAGTGTTGCCCACAGGTTTAGGGTTTTATATAGTATATTGTGACGCATCTTGTATTGGGCTTGGTGCGGTTTTGATGCAGGATTGTAGGGTGATTGCATATGCGTCGTCGAAGCTGAAGGTTCACGATAAGAATTAACCGGTTCATGACTTAGAGCTTGCAACCATTGTTCACGCGCTGAAGATTTAGGAGTCTAACAACGAAATCCATAGTGATACGCTCCCACTTTCACTCAGGAATCTCTATCTTCTGAAGCAAACCACCCGGTCTCTGATGCTTGTACTTTACTTGCTGACCATTTAGACACCAAGCTATATGTGGCACTATATCTTTCTTCATTCTCCTCCACCAATAATGTTACCGCAAGTCCTGATACATCTTGGCAGCGCCCGGATGAATAGAATACCGGGAACTGTGGCCCTCTTCTAGAATCAACTCATGAAGTCCATCCATATTTGGCACACAAACACGACCATGCATCCTTAAAACTCCATCATCTCCAACCGTAACCTGCTTGGCATCTCCATGCCGCATTGTATTCCTAAGGACAAGTAAATGAGGGTCATCATACTGTCGCTCCTTGATGCGCTCAAACAATGAAGATCGAGCGACTGTACAAGCTATAACACGACTAGGCTCAGAAACATCCAACCTCACGAACTGATTGTCCAAGGCATGAACACCTAAAGCAAGCGGTCTCTCACCGACTGGAATGTACGCAAGGTTCCCCATACTAACTGACTTCCTACTCAAAGCATCGGCCACCATATTGGCCTTCCTAGGATGATACAAGATGGTTATATCATAGTCTTTCAATAGATCTAACCACCTCCCCTACCTCTAATTGAGCTCCTTTTGCTTGCACAAATACTGCAAACTCCGATGATCCGTGAACACCTCACACGACACGCCATAAAGATAGTGCCTCCATTTTAGAGAAAGTTCGATGCAGTTTGGGTTATTATGGATAGAGTGACCAAGTCAGCGCATTTCATTCCTGTGCCAGCTACCTATTCTTCAGAGCGGTTGGCAGAGATTTATATCCGCGAGATCGTTCATCTTCACGTAGTGCCTGTGTCTATCATTTCTGATCGAGGTACGCAGTTTACCTCGCATTTCTGGAGGTCAATGTAGCATGAGTTGGGCACGCGGGTTGAGCTGAGCACTGCATTTCATACTCAGACGGACGGGCAGTCCGAGCGCACTATTCAGATATTGGAGGATATGCTCCCTGCATGTGTTATTGACTTCGAAGGTTCGTGGGATCAGTTCTTGCCGCTAGCGGAGTTTTCCACAACAACAGCTATCAGTCGAGCATCCAGATGGCCCCCTATGAGGCATTATATGGTAGACGGTGTCGATCGCCAATTGTGTTACGCCCCGAACCTGGGGAGGCGTGGCTGGCACCGGTGCCGCACTGGCCCGAGCGAACCACTCTGCAACTTTTTTCTTCTTTGTAACTATCATGGTCCAACATGGCCACAACTCGTGATGTATAACTTGTAAGTGGGAAAACACTGTAACACTAAACCATTTCTCTTAAAACATAAATACATATGGGCCGTCAAGGCCACTGACATATTGTACAAAATGAACCTCTGTCTACAAAGCCTCTAAGATTATTTGACATCAAATGAGACAGGGTACCGGCCTGCCCATAAGTTTGTAGTAAAACTCTGACACGATGACTCATGGACTCGGCTGCTCTCCGAATGAGGTGGAGTCTTACCAATCCTTCGCTGAATGTCAATCTCATCTACTATGAGGGCTCGTCAAATTGATTATCTATACCTGCAGGTATGAATGCAGCATCCCCAACAAAAGGACGTCAGTACGAATAATGTACTGAGTATGTAAGGCAGAACAGAAACATAACAATAAGTCAACATTAATTAAAGACATATAAGAATCAACCTGAATCTCTGAAGTGCCACCGTCTATGCATACTTATCATACTTACATATATAATGCTTTTCTTTGAGACTATTTCTATTATCCATATCATATGATTCATGACTGCTGTAAGGCCCCGTGAAAACTTGTACTCAAAACTTAAAAGCTCGTAGTGCCAAATTATGAATATGTGTTAGGACCGCGGTTTGGACCCTTTTGTACTGATCTATGCATTTAAAAATCAAGGATCAAAGTTTTCCAGAAAGGTGCAATTATGCGGTCTAGAATGCGGTCGCATACCAGGTATGCAGACCGTATATCTGCGCAGAGTGAGTCAGTGTGTTGGCCAAATTTGAAGTCAAGTATGCGGTCAAGTATGCGATCGCATAATCAAAATGCAGACCGCATAGTCGTCGCATAATTTCCTTAGGAGNGTCCAATTTTCTAATTTAAACTTGACCCCTACTCGATATATCCGGTGTTACTAGCTCATTTTGTAGCATATTTCCTTGATGCTTTTAAGAGAGAGAGAGGGTCTTAGAGAAGGAAAGTGCTTCCCATCAAAATTTCTCCATAGAACCTTGCTAATCATTCAAGATAATCAAGTGAGGCATCTAATTCTTCACACCAAGAGGTAAGAAACTTGACCCCTAATCTCTGGTTTCAAAATTCACACTAGAAGGAGTACTTAGCTTGGGGGTTCATGGGTATAAGAATGAATTTCTTGCATGCATATCAAACTTTAGGGTACTGGGAGTTAGTGAACTAAAGAGAAAGCAATTGGGGTATAAAATGATAAAAATTTCTCCCAAAAGAGACCTAAGATCATGATGCACCTTTAGTGCTTGATAATATGCTTGAACCAAGCTAGAATCTCAATCTCATCTCTAATTCTCGATTTAATTTGTAATTCTTACTCAATAGATCAAAGTGCTAAGAGTTCCGGAATTTGTAAAAAGTAAGGAAAGCTATATCGAGGTATGTATGGCTAAAACCCCCTTTTATTAGAAATTGAGCTCCGTTGGCATTTACGCAAGTGTGGTAAGACTAGAATTGGTTGATGTATTGATTGTTATTTCACATTGTTTGATTGTTATTTCACATTAATTGATTCGCAAATGTATTCATGTATGTACATGAAGGATGTGCCTCAATGTGAGTAATATTCTATTCGTGATATTTAGAAAAGTGTAAAGAATACGAATCATGTGTTGAAATGCCTAGGCTATAAGCTGAGATTAAAACTGGAATTATCATGTTAATTGTGTGTAAGCTTACCTATGTTTGTAACTTGAATTGCTTGTGTGTGCCTATGGCCATAATATTGCAAGATGGACATCGGAATTGGAATGATGTGATAGTTGTGGCCCTAAGTGCCAATGAATTGATGTGATCTATGTGAAATAAAGATTCAAACGAGATGATTAACGAGAAAGGAACAATGCCTAGATAAGGCGGCCTAGCCGATCAGGCCGTGATCGGACACCATGCCGCACACATGGTGGTGATGTGCAGATATTGAATTCCGAAAAAGGGAAATGAAATAGTGATAGAGGTATATGTCTCAAATGAGGCGACCTAGTCGATCGGGTCGTGATCGGACTCCGCTCAAGATATCGGTGGTGTTGAGAACAGTGATGAGCATATGAAAGAAATGCCCCAACTAAGTTATGGAAATTATGTGGAAGATTATATGGTTCATTTATGTGATGATGTGGTGTCCGGTTAAAACCTTTGATTTACTCTTGTGATTTCTTTGTTCTTGCTTGATAGTTCTTTCTAGTAAAATGGTGTTTAGTTATACATACTAGTGCTATTCGATGGCACTAACGTCTCTTTTGCCGGGGGCGCTATGTCTTTAAATGGATGTAGGTGTTTCTATAGCAGGCAGTGTTGGTCGCAGCTAGTGCCGCATCATCCTTTCAGCTGACTTGGTGAGCCCCACTTCGTTCCGGGGTCCTGTTTCATCTGTTTATCATGTACTTTATATTTGAGGTATAGCAGGAGCCTTGTTACCGGCATTTCAATATTACATTACTCTTCAGTTATGTTTAGAGGCTCCGTAGACAGGTTGGGTATTGGAATTAAAGTAGAAATATTGATGTTTGGCAAAGATTTATAACACTTGTAATATTTTGATATTTATGATTTAATCTGCTAATGGAAATGAAATGGAAGTTGTTAATAAAACACTTACTAAGTACAATTAATGGAGTCCATCTCCTATTTATTCATGAATCGGTTTGGGTAGAATGAAACCTATCAGGCTTGCTCAGTCGGGTTCTTTCGGTTAAGCGCCGGTCGCGCTCCTCGATTTTTGGGGCGTGACAACTGCCCAACTGATCAATGGTAACTGCCCGACCGGCCGTAACACGGTGATAAATGTAGACTGCCCGATCGACTGTAGCTCGATGATAAATATATAACTGCCCAACCGGCCGTAGCTCGGTGGTAAATGCATGACTTCCCGACCGGCCGTAGCTCGGTGGTAAATGAATATGCATGACTGCCCAACCGGTGGTAATAATGATACATAACTGCCCAACAGGTGGTAGCTGCCCGACCGACCGTAGCGCGGTGGTAAATGCATGACTGCCCGACCGGCCGTAGCACGATGGTAAACAAATATGCATGAAGATGCATGTACATGAATCACTATATTATATACATTAACATCTTTATTAAATAACTAAATAGGTAACTAGAAACATACTTAGACATGCTTGAATATTACTTTACGGGAATGAATAACATAGAAATCCTTAACTGCTAAGAGTAGACCATTTATGGAATAGCATTACATTTACGTATCGTTACTTGGATCATGCCAAAAGAAAGAAGGGATAGCCTTAACATACCTGAGCCAATTCTCTTGAGAAAGATTACACCGTACAAAATTTGCAAAAATCTCACGCTACATTGACAAGGTGGAGTGATTTGAAAGCTCGTTTATCATACTTACATCACCTCACAGGCTACAATGTAAATTGCTGTTGTCCAGTGATTTTCACTGCCTGCTGAAATGCAGGCTTAAGGATTTTTCCGCCCCAGCATATCAGAAACTACTTCTTTCAACCCTAGATAGACAACACAGTGCAGTGAATTCCAACCCAAATTGTCATGTTCCTCCCATAAAGATTTATTCCATTACGATACTGATCACGAAATATGGATATGTGTACGTCAAATATGATACATGGTTATTCCATCTGCACTCTTGAGATCTTCATACAAATTAGTATTAAATCATTCAATAGGAAAAGCTCCTAGCACTACTAGAAATCCAGAAAAAAGCGACCACAAAAAGCGACTAAAGTTGGTCGCTTACAGGTAAAAAAGCGATCAAAAAGCGTCCAAACAAGGCTGATCGATATTTTGCTGGTCCCTTTACCTTAGGGACCAAAGTTGGTCGCTAATTAGCGACCAACTTTGGTCTCTAAGGTAAAAGGACCAAATATTCCGGGTAAACAATATAACGACCAACTTTGGTCACTTTAATATTTTAATAATATAAATTTAGCGACCAAAGTTGGTCGCTCTATTTAAATTACGTTTTTTTATTTATTGTTAATCAAAATATAGCGACCAACTCTGGTCTGTAAACAGAATATTATATTTTAAAATCTGAAAAATAGAGACCAAAGTTGGTCGCTATTTTTTTTATTTTTTTTTTATTTTTTTAGACATAAGCGACCAACATTGGTCGCTAATTTCAAGAATTTAATTATTTTTTAAACATAAGCGACCAAAAATTGGTCGCTATTTTCCAGAAATTATTTTTTTAATAGACTAGCGACCAAAGTTGATTGCTTTTTAAGAAAACTGGGTTAATTAGTGACCAACCTTGGTCGCTATTGCCCAGAAATTAATTGTTCTAAATAGAAAAGCGACCAACAAGCGACCAAAGTTGGTTGCTTTTCTAGGTATAATTTTGGCAGAAACTGCCTGTTTTGGCAGCTACCACCTGCCAGCATACCAAATCCCTATTACAAGCAACAATAATAACAATACCAACAACAAAACCAACAACAACACAACAACAACACAACAACAACAACAAAACAACAACAACATTAACAACAACACTAAAACCAACAAAGTATAAAGTTCAATAGAACTAATGCATTAAGCTAACCAAACTAAGTTAAATGTTATTACAAGCCCATTCGAAAACCGATTCTATTTGTCTAGTTCAAAGTGTATAAAAGTCAAGGAATTTTTTGTACATCATTATCATCACCGTCTGATGAACTTTCATCACCAAGTCGGTATCCAGAACGGTGTACTTGTCGAGGACGGGAAGAACGATCACGGGGAGAACGGGAGGAACGAGCACTTGGAGGACGGGAGGAACGAGCACGAGGAAGGCGAGCCTCTGGCGATGACTCACGAGATCGGGGAATCGAAAAATGTCCAGAAGCTAGGAGAGATTTGAGTTGCTCTTGCATGCCCTGGCACTAAGCTTGCATGCCAATATACTGAGCATCTCTAAGTTTTTCTCTTTCCTTGGCCGCTTCTAGCTCGGATGTGAGCTTTGTCACAGTCTCCCGCATAGCGGAGAGGTTCTCCCCATCAAGTTTCTCGGCTTGCGAGAAAGTCCCTATTCCTTGCATTCCACACTTGTAGCGATGGAATTTCTTAGTAGGAAGCCCGTATACCTTCCCCCATTTTGGACCGCCAGTAGTCTCCGTCCACATTCTTTCAGCATCCTCGTCCGAAGGTTGGATTGGCTCGCCCGACTCATTAGGTGGCTGACTACGTATGAATTGCTCCACTTCAGTTGTGAAGCGACCCTATAAGAAAAATTACGTTGAATTAGTATTTCAAAATATATACAAAAGTAAATCAAAATACTTAATGAAAAGTGAAAACTTACATGTACAGTCGAGGCTCGGCCCTTGACCCACCTTTCTTGATCCGTCTCTTTCTTCTTCTTTACAATATGAGTCTCCTTGAATAGCTCATCTTGGTTCATCGGACGCCCCAACTTCTTTTCCTGAAAACTCATAAATTTTTGTTAATAAATAGAATAGATATACTTTGAAAATTAAAATAAATTAAGCAATTACGTACCATTCTTCTTTTTATTGTCCCTAGGCTGATCGCACCTCCACTGTGCAAGGATTCTTCCTTCTCAGATGCGCGAGCTTTCTTTCCTTTTTCGCTCTTCTATAAGAACTTTGCGGTAAGCCATTGCCTTTGAAAATCCTCCCATACATTCGGAAGCAACCAGTCAGGCTTCTGGTTGAACTTTCTTGCTTTGGAGAAACAATGCGACAACCGCTTGCGAGCTTTGAGATGAAAATTTGCAGCAACTTCCGCGCTATAGCGGTGTTCCCATACACACTTGCTCTGTATTTCAAAATTTAAGTATTATATGGAAATATCATAAATATAAATAATTATACTGCTTAAAAGAACATTTATACCTTAAATTGATTGAAAATTTGCTCCTTCAGCAAGAATGGGAATTCACTCCAAGTCGCACAAGGGCCATCATAAAGCTTTCTGGTGGCTTTGGTGATTATCCTCGTAGTAATATTACTCGGGATGAACCTACAATTTAATAAAAAAAACACATTAATATCTTAGTAAAAACTGTACAAAACAATAAACGTAAAAATAACAAATAACTCTTACCCATCACCCTCAGGGACTATGATGATCCTGCCATATTAATCATAATGCACCTCCTCGTCATCATCAGCATCACCGTCTGAAGCATGTATATCAGAGGCATGCGTGGAAGGTGTAGGGGGGTCAGAGCTAGTATCTTGCAAGCAAAGGACTGAAATAGATGGAGTCCCTGATGAAGATGGCTGCGATCCCTGTGACTGCGACATAGCTGGATAGACCGCAAGTTGCTGTGATACTGATAGCTGTGACCTGAGTGGCTGTGACACTGATGGTTGTGATCCATGTGGATGTGACATGGATCGATGCGATCCATGAGATGAAGATGGCTGTGATCCACGTGGTCGTGAGGCAGGTGGACTGTATGTCGAACATATAGTCCTATGGCCCTGTGATGAAAGACCTGGTGTTTGCACGAAGGTGTAAGGCTCGTGATGCTGTGGCAGCTCAGAATAGCCCTGGGGTGGAGGCAAAGACATAGGCATAGTCATAGGCATCTCTGAAGAGGGTGGAAAAGATTGAGTATTATCTTCTAACCTCCTCTTTGGTTTCCTAGCCTTTTCTCGACCCCGAGAACCAGTAGGATCATTGTTACCTCGACCCTTTGCCTGTCATCTGCATAATATAATACATATATAGATTGAATCATATAAAGAAACTAGCTATAAACGAGAGTTATTAAAGAAACCAACTTTTTAAAGCTCATCGACGTATTGTTCCTCGTCCGAGAATTCTTCTTCCTCACTAGTTTGAGCTTCATCAATTGATTCTTCTTCCTCGTTTTCTATAATTCTTACTTCATTTATATCAACTTCTTCCAATATGTGTTCAGGATGTTCCAAATCATTTTCTAAAACTTCGTCCACTATTTGGTGAACATTGGAGATATCGTTTTGATATGCAACATCTAACACATTCTTGACTTCCACCCTACCTACGAGCTTAGTTTTTATTACAACCCACCAATCGGACTTATTCCGCCACAATGGATAAGGAGCATAATACACTTGCCTAACATTATGTGCAATTATGAAAGGATCATAGCAATCATACTCCCTCGTATGATTAACCTCAATTATGTTGTATTGATTGTGTACTCTTGTACCTCTTGTTAGATTTGGGTCAAACCACTTGCATCTAAAGAGTATCAATTTCTTAAATGGCCAACAGGTATATTCAAGTTCTATTATTTCTTTGAGC
This sequence comes from Nicotiana attenuata, assembly GCF_001879085.1. Classification (NCBI taxonomy): domain Eukaryota; kingdom Viridiplantae; phylum Streptophyta; class Magnoliopsida; order Solanales; family Solanaceae; genus Nicotiana; species Nicotiana attenuata. Next base: position 15,526,040 of record NC_031995.1, on the reverse strand, counting down.
ACACCATAATAATCAATATCTCCAACTTGGTTGCCATCACCACCTTGAACCCACACCCCACTGTTGTTGCTATTTTTATTTTTAGAGTAATCCTCTGTATTAAACTTATAACCATTCACAACGTACTTAGACATTGTTGTGACCTCAAGCCCAGGTCCCCGAGATATATCTTTCAAAAATTGATTTACACCATTATTTGGATCATTTACCTACATATTACTAAAAAAATTCATAAGTTGGCATAACTTCCAAACATTGTTTAAACTACATAGTGTTAGAATATTTTAAGGATAAACTTACAAATTGTTTGAACCACGTATCAAATCTCGTATATACAGCATCATGGTCAAATTGACCCACGAAGTGACTGTGACACATCAAATATTTTTAGTAGTTGCATTGAGATGTAATCACAGTAAATTTTATATTTTGATAACTACTAAATCAATACTTACTTGAGAAATGGTACAACTTCGGGACAATTTAGCAACACATGAAGTGTAGCTGACTTGAACTCCATGTCACTCAAACTTCTCTTTCTAACATTCTTAGAACATCGGCCCGGTTGATTGAATATGGACATAGGCGGATATAATGGATCATTCACACATTCGACCGTGTGCCTATTGGGCCTATTCCTAGCACATGGAACATTACTCTCAAAATAATAAGAACAAAAATGAGCAGTTTCCTTTGCAAGATAAGCTTCGCATATAGATCCTTCAATCGTATTCCTCTGCTTAACAAATTGTTTGCATTTGCCAATTGTCCTACATAATTTCAGGTTAGCCAAGAACATTCAAATAAAACAGAAAATTACATCAAACTCATAAAATTACCTCTCAAAGGGATACATCCATCTGCATTGAACAGGTCCTCCAAGTCGTGCCTTGTGTACAAGGTGGATTGGAAGGTGTTCCATCGCATAAAAAAAACCACATAGAAATATCTTTTCCATCTTAGTAGAAGTTACACGAATGTTCTGATCCATCCGGAGTAGGTTTTCTTACCTTAATGTGGAAGAACACAAGTCTTTGAAAAACAAACTAATCTCTGTGATGGGTTTCCAGATTCTTTCAGGCAAATCACAAAATGCAATAGGCACTAAGGTCTCCATGAAAACATGACAGTCATGACTTTTCAAATGGCTCAACTTCCCTACCTCCATATCAACTTTTTTCCCAAGATTCGACGCATAACCCTCAGGCATCTTCAATTTCGTTACCCAATCACAAATTTGCCGTCTTTCCTCCAAAGTGAATGTGTAACTTGCTTTGGGCTTGAACACCTTACCATTGTTTGCTGTCTGCAAGTATAGTTTAGGCCGCCTGCAATATTCTTGTAATTCCATTCTAGCCTCCGGGTTATCCTTTGTCTTACCTTTAACATCACTGTGTTGAACAAATTGTCAAAATAATTTTTCTCAATATGCATGACATCAAGGTTGTGATGGAGAAGATTATCCTTCCAATAAGGCAACTCCCAAAATATACTCTGTTTCGTCCAATTATGAGTAACACCGTATCTGGGGAATCTATAAGGTGGAGCTTCAGTAACTTTACTGATGTTCTGGACCCTCTCCCAAATTTCCTCACCTGAAAGTATCGGAGGTGGAGAATCATATTCCATTTTATTCTTTTTGAATGCATTTTTCATCCTTCTAAACTCATGATCAGGAGGCAAGAATTGATGATGACAATCAAACCATGATTGCTTTCGGCCATATTTCAAAGTGAACACTTTACTATTTTCCATGCAGTAAGGACAAGCTAGCTTCCCAACAGTCATCCACCCAGACAACATTCCATATGCAGGAAAATTGTTAATTGTCCACATTAAATTAGCACACAAATTGAAATTCTACTTGGTTGATATGTCATATGTTTCAACACCATCGTACCACAATTGTTTTAGCTCATCAATCAAAGGTTGCAAATATACATCAATCAAACTTTTCGAATTACGTGGACCGGGGATAATACAATTTAAGAATATATATGGACTAGTCATGCACAACTCGGGTGGTAGATTATAAGGTGTAAGAAAGACAGGCCAACATGAATATGGTGTCGCAGATACAGAAAAAGGCGTGAAGCCATCCGCACACAGACCTAACCGAATGTTCCTTGGTTTACTAGCAAAATCTGGATATGTCCTATCAAAGTGCTTCCAAGCTTCTCCATCTGAAGGATGACACATAACACCAGGTGGTCTTCTATTTTCAAAGTGCCATCTCATATGAGGAGCAGAACTCATCGACACATATAACCTTTTAACCTAGGTATAAGAGGTAAATAATGCATCAAATTGATAGCGACCATATTCCCGCTGGAAAACCTCTTGAAATGAGGCTTTTCGCAAAATTTACAACTGTCTAAAGCTGCATCATCTTTATAATATAACATGCAGCCATCTTCACAACAATCAATTCTCATTGACGAAAGTCCTAACTTAGAAACTAATCTCTTTGCCTTATAGAAATCACCAGGTAATTTGATATTAGAGTCAACTAGTTCACTCATAAGGTCAATGAAAGAGTCCATGGCTGCTTGAGAAATATTCCAATCAGATTTGATACTTTTTAATCTAACTGCAACAGACAACTCAGAGTGCGGACTTCCATTATGTAGTGGACGACTAGCTTCCTCTAACTGTTCATAAAAATGTTTTGCATCATCATTAGGAGTTTATTCAACATTTTCATTGGGCTCACCCCCTAAGTGCATCCCAAAAGCATCCGCAACCATATCATTGTCACGACCCAAACTTCCCACCCTTGGGAGTCGTGATGGCGCCTACTAATGTGAGCTAGGCAAGCCAACTCTTTAGTTCAGTTACTTCGTTAACCAATTATTTCTTTTTAACAATTATAAGGCGATAACATGATAACAGCGGAAATTTAAATTCAAGCGGAAAACAACGATAAAATATATGAAAACTATATCTAATACAAATACTTAATCCTTAACCACCCAAAATCTGGTGTCACAGTGTCACAGACGGTCTAAGATTTACTACATACAAAGTCTGAAGAAATAATAATACACTGTTCCGGAATATAAGGGAAATGAAACAGGAATAGTAGGTAGAAGAAGACGCCAAGGCCTGCGGACGCCTGCAGGACTACCTCGGATTGCCTGATGAGCAAGAATCAGCAATCCCACCGCGGTCCGAAGTCTACAACACTGGGGTCTACACAAAAGAGTGTAGAGTGTAGTATCAGCACAACCGACCCCATGTGCTGGTAAGTGCCTAGCCTAACCTCGGCGAAGTAGTGACGAGGCTAGGACCAGACTACCAAATAAACCTGTGCAATTATATAATATACAGCGGAAAATAAAGCAGGAATAAACAAGTAAGGATGGGAGGGGAAAACATGCTTCGGGGAATGACAGGTAGAAGCAGAATATCAAGAGAACTATAAAGGAATCAAAATTCCAACCCCTAACAAGAATAAGGAAAACAAAGGCAGATTTTACTTTCTTTCCACATCTTGTTGCATGCGTGCAACCCGACCCCACTTCCTGTATCTCGTGGTAGGCGTACCACCCGCTCCCATTTTATTATATCTCGTGGTAGGCGTACCACTCGCTCCCAAATAATATTGTTGCGGCGTGCAACCTGATCCATATATAATATTGTTGCGGCGTGCAACCCGATCCATATATAATATTGTTGCGGAGTGCAACCCGATCCATATATAATATTGTTGCGGCATGCAACCCGATCCATATATAATATTGTTGCGGCGTGCAACCCGATCCATATATAATACTGTTGCGCGTGCTACCTGATCCATATATAATATTTACGATCATAACGAGAGTCCCGACAAGGGATCAAAAGGACTACACTATCCCGGCAAGGAAAAAACAGCTATAACCAAACTTGTTACAACACCTAACTACCTCAGCTATAACCCAAACTTGTTATAACACCTAACTACCTCAGCTATACCCAAACTTGTTCCAACATCTAACTACCTCAGCTATAACCATAATCCTTACCTAACACAAGGAATCATCAACTTAAGTATCTGTAATATCAATTAAGAACACAATGCAAGGGAACCACAACTCAACAATAGCCCGGCAAGGGGGCAACATAATAATCTCTTCTCTTTCTCACTTTTACTTTACAATTTACTCCACAACTCGAGCCACTGCTCTAGAGGTTCAATTATCACTTATATTTTCACAATTCGTTATACAGCTGGAGCCAACGCTCCTCAACGTTCATAGGTCACAGTTCTTTTCACAACTTTGCACAACAAATAGAAATTTTCACCAAGGCATGAATAATACAACGAAGTCATAAAAGTCACAATATAAGACCCACGGTCATGCTCGACACCGACGTATAGATACTCATCACCATGCCTATACGTCGTACTCAACAAGAAAACAATTAGCAAATAGGACACACTCCTAATCCCTCAAGCTAAGGTTAGACCAAACACTTACCTTGAACTTCCACGGCCAACTCAAGCCTCAAGCACCACCTTTCCTTTCGAATTCGGCTCCAAATCAATCGTATCTATACATGATCGACTTAACAACATCAATAAATGCTAAACAATCCAATTCCAATGTTTAATTATAGCTTTTTAATCATTCTTCCCAAAAACCCAAAAATCGACCCCGGGCCCGGTTGGTCAAAACACGAGGTTCGGACTAAAATCAAATCACCCATTCACCCACGAGCCCAAACAAATAATTATTTCCAGAATTCGACCCCAAAACGAGGTCTAAATCACAATTAATCAAAAAGCCCTAGTTCTACTCAAATCCCTAATTTTCTACCCTTATTCACATGATTTAGGCCTAGAAATCTAATGGGTGTTAATGGAAAATGAAGAAAACAAGTTAAAGATTATTTAGCCGAAAAGTTTTGATGAAGAAATGCTTCAAAAATCGCCTAAGAGCTTTGGAGAAGAAGGGGTTTGTGAAATTTTGATAAAATCCCATAAGTGTTCTGTTTTGGGTCTTTTAAAATCACTGGGAAAAATTGCCCTTCGCGATCGCGACATACCCTTCGCGTTCGCGATGGGTAAGGCTGATTAAGCCTTCGCGTTCGCGTAAATGGGCTCGCATTCGCGGAGAAGGATCCCCTCGAGCCCTCGCGTTCGCGTCCAATGGGTCGCGTTCGCGTAGGGTAATTACCCCTCCCCCTGCCCAGGCCCACTTTGGCCTTCGNCCTTAACCACCCAAAATCTGGTGTCACAGTGTCACAGACGGTCTAAGATTTACTACATACAAAGTCTGAAGAAATAATAATACACTGTTCCGGAATATAAGGGAAATGAAACAGGAATAGTAGGTAGAAGAAGACGCCAAGGCCTGCGGACGCCTGCAGGACTACCTCGGATTGCCTGATGAGCAAGAATCAGCAATCCCACCGCGGTCCGAAGTCTACAACACTGGGGTCTACACAAAAGAGTGTAGAGTGTAGTATCAGCACAACCGACCCCATGTGCTGGTAAGTGCCTAGCCTAACCTCGGCGAAGTAGTGACGAGGCTAGGACCAGACTACCAAATAAACCTGTGCAATTATATAATATACAGCGGAAAATAAAGCAGGAATAAACAAGTAAGGATGGGAGGGGAAAACATGCTTCGGGGAATGACAGGTAGAAGCAGAATATCAAGAGAACTATAAAGGAATCAAAATTCCAACCCCTAACAAGAATAAGGAAAACAAAGGCAGATTTTACTTTCTTTCCACATCTTGTTGCAGGCGTGCAACCCGACCCCACTTCCTGTATCTCGTGGTAGGCGTACCACCCGCTCCCATTTCATTATATCTCGTGGTAGGCGTACCACCCGCTCCCATTTTATTATATCTCGTGGTAGGCGTACCACTCGCTCCCATATAATATTGTTGCGGCGTGCAACCCGATCCATATATAATATTGTTGCGGCGTGCAACCCGATACATATATAATATTATTGCGGCGTGCAACCCAATCCATATATAATATTTTTGCAGCATGCAACCCAATCCATATATAATATTGTTGCGGCGTGCAACCTGATCCATATATAATATTGTTGCGGCGTGCAACCCGATCCATATATAATATTGTTGCGGTGTGCGACCCGATCCATATATAATATTTACGATCATAACGAGAGTCCCGACAAGGGATCAAAAGGTCTACACTATCCTGGCAAGGGAAAAACAGCTATAACCAAACTTGTTCCAACATCTAACTACCTCAGCTATAACCAAACTTGTTACAACACCTAACTACCTCAGCTATACCCAAACTTGTTATAACACCTAACTACCTCAGCTATACCCAAACTTGTTCCAACATCTAACTACCTCAGCTATAACCATAATCCTTACCTAACACAAGGAATCATCAACCTAAGTATCCGTAATATCAATTAAGAACACAATGCAAGGGAACCACAACTCAACAATAGCCCGGCAAGGGGGAAACATAATAATCTCTTCTCTTTCTCACTTTTACTTCACAATTCACTCCACAACTTGAGCCACTGCTCTAGAGGTTCAATTATCACTTATATTTTCACAATTCGTTATACAGCTGGAGCCAACGCTCCTCAACGTTCATAGGTCATAGTTCTTTTCACAACTTTGCACAACAAATAGAAATTTTCACCAAGGCATGAATAATACAACGAATTCATAAAAGTCACAATATAAGACCCACGGTCATGCTCGACACCGACGTATAGATACTCGTCACCATGCCTATACGTCGTACTCAACAAGAAAACAATTATCAAATAGAACACACTCCTAATCTCTCAAGCTAAGGTTAGACCAAACACTTACCTCGAACTTCCACGGCCAAATCAAGCCTCAAGCACCGCCTTTCCTTTCGAATTCGGCTCCAAATCAATCGTATCTATACATGATCGACTTAACAACATAAATAAATGCTAAACAATCCAATTCCAATGCTTAATTATAGCTTTTTAATCATTCTTCCCAAAAACCCAAAAATCGCCCCAAGGCCCGCTTGGTCAAAATACGAGGTTCGGACAAAAATCAAATCACCCATTCACCCATGAGCCCAAACATATAATTATTTCTAGAAATCGACCCTAAAACGAGGTCTAAATCATAATTAATCAAAAAGCCCTAGTTCTACCAAAATCCCTAATTTTCTACCCTTATTCACATGATTTAGGCCTAGAAATCTAATGGGTGTTAATGGAAAATGAAGAAAACAAGTTAAAGATTACTTAGCCGAAAAGTTTTGATGAAGAAATGCTTCAAAAATCGCCTAAGAGCTTTGGAGAAGAAGGGGTTTGTGAAATTTTGATAAAATCCCGTAAGTGTTCTGTTTTGGGTCTTTTAAAATCACTGGGCAAAATTGCCCATCGCGATCGCGACATACCCTTCGTGTTCGCGATGGGTAAGGCTGATTAAGCATTTGCGTTCGTGTAAATGGGCTCGCATTCGCGGAGAAGGATCCCCTCGAGCCCTCGCTTTCGCGTCCAATGGGCCGCGTTCGCTTGGCCAGGACCGCGTTCGCGAAGGTATAAACCCCCATTGGTTCGCGTTCGCGGCCTGAGCTACGCATTCGCGTAGGAGGATTTTCCCTCCACCAAAATTTGCACTTCACGTTCGCGTAAGTACTCCTGCAAACGCGAAGAAGAATACATCAGGAACCCAACAGCTGAAAAACCTGCAACATTTTCTAAGTCAAAAACTTCCCGAAACACATCCGAAACACACCCGAGCCCTCAGGGCTCCTAACCAAACATACGTACTAACTCAACACCATCATACGAACTTATCCGTGCGATCAAATCGCCAAAATAAGCTCAATAAAAATGAATCAAACATCAAAATCAAGAACTTTTTCTCAAACTTCATCAAGTATCAAATTTAGCAATTTAGGTCCGAATCACGTCAAACGACGTTCGTTTTTCACCAAATTTTACAAAAATATCTTAAATCATATATAAGTTCTGTACCGGGCGCCGAAACCAAAATACGGGACCGATACCAACACGTTCTAATCAAATTTCATTTCAAATTACCTTAAACAATTTCAAAAAAATAATTTCTTTCAAAAATTCATTTCTCGGGCTTGGGACCTCGGAATTCGATTCCGGGCATACGCCCAAGTCCCATATTTTCCTACGGACCCTCCGGGATCGTCAAATCACGGGTTCGGGTCTGTTTACCCAAACATTGACTGAAGTCAAAATAACTCATTTTATAACCAAATTTTACCATTTTTCACAGATTTTCATATTTAAGCTTTTCGGCTACGCGCACGGACTGCGCACACAAATCGAGGCAAATCTAAATGAGGTTTTAAAGGCCTTGGGTCTACAGAATTTAATTTAAAACAAGTGATGACCGTTTGGGTCATCACATTCTCCACCTCTAAAACAACCGTTCATCCTCGAACAGACATAAGAAGGAAGTACCTGAGTCGGGAAAAAGATTGGGATAACGGCTCCGCATATCAGACTCGGACTCTCAGGTCGATGCCTCAGGAGGCTGACCTCCCCACTGAACATGAACAGAAGGAAAACTCTTCGGCCTCAACTGACGAACCTGCCGGTCTAGAATAGCCACCGGCTTCTCCTCATAAGACAAGTCCTTATCCAACTGGGCAGTGCTGAAATCTAACACGTGGGATGGATCGCCGTGATACCTCCGAAGCATGGACACATGGAACACTGGATGCACAGCTGATAAGCTCGGCGGCAATGCAAGTCTATAAGCCACCTCTCACACTCGATCAAGAATCTCAAATGGACCAATGAACCTAGGGCTAAGCTTGCCCTTCTTCCCAAATCTCATCATGCCCTTCATAGGCGACACTCAGAGCAATACCCGCTCACCGACCATAGAAGCCATATCTCGAACCTTGCGGTCTGCATAACTCTTCTGCCTGGACTGAGCTGTACGAAGCCTATCCTGAATGATCCTGACCTTGTCCAAGGCCTCCTGAACCAGATCCATACCCAACAACCGAGCCTCTCCCGGCTCAAACCACCCAACCGGAGACCGACACCGCCTACCATATAAAGCCTCATAAGGAGTCATCTGGATACTCGACTGGTAGCTGTTGTTGTAGGCAAACTCCTGCTAAAGGCAAAAGCTGATCCCACGAACCTCCAAAGTCAATGACACAAGCTCGGAGCATATCCTCCAAAATCTAAATAGTCCGCTCGGACTGTCCGTCCGTCTGGGGATGAAATGCTGTGCTCAACTCAACCCGCGTGCCCAACTCTCGCTGAACTGCTCTCCAGAAGCGCGAGGTAAACTGCATACCTTGGTCCAAAATGATAGACACAGGCACACCATGAAGGCAAACAATCTCCCGAATGTAGATCTCAGCTAACCTCTCAGAAGAATAGGAGACTGTCACAGGAATGAAATGTGCTGACTTGGTCAGCCTATCAGCAATGACCCATAGTGCGTCGAACTTCTTTCGAGTCTGCGGGAGCCCAGTAACGAAGTCCATAGTGATCCGCTCCCACTTCTACTCGGGAAGCTCAATCCTCTGAAGAAAACCATCAGGCCTCTGATGCTCGTACCTAACCAGCTGACAATTCAAACACCAAGCCACATATGCAACGATATCCTTCTTCATTCTACGCTACCAATAATGCCGCCGCAAATCCTGATACATCTTCGCGGCGCCCGGATGAATAGAGTACCGGGAGCTATGGGCCTCCTCCAAAATCAACTCTCGGAGCCCATCCACATTAGGCACACAAACTCGACCCTGCAATCTCAAAACTCCATCATCACCTAAGGTAACCTGCCTGGAACCTCTGCGCTGCACCGTGTCTCTAAGGACACACAGATGGGGATCATCATACTGCCGATCACGGATACGCTCCAATAATGAAGAACGAGTGACCGTGCAAGCTAACACACGACTGGGCTCAGAAACATCCAGTCTCACGAACTGATTGGCCAAAGCCTGAACATCCAAAGCAAGCGGCCTCTCACCGACCGAAATATAAGCAAGACTACCCATACTGGCTGACTTCCTACTCAATGCATCGGCCACCACATTGGCCTTTCCCGGATGATATAAGATGGTGATATCATAATCCTTCAACAACTCCAACCACCTTCTCTACCTCAAATTCAACTCCTTTTGCTTGAAAAAATACTGAAGACTCTTGTGATC
>NC_031995.1:15503945-15515177 GCF_001879085.1 Nicotiana attenuata | reverse complement strand
AAACCCCTCCACGAACCGACGATAGTAGCCTGCCAATCCCAAGAAACTCCGAATCTCTGTAGCTGATGCTGGTCTAGGCCAGCGCTTGACTGCCTCAATCTTCTTTGGGTCCACCTGAATACCCTCTGCTGATACAACATGACCCAGAAATGCAACTGAACTCAGCCAAAACTCACACTTAGAGAACTTGGCATATAATTGACTATCCCTCAGAGTCTGAAGAACCACTCTAAGGTGCTGCTCGTGCTCCTCCTAGCTGCGAGAATATATCAATATATCATCAATGAAGACTATCACGAATGAATCCAAATAAGGCCTGAAAACTCGGTTCATCAACTCCATAAAAGCTGCTGAGGCATTTGTCAGCCCGAATGACATAACCAAGAACTCATAATGCCCGTACCGAGTGCGAAAAGCTGTCTTAAGGACATCGGATGCCCTAATCCTCAACTGATGGTAGTCAGATCTCAAGTCAATCTTTGAAAATACCTTGGCACCCTGAAGCTGATCGAACAAATCATCATTCCTCGGCAGCGGATACTTATTCTTAATTGCAACCTTGTTCAATTGCCGGTAATCAATACACATTCTCATTGACCGATCCTTCTTTTTAACAAACAACACCGGCGCACCCCAAGGCGAAACACTGGGTCTAATGAAACCCTTCTCAAGCAAGTCTCGCAATTGCTCCTTTAACTCTTTCAACTCAGGCGGGGCCATACGATACGGCAGAATAGAAATGGGCTGAGTGCCTGGAGCCAAATCAATGCAAAAGCCAATATCCCTGTCAGTGGCATACCCGATAGGTCTGAAGGGAATACCTCAAGAAACTCACGAACAACGGGCACAGAATCAATAGAAGGAACCTCGGCACTAGAATCGTGAACATATGCCAAATAGGCCAAACACCCCTTCTTGACCTTACGCCGAGCCTTCACATACGAGATAACACTGCGAGTAGGATGACCATAAGTCCTCTCCACTCTAAACGAGGCAAACCCTATAAGGCTAAGGTCACAGTCTTGGCATGACAGTCCAAAATAGCATAGTAAGGTGATAACCAGTCCATCCCCAATATAATATCGAAGTCAACCATGTCCAAAAGAAGCAATTCTACGCGAGTCTCAAGACCTCCAATAACCACTATACATGAATAATGGACGCAATCCACCATAATAGAATCACCCACCGGNACGTTAATCTAAAATACTGGGAACAATTTTATAATTGTAAAATGCTATTAATCGTAATATAGGCTATAATTGCAATTTTATGCAATTTAGCTTAAAAATATCAAATAAATTTATAAAAATATGCAAAAATCGCCTTAATTATATTGTGGTGTAAATATGAGGATGGAAATAAATTACTCACCAAAATGATAGTTTTGGGAATAATTATTGGATTTTGTACTGCTAAAACAAATAATAAAAATGATTTAAAAAGCTTTAAAAATTGGAAAAAATATCAAAATTCTTGGGCATGCTTATGTATGCACGTACATGCTATTTTGAGAATATTTTGAGTATAAAAATATGTAGAGAAAAATGGGTATCAACAGCAGCTTCGTTTCTTTGGATTATACTCTTTCTTCAATTGATTAGTTGTTGCTCTTGTTGCTATTGTTGCTCCGTGTTTGGCCCTTGTTGTGTAGCTAATTTGGAGAACTTTTGTTACCCTCTTATTATTATAGTGAAGCTTTTTGGATCTTTGTGATCCCGTGATTTTTACCTTCGATTTGAAGGGTTTTCCACGTTAAAATTTGGTGTTCTTTATCTTCTTTATTTTCGGGTTTGCCTCTTCCTCAACATAACCGTGGTATCAGAGCCTTGGTTATTTATCCGGGTTGTTACGGAATGGAGGTGAATATGAGCAAGATGGTATGTTTAAATGGGAGAAATTATAATGTTTGGAAAAGCAAGATGAAAGACTTGTTGTTCGTGAAGAAGATGCATCTACCCGTTTTTTCAGCCCATAAACCCGAGAGTATATCCGATGAAGATTGGGATTTCGAGCACCAACAAGTATGTGGATATATACGGCAATGGGTTGAATATAATGTTCGCAACCATATTGTGAACGAGATACATGCGATATCATTGTGGGAAAAGCTAGAGACTCTTTATGCTTCAAAAATCGGGAACAACAAATTATTTCTGCTAAAGCAATTGATGACCTTTAAATACAAGGAAGGCAACCCTATCCTTGATCACATATATGATTTTCAGGGCGTCCTTGATCAGCTATCTAGAATGGGAGTTAATTTTGATAATCAGATACAAGGACTTTGGCTTCTTAATACTCTGCCAGACTCTTGGGAAACTCTTCGTGTTTCTTTGACAAATTCAGCTCCTGGAGGTAAGGTGACCATGGAATATGCCAAGAGTGGTGTGTTGAACGAGGAAGTAAGGAGAAAATCTCAGGGTTCATCCTCACAAGCAGATATCTTGGTTACAGAAGACCGGGGGAGAGATAGAACAAGAGGCTCAAGGAATAGAGGTAAAAGTAGAAGTAAGTCAAGGTCAAAATACTATAATATTACATGTAACCACTGTGGCAAGAAAGGACACATCAAAAGGTTTTGCCGCAATTTGAATCAAGACACTAGAGCAGGAAAGAAAGTTGAAAATAACGAGAAGAATGTTGCTGCTATTGTTCAAGATGACCTTCTTTTTGCTTATGATGAAAACGTCATCAATTTGGTATCCCATGAGACGAGCTGGATAGTAGATTCTGGAGCTACCTCACATGTCACACGAAGAAAAGATTTTTTCTCATCTTATACTGTTGTTGATTCTGGAGTGTTAAAGATGGGCAATGCCAGTGAAGTTAAGGTGTTTGGTGTTGGCACAGTTTGTTTGCAAACTAATAATGGTTCAACGTTAGTTCTTCAAGATGTCAAGCATGCTCCAGACTTTCCTTTCAATTTGATCTCCGCAGGAAGATTAGACGATGAAGGTTACCATAATGCCCTCTTTAATGGCCAATGGAAGCTCACTAAGGGCTCGTTAGTAGTGACTCACGGAGTCAAGTCTGGTTATTTATATGTGACACAGGGCTCTATTCTTAATGACTCAATAAATATGGTGGAAGGTGATACTTTATCAGAATTGTGGCACAGAAGATTGAGTCATATGAGCGATAGGGGGATTACGTGTTTTGCTAAGAAAAGTTTGCTTTCTGGATTGAAACAAGCAAAGCTGAAAAGGTGTATCCATTGTTTAGCTGGCAAACAGAAAAGGGTTTCCTTTCATAGTCATCCTCCCTCAAGAAAGCCCGATTTATTGGAGCTAGTACACTCTGATTTGTGTGGTCCGTTTTTAAAGTAAAGTCAAAGGTGTGGCACTTTACTTGTGACCTTCATTGATGATCATTCTCGTAAGCTCTGGGTGTATCCTTTGAAATCTAAAGATCAAGCACTTGGCGTGTTTAAGGAATTTCAGGCCTTAGCTGAGAGACAGACGGGGAAGAAATTAAAATGTATTCGCACTGACAATGGTGGTGAATATTGTGGTCCCTTTGATAACTATTGCAAGGAACAAGGAATTCGTCATCAGAAAACTCCGCCCAAGACACCTCAATTGAACGGTTTGGCAGAGAGAATGAATAGAACTCTAGTTGAGAGAGTTAGATGCTTACTTTAGAGGCTAAACTTCCAAATACATTTTGGGCGGAAGCACTTAACACTGTTGCCTATGTTATCAATTTGTCTCCTGCTGTTGCTTTGGATGGTGATGTCCCAGACAGAGTTTGGTTTGCCAAAGATGTTTCTTATGATCACCTGAGAGTTTTTGGGTGTAAAGCTTGTGTGCATATTCCTAAAGATGAGAGATCGAAACTGGATGTCAAAACTAAGCAGTGCATCTTTATCGGTTATGGTCAAGATGAGTTTGGGTATCGTTTTTATGATCCAATTGATAATAAACTTATTAGAAGTCGTGATGCAATATTCTTTGAAGACCAAACTATTGAAGATATTGACAAAGCTGAGAAGATAGATTCTCAGAGTAATGAGAGCTTAGTTGATATTGATCCAGTTTCAATTGCTAAGGCACCTATTGCACATGAAGGAACCCAAGACAATGATGGAGATAGTGATCAAGATCAAAATGATCATCATGGTATAGATGTTATGGATGCTCCAGTTGATGAAGTTGTGGTTGATCAGCAACCAATTCCTGCACAGGTAACTACTACGAATGCTCCTGAAACCTCTCTTAGAAGATCTACAAGGGAGAAGCAAAAATCCATGCGCTATCCTCCTGATGAGTATGTACTTTTGACTGACATGGGAGAACCTGAGAATTATGATGAAGCCATGCAAGATAATCACAAAGATCATTGGATCGAAGCGATGGAAGATGAGATGAAGTCACTCCATGAGAATGGCACATATGAGTTAGTGAAATTGCCGAAAGGTAAGAGAGCTTTATCTAACAAATGAATATTTAGAATAAAGCAAGATAACCATACCTCTGCGCCTAGATACAAGGCGAGGTTAGTTGTTAAAGGTTTTGGCCAGAAGAAGGGAGTTGACTTTGATGAAATTTTCTCCCCTGTTGTGAAGATGTCTTCTATTCGTGTAGTTCTAGGCTTAGCTGCAAGTCTAGGTTTAGAGGTTGAGCAGATGGATGTCAAGACTGCTTTTTTTCATGGTGATTTAGATGAGGAGATTTATATGGAGCAACCTGAGGGTTTTGTAACTAAGGAAAAAGAAAATTATGTCTGCAAATTGAAAAAGAGCCTGTATGGATTGAAACAAGCTCCAAGGCAGTGGTATTTGAAGTTTGAATCTGTCATAGAAGAACAAGGGTACAAGAAAACTTTTTCAGACCACTGTGTATTCTTACAGAAGTTCTCTGATGATGATTTTATTATTTTATTGCTTTATGTAGATGACATGCTTATGTTGGCAAGATAAATCCAGAATCGCAGTCCTTAAGAAGCAATTGAGAAAATCGTTTGCGATGAAGGACTTGGGGCCAACAAAGAAAACCTTGGGATTCAAATCCACCGACATAGAGACAGAAAGGAGTTATTTCTGTCCCAAAAGCAATACATTGAGAAGGTACTCAAGAGGTTCAATATGACAGATGCAAAAGTGGTTAGTACACCTCTTGCTAAACACTTCAAATTGAGTACTAGTCAGAGACCATCTACTGATGAAGAGAAAAAGGAGATGTCTCGTATTCCTTACTCTACTGCCGTTGGTAGCTTGATGTATGCTATGGTTTGCACTAGACCAGATATTGCACATGCCGTTGGTACTGTTAGTAGATTCCTTTCCAATCCTGGAAAAGAACATTGGGATGCAGTAAAATGGATATTAAGGTATTTGAAAGGTACTGCAGATTTGAAGCTGTGCTTTGGCAATGGCAAGCCTGAACTTGTTTGTTACACAGACTCTGATTTAGGAGGCAATCTTGATAATTCAAGATCCACTTCCGGTTATTTGATCACTTTTGCAGGGGGAGCTGTTTCTTAGCAATCTAGATTGCAGAAGTGCATAGCTCTATCCACCACAGAAGCCGAATATATTTGCTGTCACAGAAGGTGCCAAAGAACTATTATGGATGAAGGAGTTTATTAAAGATCTTGGCTTTGAGCAGCCAAGGTACATCTTATTTTGCGATAATCAGAGTGCTATCTGTCTCACCAAGCACTCCACTTTTCATTCTAAGACCAAACATATAAATAGAAAGTATCATTGGATAAGAATAGCCGTGGAAGAGAAATTATTTGAGGTTGAGAAGATAATCACTGATGAAAATCCTTCGGATATGCTGACAAAGGCGGTGGTTGCAGATAAACATGAATTTTGTAGAAAATTGGCAGGCATGAAGCCTGTCAATAGTTCCTCTACTTGAAGACACATTTGGCCCCTTGGCTGGAGGGGGAGTTTGTTGGGCACATGCCCATGTTGTCCAGCCAAAGGCCCAATGGCCTAATCCTATTCTCTTTTGGTTTCCATTCCTATTTGGAATTGGATTCAGTTTATTCCTATTTTGAGTGGGTTTTGGCTTTAAGAGAAAGCACCACTCATGATCTATAAATAGGACAACCTTGGAGAATTATTCTACGCTCATTGATACAAGTCTTTGAAAGACTTAAGCACTTAAGAGTGGTTTAGAGAGAGCTTTCATCAAGAGAGAAGAGAGAAGAAAAGTATTTGTTTTGCTGCAGATTTTTTTTCCGACCAGCCAACTTCAAATCACTTTTTCCGATTCGTTAACCATTGGATCGGGCTAAAATTTTGTCTGTGTTCGTAACATCTTGGTCTTGGATTTGAACGGTGAAGATCGGATTTGGGGGCTTGTAGCATCTGGTTTCGAGCCTCGACCAGCAGCTTCATTTTTGTGGATTATACTCTTTCTTCAATTGATTAGTTGTTGCTCTTGTTGCTATTGTTGCTCCGTGTTTGGCCCTTGTTGTGTAGCCAATTTGGAGAACTTTTGTTACCCCTTATTATTATAGTGAAGCTTTTTGGATCTTTGTGATCCCGTGGTTTTTACCTTCGATTTGAAGGGTTTTCCACGTTAAAATTTGGTGCTCTTTATCTTCTTTATTTTCGGGTTTGCCTCTTCCTCAACATAACAAAAATAAGTACATTGATCTAGCAATAATGGGTAATAGCTTGCAACAATTATCAACTGAATAACCTTCAGTTTGAAAACTAAAGTGACGAACATTATGCTTTTGTATTGGAAGAGTAGGGACTTCGTCAGCTCTCTGAGCATGCATAAACTTTGTACTTTCAGCTTCTATCAAACAGAATTCACGCAATAGATCATGCATTCCACACGCTTTTATCTCACCATTGAATCTCCTTTTTCTAACCATTATCAAGTTCCTACTGATAAGATCCTCCAAATAATCTACTGCCACTTCCTACAAACTTTTATCACTTCCAAATGTACTTATGAAACCTTCCGCGATCCATAAGTCTCAACCTGAAAATCCTCCGGAAAATCACCCATAGAAAGAAAGCAAGGTTTGAGGTAATTAGGCAAGTGGTGGTAACTCAAACCAAGCACTCCTATCTGGGGGACCAGCAATGATTTCACCTAAGGTTTGGGAAACATCCTTCCAACAATCTAATGTCTTGCCACTTTATATAGATGTCCCGCAATCACTGAAATTGTTAAGGGTAGTCTTTCGCACTTTTCTATTATCTTTTTTCCAATTTATTCGAACTCGGGAGGACTATCATGTTTTGTCCCCAAACACCTTGTAACGAAGTAACTTCCAACTGTTATCTAAATTCAAGAGGTTCATCTCATGAGGACTACTAGTATTTGCATACAACGCTACCTTAGTGTACCTAGTAGATAAAAAGATTCAACTCCCATTGTTGTAATTAGGAAATATTCCTCTTATACTATCCCAAACGTCTGTACTCCAAATATCATCAACAACAACAAGGTATCTTGGACCCTTTAGTTTTTTTTTGCACTAGTCGGCTAACTCATTGACATCCTTCTTATCATAATCTTCTCCGATAACAATATCTGTTTGCTTTGAAATGCAATGTAAAGCATCTAACAACACAGTTCTACTTCGATATTCTTGAGATATTGTAACCCAAACACGAATGTCAAAATGATACCTGATTGGGAGATGATCATAAGCTTTTCTAGCGAGTGTTGTCTTGCCAATGCCATCCATGCCGGATAATGTCACAATATCAAGATCCGACGGTGGTCCTGTCAATCTATTAACTATTATCTCCAAGTCATCATCAAGTCCCTACACGATATCGTCTTCCAAATGTTTCAGCATAGGATTACTTTTAGAAGAAGCGGTAATCAAGGAATTCCCAGATAGTTCAAGAATTTTATCATCATCAGCAACATGAGTGCTTGTTCTAAAATCAGAAACAATCCCCATCACTACTTTCTTCAGTATATCGATTTTTTCAAGAACTTGTAGCAAATTCTTGTGCAGTAAACTTTTACGTGATATTCCAAATTTCCAGCTTAAGCCTTTGGTTATTTGACCAATCTTGAACTTGTTTGACCAAAAAGTGTGAGACATTTTATTAAACTAATTAAATGAGAAGATAGAGGATAAATCCTAGCCAAAGATAATAAACTCTAGAAATATCGTAACATCCAATTCGCCGTACAAGCATTCTGTGTACACGACCTTGGTCGTGGCCGAGATGCTTGTCACTATAGCGTTGTATAAATACGACTTCGGCCCAAGTGACTTTTTGCCGTTCCTCTTCACGTAGATTCTTGTTTGGTCAGATTTCGACCCATACAGTAGTCCCTCTGCCTATTGGGACCGTCTTTTGGCGAGCTCGATGGGCGGACTCTATCGATTTGAAAGTTGTGAGAAATCTAAGCACTTTGGGCGACGGGCGAGTACCTCGTGGAGAGGTAGCGACGTGACGTTTCGAGAGCTGCATTTGACTGTCACGTCAGTTTAGAATGTCATTAAACTCCTCATGCGTCATCATGGTGCACGTTTTCTATGTGTTGCATCGTTTCCCGTGCCTCTTTCGTTATTTTAAAAAAATAGCGGCGTTTGGTTTCCTGCCCAGAATATTCATATCCCTATAAATAGGGAAAAGTTTCCCATTCGAATGCAGTGTCCCCCAATCGTTCACAAGAAAATCTTAAGGCATTTCTTCTTCTTCTCCAATTCCTCGTATTTCCTTTTCTGCTAACAGTTCTCGTGGCTGTTACCTTCCTTTCTTTACATCCCCGATCTGTGCAATCAACCAAAGAGATGGCTAGTGCGTCTTCCAACCCTGATAGAGCCGTTGGTTCCCACGTACCGGGAAACGATATACCCCCACTCGAAGAGGGAGTGGCTATGGTGGAGGATGAATATTTTCCGACGGTGGATGAAGTGGTCCCCTACCCGGGGAAGGCAAGGACTGACTTCAAGAGCCCTGCTGAGGATGAGCTTGAACCTGTTATTTCAATGATGGATGCAGCAACGCTCACGGCGTTTAAAGCCAAATGGAGAATCCCTGATCACATTGAACTGGTTCCGGCGGATCGTGACGTAGTGCACATACACCGCCCGGGCTATTGCGGTTTTTACGCATATCAATTTGTCATCGGATACACGCTTCCCCTTCCTTCCTTGGCAGTGGACTTCTGCCGCTTCTATGAGGTGTGTCCGGCTCAACTCTCTTCGTACATATACAAACTCTTCCTTATGCTTATCAAGTACGCGGAGCTGGCCGATCAGGGAATTTCTCTCCAACACTTGCTTCACCTTTTCGTCCGCTATTTTTATAGGGGCACAATGATTCATCTTTGTCACTAAGGAACCAAGGGTTTGTTGGTGAAGATGGATGACAAGGCCAACCGCCGCTTCTGGGAGAACATCTTCTATGTCCGAACAGAGCACGTGGTATTGAACCCCGCGGGGTTTCCTAAGGTGTGGAATTTCGCCCGTAGGTCTTCCTTTCTTCTTTTTTTTTGAATGGTTGTTGGTCGTCTCCCTTTAGTGATCTCGTCGAGTGCTTTTTGTTTTGCAGCCGAGAGGGTACCTCCTCCGCAAGTTGCTGATATTCGCGGGTGGGTGAGCTCGAGATAAAGTCAACTGGAAACCGTAATCGGAGTCGTGGTTTGAAGATGATGATTTGAAGATTCATTCGACAGAGAAGGGTGTCTTGGTTGCCGATATTCTGCCTCACATGATGGGGATTCGCGAATGGGCACCTTTCCACGAGAGATTTGGGCGCAAACCTTCCGCTGGTGAGTCGGCTTGTTTTGGCCTTAATCGCTTTGTTCGTTGCTCCGTATTTTCTTTACCTTATATCTTTGTTTGGTCGAATTTCTCTCATTGGCAGGTCAGAGAGGAGCGAGAAGGGTGAGGGATCCTGTCCTTGCTTTCCGTCAGCCGCCTTCTTCTGCCAGGCACGTACCAATGGTAGCTGCAGATGAGGGCGTCCAAAGTCTGGCTATTCCGCGGACCGCATCCGCGTTCGAACCTATTCGTTCGGAGGCTGCTCTTCGGTCAGACACTCCGGACCCCACAGTTCGTTCGGCGGACGAACCTTCTCATGGTGGTGGCGAAGAGGCCCCGTCAAAGAGGTGGAGGATAATGTCGAAGGGGGCATCTTTGATTGAAACACCCTCGAGGGGTGAACCTATTTCGGTAGTGTCTGAATTCGGCGGTGATGCCAGCCTGGGTATTGAGGCGATGCCCGTTTCGGGCGTGGGAGAGGCTACTGTGGCAGGGGGATAGAGTTCGGAGGCCTCCACGATTATTTTGAGCGATCCATCGACGTCTCGGCAGGCCCGCACCCCCTCTTCGGCTAATGAGAGGTTGAAGGGCATAGTGGTAGATGATTATGAATCTGATTGTGATATCGATCCTTAGGACATAAGGATGTTCGAGGAAGGTTTTACCAGGGTCGATGTGAGGGTGGAAGTCCCTTCCCTTGTGCTCGAAATTCCATCGGACTTTAACCTGTTGGAGGACACGGTGGACTTGGTTCCCCAATTTGACCTTTTGTGCTCTGCCATCGAAAGAAGGTCTCTTCGGAAGATCGGTGTGACGGTATCCAGAAGGGTGTACTTGTCGAGGATGGGAAGAACGATCATGGGGAGGACGGGAGGAACGAGCACTTGGAGGACGGGAGGAATGAGCACGGGGAAGGCGAGCCTCTGGCGATGACTCACGAGACCGGGGAATCGGAAAAGAGCCAGAAGCTAGGAGAGATTTTATCTGCTCTTGCATGCCAATGTACTGAGCATCTCTAAGCTTTTCTCTTTCCTTGGCCGCTTCTAGATCGGATGTGAGCTTTGTCACAGTCTCCCGCATAACGGAGAGGCTATCCCCATCAAGTAGCTCGGCTTGCGAGGAAGTCCCTATTCCTTGCATTCCACACTTATAGCGATGAAATTTCTTAGTAGGAAGCCCGTATACCTTTCCCCATTTTGGACTGCCAGCAGCCTCCGTCCACATTCTTTCAGCATCCTCGTCCGAAGGTTGGATTGGCTCGCCCGACTCATTAGGTGGCTGACTGCGTATGAATTCTTGCAGTTCAGCTGTGAAGTGACCCTATAAGAAAAATTACATTGAATTAGTATTTCAAAATTTATATAAAAGTAAATCAAAATACTTAATGAAAAGTGAAAACTTACATGTACAGTCGAGGCTCGGCCCTCGAGCCACCTTTCTTGATCCGTCTCTTTCTTCTTCTTTACAATATGAGTCTCCTTGAATAGCTCATCTTAGTTCATCGGACGCCCCAACTTCTTTTCC
>NC_031995.1:15491445-15498945 GCF_001879085.1 Nicotiana attenuata | reverse complement strand
TTCAAATCTGAGTAAAAGTGGCTGAGTTTGTAAAACAGTATTAAACAATAGGACTGAGTTCAAGTAATATGTCAAAATAGTGAGAAAACAGTGATAGCAATCCCCGAAAGGTTCAAATAGTTGACACGAAGCCCAAATATGACAATTAGTCCAATTAATGATGATATCAAATAAGCTTCAATCAATTACGCGGTCAGAACATCACTCGGGACGGACCAAGTCCCAATCCCCAATAGTAAACGACCACGCGCTCATCATCAAGCGCGTATCTCACCTCAATATAGCACTACGATGTGCAAATCCGGGGTTTCAAACCCTCAGGACATTATTTACATTCATTACTCACCTCAAACCGGCCAAAACTCTAGCTCGCTATGCCCTTGCCTCTCAAATCAGCCTCCTCGCGCGTCGAATCTGACCAAAACCAGAGCGAATACGTCACAATATGCTAAAGGAACAAAACCCAATCGAAAACAATCGAAAAATATCAAAAATCCCGAAATTAGCAAAACTCGAGCCCCGGGCCCACTTCTCGAAACTCAGAAATTTTTACACCAACGGGTTCCTTATCTCGCCACGAGTTCACACATATCAAAAACACAAGAATCGGAGTCCAATTGACCCCTCAAATCCTTAATCTTAGCTCTCTTAAGTTCAAGCCCTAAACCTCCATTTTTAGTCCATAAATCCCTAAATTTTCAGTACTAATTCATGAAATAACACTATAGGATTGTGTTTTGAGGTCCAAAACCCTTACCTTATCGAAGCTCCTTGAAATCCCTCTTCAAAATCGCCCAAAAATCTCCAAGTACGAAGTTAAAATGAATAAACCCTTCGAAAATCGCGAAGAAGAACCTTTTATACCTTCTGCCCAGTCGAAACCGCATCTGTGGTCAATTACCCGCTTCTGCGGAAATATTCCGCATCTGCGGAGATTCATTAAAACTCCGCCTACCGCATCTGCGGTCCAGTAGCCGCATCTGCGGCTCCGCAGGTGCGGTCCTTCTTCCGCATCTGCGGCTCCAGGCCTTCCTCAGCCCCTCCGCTTCTGCGATACCAAAGCCGCATCTGCGATACCGCACCTGCGGTCCCCAAGCCATAGGTGCGAAAATACCAGCAACAGCAAAAATCTGAAATTTGCCCAAGTCCAAAACTCCCCGTAGCCATCCGAAATCACCCCGAGGCCCCCGAGACCTCAACCAAAAGCACCAACACATCCTAAAACATTATCCAAACTTGTTCCAATCACCAAAACACCTCAAACAACACCAAAACTATCAAATTACATCGAATTCAAGCCTAAGTTCTTCCAAAACTTTCGAAACACGCATTTAATCAAAAACCCAACCAAACCACATCCAAATGACCTGAAATTTTACACACACATCCCAAATCACATAACGAAGCTACAGCAACTCTCGAAATTCCATTCCGACCCTCGGATCAAAATCTCACCTATCAACCGGAAATCGCCAAAATACTAACTTCGCCAATTCAAGCCTAATTCCACACCGGACCTCCAAAACCACTTCTGATCACACTCCTAAGTCAAAAATCACCTCCCGAAACTAACCGAACCATCGGAATTTGCATTCGAGCCCTCTAAACACATAAGTCAACATCCGGTTGACTTTTCCAAACTAAGCCTTCCTTTAAGAGACTAATTGTCTCATTTCCTACCAAAACCACTCCAAACCACTCGAACACATAAGACACGAATAATGAAGCATAAAGAAGCAGAAAATGGGGGAAACAGAGCGGTGACTCATGAGACGACGGGTCGGGTCGTCACAGTCCCATATTAGCGGCCAAAGTTTGTCTTTATCTGCTTCCCCTTTCATGAGCGACCAACTTTGGTCGCTAATTTTAAATTATATTTATTTATATTTTTATAAATTTTTTTAAATAATAATATAATTATTAAAATTTTATAAGTGGATCCCCCTTTAGAGATCAAAGTTGGTTGCTAATTTCAGTATTTCTTTGACCAAGCAAGTCTGACCAGTTCGGTCAACATTTTGACAAAATTATCGACCAAAAAGCGACCAACCTTGGTCGCTAATGTATTTAGAATAATTATTTAATTATTTTCTCCAATTTAGCGACCAACTTTGGTCGCTTTTCTTGACAGCCCAATTTTGGTCGCCAAATTTTGATCGCTTTTTTCCGGATTTCTAGTGGTGTAGCTTGACATTAATATTCCTAGGATTCGTTGGCCTAATTGTCAAAAACTTAAATTTTATTCTATAAGAAAATACTTTGATGATAAAAAGATGACAATGAATTTAAATCTTATCACCTTGAGTATGGTATGATAATTAAGATTGATTCATTTTTTAACACAAGAATCTTGGTTAGAGCTCTATAAAAACTTTAAGTAGTGCTACTCTCTCCACACGCACCTGAATAAGTCAAAGTAGTAATTTTAAATACCAACTAATTAATGCCTAACTTGGCACAACTCAGCCACAAAAAGCAAACATTACATACCACATCAAGCCACATAATTTAATGAAGGCATGAGACACAGTGTAGGAATTGGGGGGGGGGGGGGGGTCACTGGGGGATAGGGGGTGGGATGTTTTAATCTTTATCTACTTATTAAGTAATTAGGTAGTATTCCGTTACCCGGTAATTATCAATTACCCGCTTAATTAAAAATTATCCCAAATCACTTTAAATACTACTCACTTTTAATACACTCTATACACCTTACTATAATATACTTTACTATTGTGGTCATGTGGTATCATACAAAATAAATACATACACTATTATTTCATTAAAACATCCATTTATGAGTTCACAACCTTTTTATTTTGATAACCAATGAGAGCACAATTGTTTTTGTCAAAAATGATGTTACTAAAATAGAAAAATACAATTAACATGAATCAAACCATAAAGATTTGCTAGTTCAGTAATCCTATCTTGGGAACATTCATAGGTTCTAGTAAAAATCGTATTTAGTAGCTCAATTCTTTTGAAAAACATTTTAAGTGACACAAAGATCATGCTCTCTTTCAAATCATCCCACTTTCCATACAATTAGCAACAAGGAGAAATTGTAAAATTATAATACTAGCACATCAAACAGAATCAACTCATTGTCATCGTTACATACGACATAATTCCTAAATCACAAATTATCACTTCCCCGACAAGAAATGGAGTACTAACATGTACATCTACCAACAAACACTTAGCATTTGTTAATTTAGTTCGAGGTACACGCAAACTGGCCAGAAAACACCGTCATTAGAAAATATTTAAATATATGAACACAGAGAACATAATTATACATATATTTTCTCAATTCTAATTTTTCTAATCTCATATAAAGAGTACAAATTTTTGTGCACTTAATTCTTAAAATGATTAAAAAAAAAAGATATCCTTCTTTTCTTGTGAAAGAAAATAATTCATATCTTTACAATAAAGAAAACCTCATAAACTATATCATATTATGTGTACAATTTAATGAATTTTCGTAAGTGTAACGACCCGACCGGTCGTGTTGAGTTCTAGCGCGCCGTTCAGCAGTTTGAGGCCATGAGCAACTTCACTTCAGGTATTATGACTTGTACGTGTGGTCGGAATTGAGTTTCGGGAGGTTTGGAGTTGATTTGAAAAGAGAATTCTCATTTCGGAAGCTTAAAGTTGGAAGAATTAACTAGGATTGGATTTTTGAGTAAACGACCTCGGAATCGGGATCTAAAGGTTCCAGCAGGCTCGTATGATGATTTCGGACTCGGGCGTATGCCCGGATTGGGTTTTGGATGACCCTGGTACGTTGCGCCGATTGTGGAAGTTAGCATTTTGGAAGAAATTTCATAAGTTTGACTTGAAGTGCATTTCAGTGTTATCGATGTCTGTTTGGGATTCCGAGTATGGGAGTAGCTCCGTGTGGTGATTCTGGAGTTGGGAGCGCGATCGAAAGTGAATTCGGAGGTCCGTAGGTCATTTTGGAGTCATTTGGCTAAAGATAGAAGTTGAAGAGTTTGACCGAAAGTTGACTTTTTGATATCAGGGTCGGATTTCGATTCCGGAAGTTGGAGTAGGTCTGTAGTGTCAAATATGACTTGTATGCAAAATATGGGTCAATCGGGCGTAATTTGATAGGTTTCGGCATCGAATATAGAAGTTTGAAATTCTAAAGTTCATTAAGCTTGGATTGGAGTGTGATTCATGGTTTAAGCGTTGTTTGATGTGATTTGAGGCCTCGACTAAGTCCGTGTTATGTTTTGAGACTTGTTGGTATGTTCGGACGGGGTCCCGAGGGGCTCGGGTGAGTTTTGGGATGGTTTCTGTCACGACCCGGAATTCCCACCCTCAGGAGTCGTGATGGCGCCTACTCGTAGAAGCTAGGCAAGCCACACATTTAGAATCCATAATTACTTTTGTTTTAAATCCATTTTTACCAATTTAATTAGCAGGAAATAAATAATTAAACAACAGCGGAATTCGTAATTTAGACTTAAACGAAATAACCCAAAATAGTAAGGAAAATCCACATATGCCTCTACCCAGAACTGGTGTCACAACATTCACGGACTACTAAGATTTACTACATACAACCGTTTGAAAGAGAGTAACACTGTCTATCTCGAATACAAGAGATAACAGATCATAAATAAAGATAGAGGAGACACCGGGCCTGCGGACGCCTGCAAGGCTACTTCGGTGTCTCGGAGGACTGAAGGCTGGCTCCCGAGCTACCTGTCACGACCCCAGTTCGCCCTCCGTGAACATGTCGTGACGAAAACTAGTCCCTATGACTAGGTAAGCCTAACAATGCGGAAGGTAAACCATAATTTTGGAAAAATAATCAAGACTGAACTAGTAAGATAATAGTATTTAAGGTGCCGCTCGGCACATACAATAACAACTCTCGAAGCTAACAAAATTCCCAAAACCCGGAATCTCACAAGTCACAAGCTAAGGGATACATAAGAGGCTCTAACTCAAGAATGTCTATACAAAGGAAAAATACTGAAAGAGCTCTACTTATTACAGAAAGCTGGAAAGGGACTCCTCTGTCTGCGGACGTAGCAGATATACCTCGAAGTCTCTATCGAAACGCCTCCTTCCAAGGCTGATAGAACTGAGTGGGAGTACTTGTATCTGCACAACAAAAAGTGTGCAGAAGAGTAGCATGAGCACACCACAGCGGTGCCCAGTAAGTATCAAGACTAACCTCGGTGGAGTAGTGACGAGGAACAGTCGAGACACCTACCGGTCTAATAAACAGTGCAATGATAGGAACAACGGAACATGATATATATTTATATAAAGACTGTACGAAGTGACCAACAATGCTACAATCACAATAAGGGAAAAGAACAACAAGTAACAACAAAAATATTAAAAATGATGACACATATGAACGGGCAGAAACTCATCCCAAATCCTAAAGTCACAATACAGAAAAGGGGAAAATCAAAACAATAACTCAGATCCTACGACGGTGTTCACATCAGGTCTTATCCAACAACTACCACGAACTACCGAATCTCGGACAAATTTCAACTCACGAGTCCCAGTACCTGAAATCTAACAACTAGCATCCTGTGCTCTCATCAGCCTCACGGTCACACTGACAACTCACCTCACAACTTCCACGAGACAAAGTTCATATAGGTAAACGTACCATAATCACAACATTTGAACAAACAGAAATGCCCTCAGGCCATCACAAATATTCACAATCAACCCCTGACATAGCCCACCTTGTTCCGCCACGTGTGCAAATAATAATATAATAAGTGCCCGCCTTGTTTTGCCACACATGCATCATAATGTTCCCACCTTATTTCGCCACATGCGCAACCCACATATAAGCATATATACATATCCCGCGTTGTTACGCCGCATGTGCAATATATCAATAGTAGCAATAGCACGGTAGAAACCTCATGCGACCCCACAACGACAACCGCACGGCAGAAACCTCGTGCATCACAATAACAATAACTGCACGGCAGAAACCTCGTGCATCAACACCCCAAGTACAACAACAACAATAACAATATATATACAAAACACAACAAGTGAATCAACTCAAAAATCTTTCGTTCACCAGGGGACGGTAAAACTAGCCCACAAGGAATAACCGTAACAGAGAAATACTAAGCGCAATAAGAACAACTCAACAAGGGAGAAAATAATACGAAACAACGATTCCATAATACGTAGTTCAACAACAAGGAAGTTAACATGAATCAAATAATTTCAAGTAAGGGAATATCAACTAAACATAGGATATCTAACTTCTTTTAAAAGTTGGGCAAGTTACGAAGAGTACACAACGATTTCAATTAAGGATGAGCAGAGGAAAGATAATCGTAACCTCAATTAAGACCAAGAAATTACATAAGAGATACTAATAATGATTTCCAAATAAAGACAAGCGGTTATGAAAGATAACGTGACTATAGAAGGGTAAATGTCTTCAGTTAAACAAGTAAAAGTCGATTAAGCAACAAGAATAAACCAAAAGGGTAAATAAATTCCAAGTAAGACATGTAGAGATGAAACTAGTAATAGAGACTTCAATCATATCAAGAACAACTTCATACTCAGTGAATATAAGGACCTAAGAATCCTAAAAGGCCAAGTTTCCACAAATAAGTCCGATCACGCACTTGTCAGCTCGCGTACTCGGATTACAATCAACAGAGAAGACTCAAATCCTAGGGGGAAGTCCCCCACACAAGGTTAGGCAAGATACTTACCTCGAACCTGCTAAAAATCAACTAGCAACCACGTTCTTGCCACGAGTACTAGACTCCAAATGGCCCAAATCTATTCAATTCAATTACACATTGTAAATAACATCTCAAGCAACTGATTCTACTATTTAATTCAAAGCTAAGGCGCGAAATTAGGTAAAATGACCAAAATGCCCCTCAGGCCAACATCTCGGAATCAAATGAATTTAACATTTTCAGAACCCTCGTACTCTCACGAGTCTAACCATATAAAAATTTCTCAAATCGGAGGTCATACACCCCCTCAAAACTCAATAATTTGGTCTATGAAGTTTTACCCATTTTTCATTCAAAATCTGAAATTAAAGGATGAATTTAAGAAGAGATTCATGGAAATTAGTCTAAATCGAGTGAGAAGCACTTACCCAAGTCGCCCAGGTGAAAATCCCTTCGAAAATCACCAAGAACCGAGCTCTAGAAGTCAAAATATGATAAAAATGGTGAAACCCTCGAATTTGGGATTTAATCTGTCTGCCCAGTTATTTGTTCATCGCGATCGCGGAAGAAGGATCGCGATCGCGTAGAGGAAATTCAGGGATGCTCAGAAATACACATCGCGTTCACGTGAAAAGGGATGCGAACGCGAAGAGCAGTGGGATGGTGGCTTATGCGAACGCGTAGGCTTTATGCGAACGCGAAGAGTAAAATGGCCAACGTGACCCAACTCCTAATCCTACTATGCGAACGCGGGTTAGGAAGTGCGATCGCGAAGCAGTCGGAAAATAGACCT
>NC_031995.1:15388197-15490522 GCF_001879085.1 Nicotiana attenuata | reverse complement strand
CAGAGTGTAGCATCAGCACAACCGACCCCATGTGCTGGTAAGTGCCTAGCCTAACCCCGGCGAAGTAGTGACGAGGCTAGGACCAGACCACCAAATAAACCTGTGCAGTTGTATAATATACAGCGGAAAGTAAAGCAGAAACAAACAAATAAAGGTGGGAGGGGGATACATGCTTTGGGGAAATAACAGATAAAGCAGGTTCTCACGAAAATTACCAGGAAACCAAAATTCAACTTCTAACAAGGATAAGGAAAACAAAGGCAGATTTCACTCTCGGTTCACCACTCGTTGCAGGCGTGCAACCCGATCCCACATCTCATATCTTGTGGTAGGCGTACCACCCGCTCCCATTTCATTAAATCTCGTGGTAGGCGTACCACCCGCTCCCATTTCATTAAATCTCGTGGTAGGCGTACCACCCGCTCCCATTTTATTAAATCTCGTGGTAGGCGTACCACCCGCTCCCATTTCATTAAATCTCATGGTAGGCGTACCACCCNATCTCACTGCGGTCCGAAATCTACAATGCTGGGGTCTGCAAAAAAGAGTGCAGAGTGTAGTATCAGCACAACCGACCCCATGTGCTGGTAAGTGCCTAGCCTAACCCCGGCGAAGTAGTGACGAGGCTAGGACCAGACCACCAAATAAACTTGTGCAGTTGTATAATATACAGCGCAAAGTAAAGCAGAAATAAACAAATAAAGATGGGAGGGGGAAACATGCTTCGGGAAATAACAGATAAAGCAGAATCTCAAGAGAATTATCAGGAAACCAAAATTTAACTTCTAACAAGGATAAAGAAAACAAAGGCAGATTTCACTCTCGGTTCACCACTCGTTGCAGGCGTGCAACCCGATCCCATTTCCCATATCTTGTGGTAGGCGTACCACCCGCTCCCATTTC
This sequence comes from Nicotiana attenuata, assembly GCF_001879085.1. Classification (NCBI taxonomy): domain Eukaryota; kingdom Viridiplantae; phylum Streptophyta; class Magnoliopsida; order Solanales; family Solanaceae; genus Nicotiana; species Nicotiana attenuata. Next base: position 15,489,619 of record NC_031995.1, on the reverse strand, counting down.
GTTATATCAACAGTTCTTCCAAATGAAGTTTACTCTAACAAATGCAACAATTAATACGAATTCATAAGACAACAAGTACACAATAATTATGATTCACTGAGGAAAACAAATAATGTCAAGTAGCAATAAATTATGGACTTTAAGGAGCAATTAGGCAATTAAATATTAAGTATGCTAAATGTCAAGTAGCAATTAAGTCACATAAACATGTAGCAATTATAGCATAAATTCAAGGCATATTGTTGCGCAAGGATACCTTGATCCAATAATAAAAAGTAACACAATAAAGGAAAATGTCAACATAAAGAATCACAGTTATAGTGGAATAAGACAATTAATGCACTTGAACTGATAACAACAAGAAATCATAACAAACGGCAATAAGTGCACGATATCACCCTTCGTGCTTTAACACTCTCTCACCAAAACAATACACGGCATCACCCTTCGTGCTTTACACTCTTCCTCACCCAAGAAACAATTACACTGCAATTAGGGCAAGGGAATCAATGACATCACCATAAAGTCAAGTAACAACAGAAAATCAGTAAACTAAACGTAAAGAACAACACAACTCAATTATCAGCAAGAATCAGGGAAATCAAGGACAAGTGCACGGCATCACCCTTCGTGCTTTTACTCTCGTCCTCACCATAAGAATCAATATAATAGGCCCGGAATGGTACATCGTGTGGCACGACATCACCCTTCGTTCTTTACACTCTTTCCTCACGAAACAAATAATGCACGGCATCACCCTTCGTGCTTTATCACTCTTCCTCACCCAAACAAAAATCACAACAATGGGGCGAGGGAATAAACAAGATTATAATAGGAATCCCGGCAAGGGAGCAACAATTAAACCATTAAATCCCGACAAGGGAACAGTATCAACAATATCAACATCCCGGCAAGGGAGATAACCAAATAAACAATAATATCCCGGCAAGGGAACAATTTCATAACTCTTTCTCTTTTCACTTTTTCTTCACAACTCGCTTTACCACTTGAGCCAGTGCTCCAAAGGGTTCAATCAACTCACTTACTTTCACAAATTCGTAATGTAACTTGAGCCATCGCTCCACAATGTACAAAAGTCACAATTACTTCCTTAACTTTTCACAACAAATAGAAATCACTTCTAAAGCATAGATTGTTCAACGAAATCATGAAAATCACATTATAAGGCCCACGGTCATGCTAGACACCAACGTATAGGTACTCGTCACCATGCCTATACGTCGTACTCAACAATAATCACGTAGCAAATAGGACTTGACTCCTAATCCCTCAAGCTATGGTTAGACCAAACACTTACCTCGATGTCTTGAACACAACTCAAGTCTCAATTATAGCTTTACCCCTTGATTCCACCGCCAATTCGCTCGTATCTAATCACAATTTACTTAATTACATTAATAAATGCTAAATGAATCATCCCCAATACATAAAAATAAGTTTTTCCAAGTTTTACCCAAAAAGGTCAAAAATGCCTCCGGGCCCACGTGGTCAAAACCCGAGGTTCGAACCAAAACCCGATTACCCATTCCCCCACGAACCCAAATATGTAATTTGTTTTGAAATCGGACCTCAAATTGAGGTCCAAATCCCCAATTTTCGAAAAACCTAGGTTCTACCCAAAACACCCAATTTCCCCCTGAAAATCTTTGATTTGAAGTTGAAATCATGTTAGAAGATGTTGAGGAGTGAAGAAAATGAGTTAGAAATCACTTACCAATCATTTTGGAGAAGAAAGTTTGTTTGGAAAATCGCCTCTTATGTTTCGGGGTTTTGAAAAGTGTAAAATAACTGAAATTCCCGTTTATTTATACCCCTCCGAAGCTCCCTGTGCGGACCGCGCAAAAAGGACCGCGGCCGCACAGGCCTCCCTGAAGACCTGCAGATCATAGCCCCGTGCGGACCGCACAAAGCCGACCGCAGCCGCGTAGCATCCACCGCGGACCGCTCAAAGGCGACCGCGGCCGCGCTGGCCCCTCCGCGGCCGCACGCGATTTCTTTCGGACCGCGCAAGAGGGTTCAGAGGCCTATAATATTTCCTGAACCTGCAACATCTGATCTTTTAAGCCTAAGGCATCCCGGAGCTTACTCGAAACTCACCCGAGCCCTCAAAACTCTAATCCAGGTATACACACAACCTCAAAAACATCTTACGAACATATTCATGTAATCAAATCACCAAAATAACATCATGAACATCGAATTAAACCTCAAGATCAATGAAATTTCCAAAATCTCCTTTAAAACATCAAATTTCCGCTTAGGGTCCAGATCACGTCAAACGACGTCCGTTTTCAACCAAACTTTACAGAAACATCTTAAATTACATATAAGACCTATATCGAGCACCGGAACCAAAATACAGGCCGATACCATCACTTTCTAATCAGTTTTCATTTCAAGTTTCCTTAAACAATTAAACAATTTCACTGAGAATTCATTTCTCGGGCTTGGGACCTCAGAATTCGATTCCGGGCATACGCCCAAGTCCTATATTTTCCTACGGACCCTCCGGGACCGTCAAATCACGGGTCTGGGTCCGTTTACCCAAAATGTTGACCGAAGTCAAATTTATTCATTTTAATACAAAAATTTAGCATATTTCACAGAATTTCACATTTAAATTTTCCGGCTACACGCTCGGACTGCGCACGCAAAACGAGGCAACTATAAATGAGGTTTTCAGGGCCTCGGAAGCACAGAATTAATTAAAACAGGTGATGACCCCTTTGGGTCGTCACATTCTCCACCTCTAAAACAACCGTTCGACCTCGAACGGACAAAAGAAGGAAGTACCTGAGTCGGGGAAAAGATGAGGATAACGACTCCGCATATCGGACTCGGACTCCCAGGTTGATGCCTCAGGAGGCTGACCTCTCCACTGGACACGAACAGAAGGGAAACTCTTGGATCTCAACTGATGAACCTGCCGGTCTAGAATAGCTACCGGCTCCTCCTCATAAGACAAGTCCTTGTCCAACTGGACATTGCTGAAATCTAACACGTGAGCTGGATCGCCGTGATACCTCCGAAGCATGGACACATGAAACACTGGATGTACGGCTAATAAGCTCGGCGGCAAAGCAAGTCTATAAGCCACCTCTCCCACTTGGTCAAGAATCTCAAACGGACCAATGAACCTAGGTCTAAGCTTGCCCTTCTTCCCAAATCTCATCACGCCTTTCATAGGCGACACTCGGAGCAATACCCGCTCACCAACCATAAAAGCCACATCTCGAACCTTGCGGTCTGCATAGCTCTTTTGCTTGGACTGAGCTGAACGAAGCCTATCCTGAATAATCCTGACCTCGTCCAAGGCCTCCTGAACCAGATCCGTACCCAACAACCGAGCCTCTCCCGGCTCAAACCATCCAACCAGAGATCGATACCGCCTACCATATAAAGCCTCATAAGGAGCCATCTGGATACTCGACTGGTAGCTGTTGTTGTAGGCAAACTCCGCTAAAGGCAAAGACTGATCCCACGAACCTCTAAAGTCAATGACACAAGCTCGGAGCATATCCTCCAAAATCTGAATAGCACGCTCGGACTGTCCGTCCGTCTGGGGATGGAATGTTGTGCTCAACTCAACCTGTGTGCCCAACTCTCGCTGAACTGCGCTCCAAAAGCGCGAGGTAAACTGCGTACCCCGGTCCGAAATGATAGATACGGGCACACCATGAAGGCGAACAATCTCCCGAATGTAGATCTCAGCTAACCTCTTGGATGAATAGGAGACTGCCACAGGAATGAAATGTGCTGACTTCCTACTCAAAGCATCAGCCACCGCATTGGCCTTTCCCGGATGATATAAAATGGCGATATCAAAATCCTTCAACAACTCCAATCACCTCCTATGCCTCAAATTCAACTCCCTTTGCTTAAACAAATACTGAAGACTCTTGTGATCTGTGAACACCTCACATGCCACGCCATACAGATAATGCCTCCAAATCTTTAATACGTGAACAATGGCTGCCAACTCCAAATCATGAACCGGATAGTTCTTCTCATGAATCTTCAACTGCCGCGAAGCATATGCAATGACCCTGCCATCCTGCATCAACACTGCTCCAAGCCCAATACGAGATGCATCACAATAAACTGTATAAGGCCCTGAACCTGTGGGCAAAACCAATACCGGTGCCGTAGTCAGAGCTGTCTTGAGCTTCAGAAAGCTCGCCTCACACTCGTCCGACCATCTGAACTGGGCAGCCTTCTGGGTCAACCTGGTCATCGGGGCTGCGATGGATGAGAACCCCTCTACGAACCAACGATAGTAGCCTGCCAATCCCAAGAAATTCCGAATCTTCGTAGCTGATGTTGGTCTAGGCCAATTCTTGACTGCCTCGATCTTCTTTGGGTCCACCTGAATACCCTCTGCTGATACAACATGACCCAGAAATGCAAACTGAACCCAACCAGAATTCAACTTCGAGAACTTAGCATGTAACCGACTATCCCTCAGAGTCTGAAGAACCACTCTAAGGTGCTGCTCGTGCTCCTCCTGGCTGCGGGAGTATATCAAAATATCATCATGAAGACTAACACGAACAAATTCAAATAAGGCCTGAACACTCGGCTCATCAAATTCGTAAAAGCTGCTGGGCATTTGTCAACCCGAATGACATAACCAAGAACTCATAATGCCCGTACCGAGTGCGGAAAGCTATCTTAGGGACATCGGATGCCCAAATCCTCAACTGATGGTAGCCAGATCTCAAGTCAATCTTCGAAAATTACCTTGGCACACTGAAGCTGATCAAACAAATCATCAATCCTCGGCAATGGATACTTATTCTTGATTGCAACCTTGTTCAACTGCCGGTAATCAATACGCATTGTCATCGATCTGTCCTTCTTCTTGACAAACAACACCGACGCACCCCAAGGCGAAACAGTGGGTCTAATGAAACCCTTCTCAAGCAAATCTTGCAATTGCTCCTTCAACTCTTTCAACACAGACGGGGCCATATGATACGGCGGAATAGAAATGGGCCGAGTGCCCGGAGCCAAATCAATGCAGAAGTCAATATCCCTGTCGGGTGGCATACCCGGCAGGTCTGAAGGGAAAACATCCGGAAACTCACGAACAGCGGGCACATAATCAATAAAGGAAACCTCAGCACTAGAATCACGAACATACGCCAAGTAGACCAAACACCCTTTCTCGACCATACGCCGAGCCTTCACGTACGATATAACACTGCGGGTAGAATGACCAGGAGTCCCTCTCCACTCTAAACGAGGCAAACCTGGTAAAGCTAAGGTCACAGTCTTGGCATGACAGTCCAAAGTAGCGTGGTAAGGTGATAACCAGTCCATCCCCAATATAACATCGAAACCAACCATGTCCAGAAGAAGCAAATCTACACGAGTCTCAAAACCTCCAATAACCACTATACGTGAACAATGGACGCAACCCACTATAATAGAATCACCCACCGGCGTAGACACATAAACAGGGAACTCAAAGAATCACTAGGCATGACAAAATACGGTGCAGAATAAAATCGAAGCTTCTCTACCACATACCAGAACAATACCTGCACCTCCACCTCAAATACATTTACCTCCACCTCTAGCATCTCTACCTCCACCCCTAATACCTTTACCTCCTCAAGGCCTCCGAAGACGAAGCTGATGTACCACTGGTCTGTGCTACTGCTCAGCTGAAGAAGCGGTACATGACCTCGCCATTCGCGAAAGGACAAGAGTAGAGGTTTCCATTTAGCATTGAGAAAACAAAATCGCACGACACGGAAGAATAGAAGTGAAACTTTTCCTAACTCTGTAGCCTCTGGGGGATAAATACAGACGTCTCTGTACCGATCCCTCAGACTCTACTAAGCTTGTCCGTGAGTTGTGAGACCTATGTAACCTAGAGCTCTGATACCAACTTGTCACGACCCAGAATTCCAACCCTCAGGAGTCGTGATGGCGCCTACTCGTAGAAGCTAGGCAAGCCACACATTTAGAATCCATAATTACTTTTGTTTTAAATCCATTTTTACCAATTTAATTAGCAGGAAATAAATAATTAAACAACAGCGGAATTCGTAATTTAGCGGAAGACTTAAACGAAATAACCCAAAATAATAAGGAAAATCCACATATGCCTCTACCTAGAACTGGTGTCACAACATTCACGGACTACTAAGATTTACTACATACAACCGTTTGAAAGAGAGTAACACTGTCTGTCTCGAATACAAGAGATAACAGATCATAAATAAAGATAGAGGAGACACCGGGCCTGCGGACGCCTGCAAGGCTACCTCGGTGTCTCGGAGGATTGAATGCTGGCTCCCGAGCTACCACTGCTGTCTGGTATCTGGATCTGTGCAAAAGAGCACAGAGTGTAGCATCAGCACAACCGACCCCATGTGCTGGTAAGTGCCTAGCCTAACCCCGGCGAAGTAGTGACGAGGCTAGGACCAGACCACCAAATAAACTTGTGCAGTTGTATAATATACAGCGGAAAGTAAAGCGGAAACAAACAAATAAAGGTGGGAGGGGGATACATGCTTTGGGGAAATAACAGATAAAGCAGGTTCTCAAGAAAATTACCAGGAAACCAAAATTCAACTTCTAACAAGGATAAGGAAAACAAAGGCAGATTTCACTCTCGGTTCACCANTAATTTTTGTTCAATAACTTAAATAAATTACTCAATTTAGTTAACTATTTTGAAAAAAATTATATATTCATAATATAGGTACACGCGCAAAGCGCGCACCCTAAGACTAGTATATACAAAATGTCCTAACCGCCTAATCACATCTTTCAACTAATTACAACTAACTTAAGATACCTTAGTTGGCATCTAGCTGGCAGCCAGCTGTACATAGCTTGCCACATGTGCATATCACAATACTCCCCCTCAAGCTGGAGGGTGCAAAATGTTCAACACTCCCAGCTTGCTCAATAGATGTACACGTGTTGCATGACTTAATCCTTTTGTCAAGAGATCAGCTAACTGATCCTTTGTAGGAACATACACAGGCCTGATCATTCCACAGTTAATCTTGTCTCTAATGAAATGACAATCAATCTCTATATGCTTCGTTCGTTCATGAAAGATTAGATTGATTGCAATTTGCATAGGAGCCTTTCTGTCAGCATGCACTATTACTGGTTCTCTGGTTTCAATGCCTAGCTCTTTGCACAATCCCAACAACCAAGTGATTTCTGATATTGCTGATTCCATGCTCTTATATTCTGCCTCTGCTGAACTTCTAGATACTGCTTGTTGCTTCTTTGACTTCCAAGAGATCAAAGAGTCCCCAAGCTTCACAATATATCATGTTACTAACCTTCTTGTATTTGGGCATGATGCCCAATCTGAATCACACCAACAGGTCAACTCATTAACTTCTGTAGCTTGCAGCCAAATTCCTTGACCTGTTGTGCCTCTTAGATACCTAACCATCTTTATTCCAGCCTCCCAGTGTGACTGCTTTGGTGCTTGCATGAACTGGCTGAGTGTTTGGACTGCAAAGTTGATATCAAGTCTTGTGATAGTGACATACATTAGTCTCCCAATCAACCTCTGGTATTTGTTGATGTATTCTAGTATTCCATCACCTTTGACTCCAACTGCCTCATCATACTCCACAGTTGTTAGCTTCAGATTGCATTCCAAAGGTGTGTTGGCTATCCTAGCACCACTTAGGCCTAGATCAGAAACCAGCTCCAACACATACTTCCTTTGATTTAGTATGAAACCTGACTTAGACCTCAAGATTTCAATGCCCAGAAAATACCTGAGCTCTCCTAGATCCTTCAGTTTGAATTTTCTGTGCAACACTCCTTTAGATTCATCAATCAACTCAGTGCTACTTCCAGTGATGAGTAAATCATCCACAATACACCAGAACAATCACCACATCTTATCCCCTTTTTAAGGTGAACAATGAATAGTCATTGCTGCTTTGCATGAAGCCTGCTTCTACTAGTGCATCTGTTAGCTTGATGTTCCACTGCCTGGATGCCTGTTTTAGTCCATATAAGGACTTAAGCAACCTACAAACTTTCTACTCCCCCTGTCTCTTAAATCCTTCTGCATCTCCATGTTAACTTCTTCATATAGATCACCTTACAAAAATGCATTATACACATCTATTTGATGCATATTCCAGTCCTTGGAGACAGCTAATGCAATCGCAGCCCTCACTGTGACCATCTTGACCACAGGAGAGAAGGTGTCATGATAATCCAATCCCTCTCTTTGGCTATAACCTATTGCAACTAGCCTTGCCTTAAATCTTTCGACCTCACCATTGGCCTGGTATTTGATTTTGTATACCCACTTTGAACCAACTGTATTCTTGCCCTTAGGAAGATTCACTACCTCCCAAGTCTTGTTTTCTTCCAAGGCTTTAATCTCTTGCTTCATAGCTTTTACCCATCTTTCATCCTTAACTGCTTCCTTGAAGGTCTGAGGTTCAATTAAGGTGGAGAACTTGGCAAGATAGCTTTGATAAGTTGGTGTAACCTTGATAAGACAAATGACTAGAGATGGGATGTTTGGTCCTTGTCTTGTCACCTTGAATCACATAATCCCTCATCCAGATGGGTTGTTTACTTGTTCTAGCAGACCTCTTAAGGGTTGTAGGTTGATCATGTGTCATTACACCCTCCTCAACCTGCAACCCCTCAAGAGATGAGGCTGCACCTGTATTTGTCATCAGTTGCTCTTCATCAATAGGTAAAAGTAGCGGTTCTGCACTAGAAATACTCTGCCTATCAATATCATCTTCAATGGCATAATCTTGCACCAAAACATCAGATCCTTGATCAACATTATTATTTGAATGTTCCTCACCTGCAAAATGATCATCAAACAAGTTGTGCTGCTCCATAAGAGCAGGAGTATCATGGACTTTAGCCTGAACTGTGATGGATGCTTTGGCAAAAGGAAATTCATTTTCCTTGAATATGATATCTCTATTCACAAAGAGTTGATGTGTGTGGAGGTCCAGAAGTATATAACCCTTTTGAGTCTCTGAATATCCCATCAACACTGCAGCTCTAGCTCTTTCTCCAAACTTGTCTCCTTTGAGTGCATTGGTTGCATAGCACAAACACCCAATGAATCTCAGATGTGTTAAGGAAGGCTTCTTCTTATATAGAAGTTCATAGGGACTTCTTCCTTGGATCACAGCAGAATTCAGTCTGTTCATCAATATACTGCAATCTGAATACAAATACCCCAGTATCTGATTGGCATTTTTGATTGAAATCTCAATGCTCTGGCTATGTTTAGGATGTCTGTGCTTCCTTTCTACAACCCCATTTTGTTGGGGTGTATGCACACAGCTACTCTGATGAACTATCCCCAGATCTTGAAACAATGAGCTGCATTGTGAGTTGAAGAACTCTGTTCCATTATCAGTCCTGATCACCTTTACTATGACTCCAAACTGAGTCTTAACCATAGCAAGGAATGACTTGATACTAACTATAACTTCTGTCTTACGCTGTAGTACGTAAATCCATGTATATCTACTATAGTCATCAACCACAATAAAAAAATAGTACTTTTGTACAATGTTGTGTTTTATAAGGTCCTCAAGGTCCATNTTTGCTAAAGGACAAACTGGACACTTATTTATCAAAGTACTATCCACATTACTATGTACAATTTTCATATATTTCATTGCTGACGAGGAAGGGTGACCCAGCCTCTTGTGCCATAAGCTGCAGTCCTCCTTACAAACTATTGCCATTATTCTGTGTCCTGTGTCTTCATCACTACCATGTCCCCTCTTGAAGATGTAAAGACCACCTCTTTCTCTACCAATCCCCTTCACTCTGCTACTGTAAAGATCCTGAAAGATACAGAAGTGAGGGAAAAAGGCTACTGAACACATAAGTTCCTTTGTCAACTTTAACACAGATAGTAAATTGTACTTAAAATCTGGCACAAATAGCACATTTGTAATTCTCTTGTTATCAAATAGAGAGGCTTCACCAGTATGTGTTATGTTTACCTTAGCTCCTGTAGGTAAATGTACCTTATCACATGTGTGTGACCTTGAAAAATGATCTGGTTCTAAAACAATTGTACATTTGAATAAAACAATTGTTTCTTCTTCCTCTGTATCTTTTGATTTTCACCGTGATGAGTCCCTGACTCTTTTGATTATGAATGCGAACTTGTGGGTTTGGGCGAGACCGGCTTCTAATTTGCCAACTTAGGCGGAATCAACCATAATTCGGACGAGGTCGAATTAAACCTCGCCATCCTGGGCGAAGTTAATTCCGACTTGTATACTCGAGTGAGACTGAATTCTGACCTACTAATTTAGGCGGTCAATTTTTCCATGTATATTCGTGCAAGGTCGAACTTGGAATCGCCATATCGGGCGGAGTCAATTTCTGACATACATTCGAACGAGGTCGAAATTATGACCCGTTGCGAGTTCGAGCGAGGACGGACCCTCCTTTCATGTAGCGAAGGCCGGTGGCCTTAGGGGTATTATTTCGAGTAAGAGTGAAATTGTAGCCCGTTATGAATTCGAACGAGGTCGAACTTTTCTCTTGGCGAAGGCCGATGGTCGTAGGGGTGTTATTTCGAGCAAGGTCGAAATTATAACCCGTTGTGAGTTCGAGCGAGGTTGAACTTCTCTCTTGGCGAAGGCCGATGGCCGTAGGGGTGTTATTTCGAGCAAGGTCGAAACTGTAACCCGTTGAAGATTCGAGCGAGGTCGAATTTTCTTTTGGCGAAGGCCGATGACCGTAGGGGTATTATTTCGAGCAAGGTTGAGATTATTAACCTGTTGTAGATTCGAGCGAGGTCGAATTCTCTTTTGGCGAAGGCCAATGGCCGTAGGGGTGTTATTTCGAGCAAGGTCGAAATTGTAACCCGTTGTAGATTCGAGCGAGGTCGAATTCTCTTTTGGCGAAGGCCGATGGCCGTAGGGGTGTTATTTCGAGCAAGGTTGAGATTGTAACCCGTTGTAGATTCGAGTGAGGTCGAATTTTCTTTTGGCGAAGGCCGATGGCCGTAGGGGTGTTATTTAGAGCAAGGTCAAAATTGTAACCCGTTGTAGATTCGAGCGAGGTCAAATTCTCTTTTGGCGAAGGCCGATGGCCGTAGGGGTGTTATTTCGAGCAAGGTCAAGATTGTAACCCGTTGTAGATTCGAGCGAGGTCGAATTCTCTTCTGGCAAAGGCCGATGGCCGTAGGGGTGTTATTTCGAGCAAGGTCGAAATTGTAACCCGTTGTGTTATCTCCGTTGGGGAACATTACTCATCATCGTGCTGTTTACGTGTGCATCATGGCAAATATTGGTTCACTTAAATTCGCTTTCATTTGGAAAGTACTGTGCGTTATCCTGGGTGAGTCCCAGTTCGCTCAATTTTGCTTTTATTAGAGAATGCCGCGTGTTTTATGGGAGAGTCCCAATTTGCTCAATTTTGCTTTTACTGGAGATTGTTTTTCGATAGTTGATCTGTACTGTGCCATTTTCGTTATTTGTGATATGCTGCGACTTAGGGGGTTTTGCTCGGTCATTACTTGCGAGGTGGCATACTACAAAGCCATTTTCTGGGGTGTTTTAGCGGCGTTTGTCCCTTGTTTGCATACCTGTGCAAGTGCTCGCATTCCTGTTTCAAACCAAAAAGAGTGAAAAACCAAAATGAAATTTTCTGTTACCTCGGCCTAGCAAGCCGGTGAAGGGAGGAGCGGCGTTGTAGGGTGACACGCTCCGCCTAGTACTTGAATAGTGGTTTCTGATTTGGCAGCCTGTCACGACCCCGGTTCGCCCTCCGTGAACCATCGTGACGGCACCTAGTCTCTATGACTAGGTAAGCCTAACAATGCGGAATATAAACAATAATTGCGGAAGAAATAACTAAAACCGGAATAAGAAAAATAAGCAGTGTTTAAGGTGCCGCTCGGCACATACAATAACAACTCTCGCAGCTAACAAAATTCCCAAAACCCGGAATCTCACAAATCACAAGCTATGAGATACATAAGAAGCTCTAACTCCGGAAATATCTAAACAAGGGATAATACTGAAGGGACTATACTTATTACAGAAGATAGAAAGGGACTCCTCGGTCTGCGGACGTAGCAGATATAGTCTCTACAGAACGCCTCCTCCCAAGGATGATAGATCTGAGTGGAAAATACCTGAATCTGCACAACAAAAATGTGCAGAAGAGTAGCATGAGCACACCACGGCGGTGCCCAGTAAGTATCAAGACTAACCTCGGTGGAGTAGTGACGAGGAACAGTCGAGACACCTACCGGTCTAATAAACAGTGCAATGATAGGAACAACGGAACATGATATATATTTATATAAAGACTGTACAAAGTGACCAACAATGCTCCAAATCACAATAAGGGGAAAAGAACAACAAGTAACATCGAAAATATTAAGAATGATGACACATAAGAACGGCAAAAACTCATCCCAAATCCTACGGTGACAATACAGAAAAGGGAAAACAAAACAATAACTCAGATCTTACGACGGTGTTCACATCAGACCTTACCCAACATTTTCCACGGATTACCGAATCTCGGACAATTACAACTCACGAGTCCCAGTACCTGAAATCTAACCAGTGACAACCCGTGCCCTCACAATTTCCACGAGTCAAAGTTCATATAGGTAAACGTACCATAATCACAACATTTGAACAAATAGAAATGCCCTCAGGCCATCACAAATACTAACAATTAACCCCTGACATAGCCCATCTTGTTCCGCCACGTGTGCAAATAATAACATAATAAGTGCCCGTCTTGTTTCGCACACGTGCATCATAATGTTCCCACCTTATTTCGCCACATGCGCAACCCACATATAAGCATATATACAACAATTAACCCCTGTCATAGCCCACCTTGTTCCGCAACGTGTGCAAATAATAACATAATAAGTGCCCGCCTTGTTTCGCCATACGTACATCATAATGTTCCCACCTTATTTTGGCACATGCGCAACCCACATATAAGCATATATACATATCCCGCCTTGTTACGCCGCAGATGCAATATATGAACAGTAGCAATAGCACGGCAGAAACCTCGTGCGACCCCACAACAACAACCGCACGGCTGAAACCTCGTGCATTACAATATCAATAACCGCACGGCAGAAACCTCGTGCATCACAATAACAATAACCGCACGGCAGAAACCTCGTGCACCAACACCCCAAGTACAACAGCGGCAATAACAATATATATACATAAAAACACAACAAGTGAATCAGCTCAAAAATCTTTCGTTCACCAGGGGACAGTAAAACTAGCTCACAAGGAACAACCACAATAGAGAATGCTAAATGTAATAAGAACAACTCAACAAGGGAGAAAGTAATATGAAGCAACGACCCCATAGCATGTAGTTCAACAATCAGGGAGTTAACAAGAGTCAAGTAAATTTCAAATAAGGAACTATCAACTAAACATAGAATATCTACTCTTCTTTTAAAGGTTGGGCAGGTTACGAAGGATATACAACCATTTCAATTAAGACTAAATAATTACATGGGTGATAATAATGATTTCCAATAAAAAAAAACAAGCAGTTATGAAAGATAACGCGACAATTGAGGAAAGATCTTCAGCTAAGCAATAGTAAGAGTCAATGAGGCAATAAGAATGAACCATAAAGCAGTTAATTCCAAGTAAAACATGTAGAGCTGAAACTAGTAATAGGGACTTCAATCATATCAAGAACAACTTCATACTCAGTGAATATAAGGACCTAAGAATCCTAAGAGGCCAAGTTTCCACAAATAAGTCCGAGCACGCACTCGTCACCTCGCGTACTCGGATTACAATCAACAGAGAAGACTCAAATCCTAAGGAGAAGTCCCCCACACAAGGGTAGGCAAGATACTTACCTCGAACCGGCTAAAAATCAACTAGCAACCACGTTCTTGCCACGAGTACTCGACTCCAAATGGCCCAAATCTATTCAATTCAATTACACATTGTAAATAATATCTCAAGCAATTGATTCTACTATTTATTTCAAAGCTAAGGCGCGAAATTAGGTAAAATAACCAAAATGCCCCTCAAGCCAACGTCTCGGGATCGGATGAATTTAACATTTTCAGAACCCTCGTACTCTCACGAGTCTAACCATATAAAAATCTCTCAAATCGGAGGTCAGACACACCCTCAAAACTCAATAATTTGGTCTATGAAGTTTTACCCATTTTTCATTCAAAATCTGAAATTAAAGGATGAATTTAAGAGGAGATTCATGGAAATTAGTCTAAATCGAGTGAGAAGCACTTACCCAAGTCGCCCAGGTGAAAATCCCTTCGAAAATCGCAAAGAACCGAGCTCTAGAAGTCAAAATGTGATAAAAATGGTGAAACCCTCGAATTTGGGATTTAATCTCTCTGCCCAGTTATTTGTTCATCGCGATCGCGGAAGAAGGGTCGCGATTGCGTAGAGGAAATTCAAGGATGTCCAGAAATACACATCGCATTCGCGTGAAAAGGGATGCGAACTCGAAGAGCAGTGGGATGGTGGCTTATGCGAACGCGTAGGCTTTTATGCGAACGCGGAGAGTAAAAATGGCCAACTGACCCAACTCTTAATTCCTACTATACGAACACGGGGTTAGGGATGCGATCGCGAAGCATGGGAAAATAGACCTTCGTGATCGCGGACGGTTATACGCGAACGCGATGAAGAATTAAACAGAGCTTCGCGAACGCGAGTAGACAGATGCGAACGCGAAGAAGGTTTTTGAGGTGGTCTTCAGCAAGGCATCGCGATCGCGGGAGAATCTTCGCGATCGCGAAGAAGGATATCAGAAGCAGCAACTTCAGCAGTTCAAAATGGAAGAAAATGATCCGTAGCCCATCCGAAACACACCCGAGGCTCCCGGGACCCCGTCTAATCACACACACAAGTCATATAACCTAACACGGACTCGCTCGAAGTTTCAAATCACATAAAACAACATCAAAACGACGAATCAAACCAAAAATCAAGCTTATGAACTTCCAAATCTTCATATATCGAATCTCATGCCGAAACCTATCAATTCAACTCGGAATGACGCCACATTTTGCAGACAAGTCCAAAATAACATAACGGAGCTGCTCCAACTCTCGGAATCGCATTCCGACCTCGATATCACAAAAGTCAACTGTGGGTCAAACTTCTTCATTTCCCAAACTTCAACTTTTTTTCCAATTTTCGCCAAAATGCCTCAATTCACTCTACGGACCTCCAAATCTGAATCCGGGCGCGCGCCTTAGTCCAAAATCACCATACGAAGCTGTTGAGATCATCCACGACCCATTCCGGGGTCGTTTACCAAAAAGTCCAATTCCGGTCAACATTTCACCATTCAACTTCCAAAACTAGATTCCTTCTTCCAATTTGACTCTAAACCATCCGAAAGCCGAATTCCACCATGCACGCAAGTCGATACTCATACTCTGAAGTTGTTCCAGACCTTATGCCGCTGAACGGAGCTTAATTTCTCAAAACGATCGGTCGGGTCGTTACACTACCACTGCTGTCCGGTACCTGGATCTGTGCAAAAGAGCACAGAGTGTAGCATCAGCACAACCGACCCCATGTGCAGGTAAGTGCCCAGCCTAACCCCGGCGAAGTAGTGACGAGGCTAGGACCAGACCACCAAATAAACCTGTGCAGTTGTATAATATACAGCGGAAAGTAAAGCAGAAACAAACAAATAAAGGTGGGAGGGGGATACATGCTTTGGGGAAATAACAGATAAAGCAGGTTCTCACGAAAATTACCAGGAAACCAAAATTCAACTTCTAACAAGGATAAGGAAAACAAAGGCAGATTTCACTCTCGGTTCACCACTCGTTGCAGGCGTACAACCCGATCCCATATCTCATATCTTGTGGTAGGCGTACCACCCGCTCCCATTTCATTAAATCTCATGGTAGGCGTACCACCCGCTCCCATTTTATTAAATCTCGTGGTAGGCGTACCACCCGCTCCCATTTCATTAAATCTCGTGGTAGGCGTACCACCCCCTCCCATTTCATTAAATCTCGTGGTAGGCGTACCACCCGCTCCCATTTCATTAAATCTCGTGGTAGGCGTACCACCCGCTCCCATTTCATTAAATCTCGTGGTAGGCGTACCACCCGCTCCCATTTTATTAAATCTCGTGGTAGGCGTACCACCCGCTCCCATTTCATTAAATCTCGTGGTAGGCGTACCACCCGCTCCGATTTCATTAAATCTCGTGGTAGGCGTACCACCCGCTCCCATTTCATTAAATATCGTGGTAGGCGTACCACCCGCTCCCATTTCATTAAATCTCGTGGTAGACGTACCACTCGCTCCCATTTCATTATATCAACAGTTCTTCCGAATGAAGTTTACTCTATCAAATGCAACAATTAATATGAATTCATAAGACAACAAGTACACAACAATTATGATTTACTGAGGAAAATAAATAATGACAAGTAGCAATAAATTATGGACTTTAAGGAGCAATTAGGCAATTAAATATTAAGTATGCTAAATGTCAAGTAGCAATTAAGTCACATAAACATGTAGCAATTATAGCATAAATTCAAGGCATATTGTTGCGCAAGGATACCTTGATCCAATAATAACAAGTAATACAATAAAGGAAAATGTCAACATAAAGAATCATAGTAATAGTGGAATAAGACAATTAATGCACTTGAACTGATAACAACAAGAAATCATAACAAACGACAATAAGTGCACGGCATCACCCTTCGTGCTTTAACACTCTCTCACCAAAACAATACACGGCATCACCCTTCGTGCTTTACACTCTTCCTCACCCAAGCAACAATTACACAACAATTAGGGCAAGGGAATCAATGACATCACCATAAAGTCAAGTAACAACAGAAAATCAGTAAAATAAACGTAAAGAACAACACAACTCAATTATCAGCAAGAATCAGGGAAATCAAGGACAAGTGCACGGCATCACCCTTCGTGCTTTTACTCTCGTCCTCACCATAAGAATCAATATAATTAGGCACGGAATGGTACATTATGCGGCACGGCATCACCCTTCGTGCTTTACACTCTTTCCTAACGAAACAAATAATGCGCGGCATCATCCTTCGTGCTTTATCACTCTTCCTCACCCAAACAAAAATCACAACAATGGGGCGAGGGAATAAACAAGATTATAATAGGAATCCCGGCAAGGGAGCAACAATTAAACCATTAAATCCCGGCAAGGGAACAATATTGACAATATCAACATCCCGGCAAGGGAGATAACCAAATAACCAAATATCAACATCCCGGCAAGGAAGAGCTGGGCATTTGTTCTTCGCGATCGCGAAGCATTTTCAGCAATCGCGAAAGGCAAATTTTGGGCTGAATAATGTTGTACTTCGTGATTGCGAAGCATTTTCCGCGATCACAAAGAGTAAATACCTGGCAGAAGCTATATTTCGAGGTTTCGGCCATTTTTATCATATTTGGAGCTATGGAGCTCGGATTGAATCGATTTTTGAGGCGATTTTCACCATATGGATTGGGGTAAGTGTTCTATATCCTAAAGCAATTATACTTCATGATTCTATGGTTATATTCATCATTTATTTTGGATTTAAAAGGAAGAAATCAAGATTTTTGTAAAACTTTTCAAGAACGAAAATTCAAGATTTGGAGGTCAAGTTGTTATCGGAATTTGATAAAATTCGTATGGTTGAACTCGTATCGGAATGGGTAGTCGAATTTTGTGAGTTCTTCAGAATCCGGGCACATGGGCCCGAGGACGATTTTGTCAACTTTTCGAACGGAGTTAGGAATTTATCTAAATTGAATTGTTGTGAGTATTAGAGCATGTATTAATGGATTTATATAATTATTGGCTAGTTTTGGAGCATTGTGCATCGATTCGAGTCTTCGGAAGGGCGTGGAATGCCGGTTATGGATCTTCGGAGTGAGGTGAGTCTCCTTTCTAACCTCGTAAGAGGGAATTGTCCCCATAGGTGAGTTAATTGGTTATGTGCTCCTATTTGTGGGGGCTACGTACGCACGAGGTGACGAGAGTCCATGCGTAGCTACTATTATGCTATTGTCCGGGTAGACTAGGACCCAAAAGCATGCTGTATTTGGATTAAACTTCATTTTTCTTAAATCATTAAAAGAAAATTGGCTTTTATTGGAATAAACATTTCCCAATAAACTCTTCATTGGCTGTTTGATTGTGTGTATCTATGTGTGCCCGCGTCACATGTATGATTTGCGAGCGGGATACTTGTTTATTTAATGTTGACCGCGTCGCATGTATGATACGCCAGCGGGGTAATAGATGCATATATGGTTCGTGCAGTTCGACCCTCGGCAGTGCACACTTTACATTTCTGTTGGATCGGGCCGTACAACCTCGGCATATTTTGGGCATGCTTGTATTGCTTGCCTTGAGATTATTTGAGATTGATATTTGCTCTCCCCGACTTGAGATAATTGGAAACTATTGGATTGTGAATCTGGAGACTGTTAATATAAAAAGGAAGTTTCACCTGTTCATGACTTACTTGAAATTACTGTCATTCTTAATAAATCCTTGATTATTCGCATTAATAATATATTATTATTGGACCACTAGTAAGTGTCGAAGTCGACCATCTTGTCTCTACTTCTTCGAGATGGGACGGGATACTCATAGAGTACACGTTGTTTTCGTACTCATACTACACTTCTGTGCATTTTTGTTGCACAAGCATACGTATCTCTAGTGGCCTACTGGGCGTAGCAGCATGGTTGATACGTGGACTTAGGTGAGCTGCACTTCTCGAGGCGACCCGCATCCAGCAGAGTCTCCTTCAGTTATCTGTATTTATTTCCTGTCCAATATTGTATTCCGGACGGTTGTTGCATTTTATTTCCTTCTTAGTAGGTGCTCATGCACTTGTGACACCGGGTTCTGGGATGGTTATAGGATTGTTCAATATTAAGTTTGTTAAAGACTTCATGGTTATTTTTGTAAAGTTCATTATTTGTTATTTAATGTATAAAGGAAAATGATTTCAGCAAATACTAAAATCAGAATTTAATTAAGTATTTTGGTTGGCTTGCCTGACAGCGGTGTCCGGCGCCATCACAACCCTTAGAGGATTTTGGGTCGTGACAACATGGTATCAGAGCACTAGGTTACTGTAGATCTCACGAGTGATGAGCAAGTCTAGTAGAGTCTCGCGGATCCGTATGGAGACGTCTGTACTTATCTTCGGGAGGCTACAGGGCTGTTAGGAGTACTTCCCTTCTTGATTCCTCATCGTGCGGTTTGATCCCTTGAGGCTTATGCCTTCTTTTCTTTCCTACTCGATCTTACGTGACGCAAAGCTCTTGTTAAAAATCGAGAATTGAAGAAATCGTAATGGTACTACAGACGTGGTGCGGGATGTTTCTCCCGGTATAGTTGATCAGATTATTATCGTCGCTTTATGGAAGGATATTCTATTGTTTCAGCCTAGTAGCGGTACTTCTGAGGGCTTTGAGGCTAGGCACAATTTGCCATGATGCTTATGAACGATTGTTCCGCAGTATTGATATGATGGTAGGATGTTGCCTACGTGTCAGAGCGGTGAATGACTTGAAGGGAGGTTTACTCAGTGCATGATCTAGAGATTCGGTATTTTATTTCCGGTAGGGGAAAGGCAATCGGGCTAAGAATGTTCAGATTCGGGTTGATGGGGTAACAAGACTTGGTATTTTCGAGCGTGGTGGAATTTTCATCTGCGATGTAGTGTCGACGTCCTCAATTGCATGTGCTAAGTTCGCCGGTGTTATGATCTTCTACAATTCGCCTTTGGAGCAGGTTAATGCGGGTCAGTATTGAAGAATCGACTGTTAGATATCGCGGGGTGCAGTGGTGTAGGATTGAATCGGTGTTCCTAATGTTGACGGCTCGAGAAAGATGATCTTCGGAAAGGTTTAAAGTTAGTAGCGATTCATGGGTTCAAGTGCTACAAAGATGGATTTTTTTAAGGCAACAACTGAGCAGCAAAGGATGAGGAAGGACATGTGGGAGGTGTCAGGCGGTGGCTAAAATTTCTAGAAGGCCAAGTATAAGAAGCAAAGGTCGAGTAGTTGATTAAAGGGATGAGTTCCGCCAAAGTGGGAGAGGCGGAGTTGCATAAGGGCATTGTGGTAGGATGACTATGCACCTTAAGGAGAGTTTGGAATGATTTGGGAATTTCAGAGATTAGTGGTTGGGGCCTACGGAGTTAACTTGAAGCATGGGCCATTATGCAGTTGAAGGTTTGATATAACGGGAAGGAGCTGCTCGAAATGAAGAAGGATACAACATAACTATGAATTGGAAGGATGTTGCCGCACATTTAATTGATGTCCACGAGGGGTGAATGGACTTGTACCGCTAGAGAGTGAGCTCGAACGCAGGATGAGTTATTTATGTCGTAGTGATTGTACCCCGCGTAGCAGCGTTGGAAGATGTCGGGAAGTGATTTCCACAGGTGAGTTATTCCCTGTGAGCAGGTTAGCGGTCGTGTGGTTGGCGAGGCTTCTGCGAAGAATTCTATTGGTTATAAAACGAAGAGGTCGGTCATACGAATGTGGTTGATGATTCGGAGTATAAAAGGAGGTTTCACAGAAAGATTCCGAGGATTTTGGCGGTTGATTGCGCAAGGTTATGTCAATAAGAGATTAAGAATCCTGGTGAATTCCAGAGTTGTGTAGTAGTGGCTTCGAGCTAAGTGAGAGAGTCCCACATCCTATGATTGGGTTGCATGGTTAACTACTTGCGAGGTTTCTGGTTATTAGCATATCGATGGGTTATTTCAGCTACGGGAAAAGGACATAAGTGGTAATTTGAGCAAAGGGATTGTTAAAGGTGTGCTATCGTTGACCTTGTTGGCTCATGTTCAGACTTGGGGAGTGATTCTGTCGGGTGCTCCGTCGAGAGGGTATGCTTGTTCTAGAAGAATCATGGAGTTGATTATATTCGGGCCAAGTCAGAGCGGGCGGCTCTCAGCAATGGTCCTAGTGGATTCAAAGAGGTAAGGTGTGGTGCCTAATAATTTCGAGCTTATAGGTACGGTTAAGAATCAAGCTTTGTAGCAGCTTATGAGAAGGGCCCAGAATGTTCTATGATGTTTTGACTTGCAGTGTTGCAATTGGGAGGTATGAAATGGTTCGTGTGATTTGTGACGGTGCGTGTGAGGCTTGTCGGCCGCCGTAATTGGTGTTAATCAGAAAAGTATTCTACTGTTGTGGCCTGTTATGTGGAGGCGGGTCCCGGAAGGGCTATAGTGGCTTAGACCACTACCTAGAGATCGGCATATTCTACGGTTATGAGAATTCACCTGTGTGTTGCTATGGTTCTCCTGAAGGGAGTTAAGTGGAAAGTTTTATATGATGAAGTGTTAATCTAATAGTGATTCCGAAGCTATGATGCAAAACGTGTTCTATCGTATATTGGCATGTTGGGTGCAGTGAGTAGTATGGAATTTGAAGTGAAGATCAAAGTTGCAGCTCGGTGTTGACAAGGATGTCACGAGCTCGAATGAGCAGGAAAGGAGTTTTGGTGTTTAAAGTAAGTTGGTATTGTCTTCAGCGTCACCTGAGATTGGTGTCTTGTGAAAAAGGATTCGCATCCTGGTTAAGGATTCTTGATCGCTTTTCACCGTTAGTGCGGCTGGTGGTTTGGATGTACAGACCTGTTACCTGTTACGGAAAGTTGTGGGAGCGTGCCCCACGGGAAGGTTGTATAAGTGTGGCAGGTAGTCACTTGATTGATTGAAAGAGTTAAACCAAGTATGAAGATTGTGGTGATATCGCTAAATTGAGAATTGATGCTTGGAGGGCACATGACTTACTGAGTTGTGGACTGTGGATGATTACTCTGGTTATGATGGTTGTTTTTATGTGTTATGGGAGAAAAGGGATGTTAGTATGGACCTTTAAAAGGTTATCGGCCTAGTTTGGTATGATCAGGATCGACTTGAGGTCGGTGGATGGAATTAAACGTGAATGGGCTCTATATCAGGCCAGATGTGTTCATTTCAGCAATATGCTCCTTATGGAAGAGTAGTCGGGGGTGCTATTTCATCGTCAGCTATTTCATGTAATGATATATTGTGCCGTATGAGTTGTGAGACGGTTTGGTGAATTTCTTATGTGTTGAGGTTCCACGTAGAGGTGAGGTTATATGAGCAGGATGGCTCTTGAGATTCAGATCGTATATCGCACCTCAGTTGTGCTTGAGTTTAGTAGCTTATGCGCTATATGTCTCCCCAGGGACGGTATTATGCACTTAGCGTGCTGGTGACCGATATTCGGTATCTTATTGTAATAAGCAACTTAGCTCAATATATATCTCCTTATGTGAGTTCTATGTGTGGGTCGGGTGGCACGCCGCCATGGTTATGTTGCTTGGATCGGGTTGCGCACCGCAGCGGAGTGATGCTGAGTACAGTTCCCCGTATCCGTTTTTATGTGTTTGGTTTCCTACTTTTGTGAGGAGAGCTCATATTAGCTGTGCGCCCGCGTCGCATGTATGATTCGCGAGCGGGGTGTTTGTTTAATTATGTTGACCGCGTCGCATGTTTCCTTTGGTATCGCATTCGAATTGGTAGCCTATCGGCGCATTATGGCATCATATGAGACTTTGATCATGTCCGGTGTGGCTTATTGCCTGATCAGTTCGTACTGGGTGAGACGAGATCATTGGATTTAGGATCATTGCAATATGATTATACGAAGTATACTAAGAAGCAAAGACCATTATTTGGTTCAGGATGAGGTGATGGTTCCTGTCAGGAGTATAGACCCAATGAATTGTTGGTTCAGCAGTGGTTATGAATTTCTACACATCTCATCCATCGTGTCGGTATTGTAAGAGTTAGGGCAAGACCTATGTATGTCATGAGGGCAATAGGAGCATCAGATTCTTAAATTTCGACTAATTTGATCAGAGAATGTTATTCTGATCCTGTGAGTAAAGCGTGAAAGGTGTGAATTCAGCAAAGGTATGCAGTCATGTTTTGGTGCATTGTGTGGTGATTGATACGGTGTTCGTATGTTGGAAACAGGCCTGGCAGAGAATTCCGGATGTTGGAATTGGGCTCTAAGGCTTATTTGCTTGAATAAAAGGGGATATCTTCAGAATTGATCGAGCTAATGTGCCCAACTGAGTTGTGGTAGCACGGGAAGGTGCATGAGGTGTCAAACAGTGATTTCAGACTACTTCAATGTAGTTCTCAGCACGTTCGAGGACGAACATATGTTTAAGTGGGAGAGAATGTAATGACCCGGCCGGTCGTTTTGAGTTCTAGTGCGCCGTTCAGCAGTTTGAGGCCATGAGACGCTTCACTTCAGGTATTATGACTTGTACGCGTGGTCGGAATTGAGTTTCGGGAGGTCCGGAGTTGATTTGGAAAGAGAATTCTCATTTCGGAAGCTTAAAGTTGGAAGAATTAACTAGGATTGGATTTTGAGTAAACGACCTCGGAATCGGGATCTAAAGGTTCCAGCAGTCTCGTATGATGATTTCGGACTCGGGGGTATGCTCGGATTGGGTTTTGGATGACCCGGGAGCGTTTTGGCGCCTATTGTGGAAGTTAGCATTTTGGAAGAAATTTCATAAGTTTGGCTTGAAGTGCATTTCAGTGTTATCGATGTCCGTTTGGGATTCCGAGTCTGGGAGTAGCTCCGTATGGTGATTCTGGAGTTGGGAGCGTGATCAGAAGTGAACTCGGAGGTCCGTAGTTCATTTTGGAGTCATTTGGCTAAAGATAGAAGTTGAAGAGTTTGACCAGAAGTTGACTTTTTGATATCGGGGTCAGACTCCGATCCGGAAGTTGGAGTAGGTCCGTAATGTCAAATATGACTTGTGTGCAAAATTTGCGGTCAATCGGACGTAATTTGATAGGTTTCGACATCGAATATAGAAGTTTGAAATTCTGAAGTTCATTAAGCTTGAATTGGAGTGTGATTCATGGTTTAAGATTTGTTTGATGTGATTTGAGGCCTCGACTAAGTCTGTGTTATGTTTTGAGACTTGTTGGTATGTTCGGACGGGGTCCCGAGGGGCTCGGGTGATTTTTGGGATGGTTTCGAACCATTTCTAGGCCATTTTTAGCTGCTGGTTTTTGGCTACAGCAGTGTGCTACGCGATTGCGAGGAACTGGTCGCGATCGCGATGAGTAAAATGGGAGAAAATGGCCATAGATTCGCGATCGCGGAAGGGCTTTCGCGATCGCGTAGAGGAAAGTTTCTGCTGCACTGACCCGACTTTGGAAGCTTGTATCTCGCAATCTATAAGGAATTTGGAGATGATATAAAAATGAAAGTTGTATCCCTTTGTGTCTAGTTTTCAGAAAATCAAACCATTTGGCATTTGGAGTTGTGTATGAAATGTTATGGGTGGTACACTATAGCCTATCCGGGAAGAGTTTGGAAATCGCGAAGAAGAAATTTGTGTTGCACATGGCTGACTTAGGAAGCTTATATCTTATAATATATAAGTAACTGATAGATGAGCAAAACATGAAAGTTGTAGTACTTGGAGTCTAGTTTTCAAAAAGTTAAACCATTTGCAATTTGGAATTTAGTACAAAAAGTTATGGCCATTATACTAGAGACTGTCCGGAAGAGCTGGGCATTTGTTCTTTGCGATCGCGAAAGGCAAATTTTGGGCTGAAAAATGTTGTACTTCGTGATTGCAAAGCATTTTCCGCGATCGCGAAGAGTAAATACCTGGGCAGAAGCTATATTTCGAGGTTTCGGCCATTTTTATCATATTTAGAGCTATGGAGCTCGGATTGAAGCGATTTTTGAGGCGATTTTCACCATATGAATTAGGGTAAGTGTTCTATATCCGAAAGTAATTATACTTCATGATTCTATGGTTATATTCATCATTTATTTCGGATTTAAATGGAAGAAATCAAGATTTTTGTAAAACTTTTCAAGAACGAAAATTCAAGATTTGGAGGTCAAGTTGTTATCGGAATTTGATAAAATTGGTAGGTTGAACTCGTATCGGAATGGGTTGTCGAATTTTGTGAGTTTTTTCGGAATCTGGGCACGTGGGCCCGAGGGCAAATTTGTCAACTTTTCGAACGGAGTTAGAAATTTATCTAAATTGAATTGTTGTGAGTATTAGAGCATGTATTAATGGATTTACATAATTATTGGCTAGTTTTGGAGCATTGTGCATCGATTCGAGTCTTCGAAAGGGCGTGGAATGCCGGTTATGGATCTTCAGAGCGAGGCGAGTCTCCTTTCTAACCTTGTAAGAGTGAATTGTCCCCATAGGTGAGTTAATTTGTTATGTGCTCCTATTTGTGGGGGCTACGTACGCACGAGGTGATGAGAGTCCATGCGTAGCTACTATTATGCTATTGTCCGGGTAGACTAGGACCCAAAAGCATGTTGTATTTGGATTATTTGTAAACTTATTGACAGCTTGAATTGCTTAAATCACATCGAATCAGTAAAGGAATTTCAAAAAGGATTACACTTCATTTTTCTTAAATCATTAAAAGAAAATTGGCTTTTATTGGAATAATCATTTCCAGATAAACTCTTAATTGGCTTTTTGATTGTGTGTATCTGTGTGCCTGCATCGCATGTATGATTTGCGAGCGGGATACTTGTTTATTTAATGTTGACCTCGTCGCATGTATGATACGCGAGCGGGGTAATAGATGCATCTATGGTTCGTGCCGTTTGACCCTTGGCAGTGCACACTTTACATTTTTGTTGGATCGGGCCATACGACCTGGGCATGTTTTGCGCATGCTTGTATTGCTTGCCTTGAGATTATTTGAGATTGATATTTTCTCTCCCCGACTTGAGATAATTGGAAACTATTGGATTATGAATCCGGAGACTGTTAATATAAAAAGGAACTTTCACCTGTTCATGACTTACTTGAGATTATTGTCATTCTTAATAAATTCTTGATTATTCGCATTAATAATATATCATTATTGGACCACTAGTAAGTGTCGAAGTCGACCATCTCGTCTCTACTTCTTCGAGATTAGACGGGATACTCATTGAGTACACGTTGTTTTCGTACTCATACTACACTTCTGTGCATTTTTATTGCACAGGCATACGTATCTCTAGTGGCCTACTGGGCGTAGCAGCATGGTTGATACGGGGACTTAGGTGAGCTGCACTTCTCGAGGTGACCCGCATCCAACAGAGTCTCCTTCAGTTATCTGTATTTATTTCCTGTCCAATATTGTATTCCGGACGGTTGTTGCATTTTATTTCCTTCTTAGTAGATGCCCATGCATTTGTGACACCGGGTTCTAGGATGGTTATAGGATTGTTCAATATTAAGTTTGTTAAAGACTTCATGGTTATTTCTGTAAATTTCATTATTTGTTATTTAATGTATAAAATAAAATGATTTCAGCAAATACTAAAATTGGAATTTAATTAAGTATTTTGGTTGGCTTGCCTGACAGCGGTGTCCGGCGCCATCACGACCCTTAGAGGATTTTGGGTCGTGACAGTAAGTAGTAATATTAATAACTATTTAAAATCCTTTTTTTCAAAATTTTTACAAAAATGCTCCACTCAAAATACCACATCAAACACATATATAATGCTATCAAGGTTTTTAAACTTACGGGGTGTAACAAGTTGGATGGTTTAAGCTGGGGGAGGCTCGGTTATTGGGTACAGATTTGGTACAGGATGCCTTGGATAAGGTTAAGATCATTCAGGATAGACTTTGCATAGCTCAGTCCATGCAGAAGAGTCATGTCGATCGTAAGGTCCGTGATGTTGCATTTATGGTCGGGAGAGAGTGTTTCTCCATGTGTCACCCATGAATGGTTTAATGAGGTTTGGAAAGAAGGGCAAGTTGAGCCCTAGGTACATCGGGCCTTTTGAGATTCTTGAGCGAGTGGGAGAGCTGGCTTACATACTTGCGTTTCCACCTAGTTTATCAGCGGTACATCCAGTATTTCATGTGTCCATGCTTTGTAAGTATCACGACGATACATCCCACGTGTTAGACTTCAGCACTGTCCAGGTGGACAAGGATTTGACCTACGATGAATAGCCGGTAGCTATTCTAGACTGGCAGGTTTGTCAGTGAGATCGAAGATTTATCCTTCAATTCGAGTGCAGTGGAGGAGTTAGCCTATTGAGTCAGCTACATGGGATTCGGAGTCGGACATGCGGAGTAGATATCCCCACCCTTTTCCCAGCTCAGGTATTTTTCTATGTCCGTTCGAGGACGAACGATTGTTTTAGAGGTGGAGGATGTGATAACCTGGTAGGTCATCTTATGATTCAAAAATAAATACTTTGTTCTCAGGCCTTAAAAGCCTCATTTTATCCCTCATCGATTTGCATGCGCAGTCCGAATGTGTTTCCGGAAAGCTTTTATGTTGAAAGTTGATAAAAATAAGGAATTTTGCTTAAAAACCTCATTTGAGTTGACTTCGGTCAACATTTTTGGTAAACGAACCTGGACTCATGTTTTGATAGACTCGGTGGGTCCGTATCGAAATATGGGACCTGGACGTATGCCCAGAATCTGATTCAGAGATCCCTAACCCGAGTTATGAATTTTTGTTGAAAATTGAAAGTCTGAAAATTTATTTGTTTTGAAGAAATTATTGATGTTTGATCTCGTGGGTATGGGGTCCATATTTTGGTTTCGGAGTCCGGTACAGGTCCAATATAATATTTTGGACTTATCTGTGAAATTTGGTAGAAACAGAGTTGGTTTGACGTGATTCGGACGTCCGGTGGTAAAAATAGAGATTTCAAAGCTTTCTTGAAAATTTCATTTGATTTGGTGTTCAATTCGTAGCTCTAGTTGTTATTTTGGCGATTTGATCGCGCGAGGAAGTTTGTATGATATTTTTAGACTGGTGTGCACTTTTGGTCTGGAGTCCCGAGGGGCTTGGGTGTATTTTTGGATCTTTGGTTGAGACACTAGTAAAGTTAAGAAATTTGGGAGTTTGACCATGGTTAATATCGGGTTAAGACGACCTCTTTTCAGTGTTTTGAGTGAACGAGCAGGTCTGTAGCGTGTTTTATGATTGAAATTCATATATGGTTTGTGTCCGGGAGGTTCCGGATGAGCTTTGGGGTGGTTTCGGATCATTACGGAGAATTTTGGGTTTTGCTTGTTTCTGGTGCGACACTGTTCATTCGCAATTGTGAAAACAGTGTTAATTCGCAATTGTGAACTATTTATGTCAATTGCGAAAACATTGTTCATTCGCAAATGCGAAGTTATGTTCGCAAATGCGATACCTGTAGCTGAACAAAAGATGATGACTTAGACGGGATTTTTTATTCATTTTCCAAATTTTTAAAACCTAAACCACAAGAGGCGTTTTTCCAAAGAACTTTTCTTCCCCAAATCGTTGGTAAGTGAATTAAACTAATTTATTTCAATCTTTCACTACTTTTTCATAAGATTCAACCAAAAATCTAAGGTTTTCATGATGAAATTGGGGGTTTTGGGTAAAAATTAGGAATTTCAAAATTTGGGGATTTAGACCTCAAATTGAGGCCGCATTCCAAAACCAATTATATATCCGGGCTCGGGGGTGAATAGGTAATCGGATTTTTGTCCGAATTTTGGATTTGGACCAAGTAGGCCCGGGTGTTGACTTTTTCAAAAATGGCCTAAATTGAATTCTTTGAAATCGTGGGTAGATCCTAAGGCTTTATTTGAATCGTTTGGTTGGTAAATTGTTAGATTCTATTGGTTCGGAGGCTTGTGTGAAGGGAAAAGCTGTTGAGTTGTGAGTTTGGTTATTGGAGCGAGGTAAGTGTCGTGGTTAACCTTGGCTTGAGGGATTAGGTATTATTTGCCTATTTGCTATGTGTTTGGATGATGAGTACAATATATAGGTGAGGTGACGAGCACCTAATCATTGTTGCCAAGTCATAGTATGCGAGTGAGTCTTATTTTTGTAAGGCATAATACATAAACGGCCCCTTCAAGTTGTCCTTAACGATCAAACAAACACCCTAACTGACCCATTTACTATTTAGACACTTCAAGTGTTTATTAAGTGTATCAAGTAAACACATGGTTCTGATGTGGCATATGCGTGTTTGCTAACAAAGTCTTGGGCGCGTGAAGTCATTTATTCAGCCTAATTTTTTTTCTTTGAAAAAAAATCAAGAACTTAGCCTCTCTTCTTCCTTTCTTCTTAACAAAACCACCTCAACCCACCATGAAACTACCATAGAGGTAAGGAAATCATATTTTTCACATCTGATCTTCTTGATTGAGTTTACCAAAAAAGGAAGAGATGTTGCCCCCTTGTCTGTTCTCATTGCAGTAGAAAGAAAACTAGAAAAATGTTCTCCATTGCACAGATTTCTCCATTTTACAAAATGACATACCAAGTCAGCCCGAATTTTCACTGGTCGTAGCAACACTAACAAGATCTAGTGATCGGTTGACTATACCTCACCAATTGTTTCTTTGTTTTTAATTCCCTTCCCGTAGAATCGTTTTCTAACTTTACTTGGAGAACAATTTTTCGACAATGGAGGTCGTATAATGAGCTTTTCCAGCAAGGTCAATTAATGATCCCTTGGTGGGTTCTCTATTTGGCTATTCTCTGTTATTTCATATTGGTTTGAATATTAATTTGTTGGGAGGGGGGAGGGATTTAAAAAAGGGGAGGAGGACATGACTGATGCAAAGAAGAAGATGAAAGGGAGGGGGAAGGGGGGGAGGGGTAGTGCTGGTCTTTACACAAGTAAAGGAAGAGGGTTTCTATTTCATCTTTAATGTACTTTTTTTTTTAATTATGTGTCAATTTTTTATATCAATTTACACGTGTTGTGTTTTAATTGGCTCATTTGACACGTCATTGGCAAGTGTAGTTCACGCATAGAGTCTTTAGCACTCGGGTGTTTACTTGATACACTTAATAAATACTTGAAGTGTCTAAATAGTAAATGAGTCAGTTGGGGTGTTTGTTTGATCGTTAAGGACAACTTGAAGGGGCCGTTTATGTATTTCGCCTTTTTGTAACTGTTGTATTCTTTGAACATATTGGTCATGCTTAGACTAGTAATTCGTTGTGTTGAACAACTCTTATCATGTTTTACGGAATTTGGTATTGATTGAGTATTGACTCAAAGTTGAGGTTGGTATTGTGGAACTAAATGTTGAAGTAAGACTTGTTCTTGATATTTCTATCTCCCTGTTATTATTGTTCATTGTTTTGGTGAGGGAGAGTGTTAAAGCACGAAGGTTGATGCCGTGCAATGTTTTGTGAGTGAGTGATAATGCACGAAGGGTGATGTCGTGCCATGTTCTGTGAGTGTTAAAGTACGCAGGGTCATGTCGTGCCATGTTATGAGAGAGTTAATGCACGAAGGGTGATTCCATGCCGTTTCTATTATTTTTCTAGTGAGATTGAGAGTAAAATAACGAAGGGTGATGCCGTGCACTTCCCTTTACTATGTTTACTTGTTTCTATCTGTTAAAGGTTTATAGATTGAGCATGTTCTCATTTTCTTCGTGATTTCTTTGTCTTGTAATCCTTTCCTCCCCAATATTTCTTGCCTTGTTCCTTTAGTTGTTGTTATTGGTGTATATATATTGATTTACTACACAAGTTTATTTGTTGGTGTCTTGTCCTAGTCTCGTCACTACTTCGTCGAGGTTAGACTCGACACTTACCAGTATATGGGGTCGGTTGTACTGATACTGTACTCTGCACTTTCTGTGCATTTGGTATCGGAACGAGTTGACCCTGAGTCTAGCTGCTAGCTTTATCTGTTCGGAGACCTAAAGTAGTCCTGTTGGCGTTCGCTGGCCCTGGCGTCCCCTTCTATGCATTCCCTTTACTGTTTCATTTGTATCAAAAATAGTTGTATTTCCTTGAGACACCTTACTTGTAGCTAAATCTTAATAGTTCGTGATTTGTGACACCAGATTTTGGGTAGTTGTGTATAAGTGTTAAAGCTGTTATGGATTTCCGCTCTTTTACCTTGTTATGGCTTATTGATGTTTATCACTGAAAAACTTAAGAATTTGGCTTAATGATCTCTAACGTTGGCTTGCCTAGCAAGTGAAATGTTAGGCGCCCTCACGGTCCCAACAATGGGAATTTCAGGTCGTGACATTTATATTTTAGTTTGATTGGTAATATTTTGTTAAGTACAAGAATCTATTTCATGCTAAAAATAATTTATTCATTAATTGAGTTCTTAAATTACTCATCACTATTTAATTATATTATCATCAAGATGTCTTAGTAAATGATATATTTCTCAAAGAGTAATTGGTTTGAAAGTGTTATGTTGAAATGTAGCCGGAATATATGTTTGGTAGTGTATGTCTCATTTTTACGAAAAAAATTCGAAAAATAATCGAAAAACCAACAAAAATCGAATCAATAAAAAAACAATTTAATTAATTTAGTTTGCTCCAGCATTTACAAAAAGACTTACTTGATTGAGTTTTTAGAAGAAAATCGATACAAGCTGAATCATAAACCTCCTAGCAGCAACTATAAAATAATAGCACTCCAATCTACCTTCATTAAGATCATGATTACCCACTCAAGAAATTTTTCCATCTCTTGCAGTTACTCTGTTTATAATATTAACTATAAGGCAAGTTAAATAACTTGTAATAGCCAATGTCAGGAAAAATATACAACCAAGTCAACCAGCAAGACTTCTTAGGCTCTCTGACAATCGAATGGTCAAAATTTCCATAACAGCAACAGATGCATATGCTTCAGTTAGACCCGAAAAATGTACTAGTACTATACATAATCTCCAATTATTTTTCGGATAACCCTTTTTGTTTAATTCATAGGATCAGTAATAACAACAGTCTTATCAAGGTACCTAAGTCGATTAGTCTTCTCTAATTGCATTATCTTATTCATCAATTCTTCATTCACCGGACGATCATGAATAAATTGATGTGTATTTGATTGGAGATTTATGGCCCTTTTCCTAAAAGTAGCTGAAATTAGTGTTTCCAAGTCAACAAAGACACTTCCTTGAGGATTCTTGAAAATGTAAGTGTGTATCAAGAAAATTATAATGGACAATGCTAAGTGTAAGGCCTCATAAAATTTTACCTAGAACCCGAGGTTTTGTGGTGCCGACGTGTTCGAAAGCTCGCCGCGGTACAAACTTTTTGGGTTGTGCAATGCGTTGGGGAGTTGGAAGAATATTTTTTGCAGAACATGGCATTTTTGCGGTCTATTATGCGGCCGCATAACTACTCTGCAGATCACAGATTTGCCGCAGAGTGCAACAGAAATAAAGTCAATTTTCAGAGGTCATTTTAGGTCTATTATGTGACCGCATAATCATTTCGCGGGCCGCACTTTCATCGCAGATTCAACATGAGAAATTTCGGAGGGTGATTCCGCGATCCATTCTGCGGCCGCATAACTGGTCTGCGAATTGCAGACCTGTCGCAGACCTCACCCGACCATCCCAGTTTTTGGGACCATTTTCGCGGTCCACTTCGCGAACCGCATATCTCTTTTGTGGTCTGGTCTGCAATCACAGACCCAGTTCGGAGGCTTAAATTTGAGAAAAGTTTACCCGACCCTATTTTTATAAAACGACTTTGGGGGTTATTTTGGTAGGTTTAAACGACTGTTTTAGTGAGAGGGGAGTGCTTTAGAGAGAGAGGAGGAACCCCCAAGTGCTTTGCTCATCTATCCTTGTCCCAATCTTGAAGATTCAAGAGAATAACTCACTAGACCACAACCTATTCGAGTAAGTTCTTGTCATCTATCTTCCATGCAAGTTTGTTTCAGGTCTAAGTAGGCCAGGGAGTAGAAGATATGGGTAGTGTGGTGAAGAAAATCTTATAAGAGAACCTTGTAGTCACATTTGCACATCTAGTGCTTGATGAAATGCCTAGGGGAGTTGAACCAATGAACAATTTCCTAATTATGATTTAATTATGTCATATCTCTAGTTGACTGGAGTCGCTAGAAAATTTGGAACGTTGTAGTAATCTAAGGAAAGCTCAAGCGAGGTATGTTGGCTAAACTTCTCTTGTGGAGTCGAATTCCATGATGTTCTCGTAAGTTTCAAGTGTGATTGGTCCAAGTTCTTATTTCTCATGTTTCGAGTTGTTCCTAATAAATTCGACTATTCCAAATAAGCTTTGTATCGAAATATATATACTCATAATGTGTTCCAATTTCCTGTATCATATTATGTTATCCTTCGGGAATGTATTCAAGTATGACCAATATATCAAAATGTCATGATTCAAAACCATATTTCAATTGCAAGTTTATTATGCCTAATTTTTGAGGAAAAAATCAATGTGCTTAAGACTTCTATTTCTCGTATACATACTTAAAGTCTTGATTTCAAATACTCTTATTGTTGAAAACCTATGATGATGCTTGAAAGTGAAAGAAGTATGTATGAGATATAAAATATGGCCAACGTGCCAAGAATGAAAATTACACTTAGTGATCAATAGTGCCAATAAAATGCAAGGATGTGTGAAAAATTATGAAATGAGTTTTAACTCCTTTATATAATATATATTTTGGGAGTTTTGTTAGTTACCGCTGTCGTGCCCCTCTTTTCCTCGTGGAGTCCGGATCTCGACATTCACGGGGAACAACTCATTTTCTTTTGGGAATTAGGTATTAGAGCAGCCATAGCAAATAACTCATGGAAACTGATTTGCATTACCAGATACTTAGGTAAGGGCTCGAAATAACTTTGAGGGGAAGGTGTTAGGCACCCCTCGTGGTCCACAATGGTGGATCCCGGCCGAACTTGATTTATGTGATTAGTAATTTAACAAATAGATAGTCTAAGCACACATGTAAGATAGAGAACATTTGACAGATAAGCAGTCTAAGCACATATGTACGATAAAGGAACTTTAACAAATAAGCAGTCTAAGCACACATATGTAAATAAGATGAGGGAGGTCCTAGGTTTGTCAGCCTATAGGATCACATCTGTACAATACCCGGTATGCCTTCCTCAACTAGAGGGGTTATGCGTGGCATTGGCGCACAGGTCATCATATCCTTTTACTACTCAATTTCCCTCCCCTTGGTCATAGCCTAATGCGATCTAGCAACCTTAAGACGTATCCTATGCGTGCACTAACTGTCCCTTTACTTATATAGTCCCGAAGGTATTTAAGACTTCTAATTAAGGTGGATCTAGACTCTCCTACAGTAATTAAAAGGAGAAAACTCTAGGAGACAAACAAAATATATTGGACTGGACCAAAGATAGAACAATTAAAAGGCTCACATTTTATCTCCACAAATAAAGCAAGTAAGTGCACGTCTCAAACAACAGATTTCAGATAGTTAAGAAAGGACCTAGAACAGGATATTTAGGTGAGCATGAAAAGCAGAGAGTATGCAATATTGAGTTAAGGCAGAAGTGCTAAAGACCTAATCAGTTTGGCTACTGATTTTAGAATCTGTTGAATACGGGCAGTAACAAATAAGTAAAGCAGTTTCACAGTTTTTTAATTAGACCTTGATTACCTATAGGCTTGCCTAGACGTGGATCTGTAATACCCTATAAATATGCTGTCTAAATGCAATCAGAATTCTGAGAGACATTTTAAAACAGTTTGAGTTTATTAAGTCCTATAGACATGTTGCTTGGGTGTAATAACTGATTTTCGACTTATAAATGCTAAATGCAAGAACTGGTTTAGCATCCTATAAGCATGGCATCTAAATGCAGCGATAAGCTTTAAAATATGCTGAGGACTAATTTAAACATTGATAGTATGCAGAAACTGATCTTTTACAGGCAAGAATGATTAATTTTAAAACCCGCTATAGGCATGATATCTAAATAAACAGTATTGTGGCAACCTATAGGCATGGTATCTAAGCAAACATCGCAGCAAGCTTACAGACATGTTATCTAAAATGCAGGATCAACTTTTTTGAATCCTACTGGCATGATGTCTCATTGAACAAACATTGTAACAACTTATAGGCATGGTATCTAGATAGACAAACATTACAGCAACCTATAGGCATGATATCTAAATAAACAAGATATTGTAACAACCTATAGGCATGGTATCTACCTTTTCCCAACAGGATATGTATAAGCAACCCTCCCTTTTACCAATCTCCCCAATATCTGTTTACAAGAAATTATTATAATAAACCAAGTGTAGAATGAATTACAGGAATGATAACAGTATACTATAGGGAGCCTGGATAAGACCAAAGCAAAACCTGGGGAACCAGGCCTTCAAACAGTCTCAATTGCCACATCTCATAGTGCCAGGGAGGGTATCTTAGTGTGTCAAAGTTCCCAAGGGCCTCCAGGACCCAGGGCAGTGCTCACATCAAGGCCTCCTTAAAGGCTAAACAGCTTGTGCAGTGTGGAATAGCCAACCTCAGTGTATCAAAGTTCAGAGGAGTCTCATGGACTCCAAAGCAATGCTTACACTGGGGGGGCAGGAACCTAAGTGTTCTAGGAATTGAAGTGATAGTGATTTGCAAGAATAGTTTTGAGGCAAAAAAAGCAGTTTCAGACTTTCAGGAAATTAGAAGTAAATAGAATCATTTAATTCCTGGAACCTAGGTAAAGGTTCCATCAAACAAACAACATTCAGAAATAGGATTACTTAAGCTTATTGGCTGTTACTAAGTGACCAAACACATAAGCAAGGCATGCGAAAATCAAGCAGCCACATGTAAGGGGTAATAGGGATTGGGGAGCAAAGTATCCAGATAAGGGTGTCATGCTTAGTAGGGAAGTAGACAAGACATAGATCTAATTTTATACATAAGTAAACATGCAAACTTGCTGAAAGCAGAACACATAGTTCTAATTAGAAACATTAGTCAACATGCTATTGTGGTAAACACATGTATTGGCCAGAAGTGGAAATAAGCACATAGATTGAACATTTATAGACATGTTAGGAAACATATAGTCAGATATGCTGTTGAATATATAGTTTGAACAGAAGTAGCCATATAGATTGGACAGAAACAGTCATGCTAGCAAACACAGGGATTAAACAGTGGTAAGCATGATGGTAAACACATGGATTTAAACAAAAGTAAACATGCAGATGAACATACAAATTTAATAGAAGTAACTATGCGCACAAAGTAATTGAATGACAAGAGTAGAGGCATACCAGTTAAGGAAGCAGAAACAGAAGGTAAAGTAGACAGCATTCAACAGCCTAGCCTTGGCTTTCAGCCGGCTAGTCAACCGTTGATCACAAGTAGCAGAGAGAGAGAGAGATGAGAGGAAAGTTTTTGTGTGTGTGTGAACTATTGCTCGTGTCCAAGGTAAAATGAGAGTGCATATATATATATATATATATATATATATATATATAGGAGTCGAATAGTGTAGGTAAATAAGGCAAAGCAAATTGACATTGCAAAAATAAGGTAAGAAAGTAATCAAATAATCAATCAAGCTTGATTGGGGATAGGAAATTAGGGAATTATACCATAAATAACTCTAATTTGAATTTAAAATACGACAAGAATTAGGTTTAACAGTCAATTAGGGTTAGAACCCTTAAAATAAGTAATCAGTTTCACAAATAAGGCAACATGGGTAATCAGAGACCAATCAAAGGGTCAATCAACCCATAGATAGACAAGATATCTCAATTAAGAACTCAGGATTAAGGAAAATAATCAGAGATCAGTAAACAAATGAAACCCTGGATAATTAGGCTAATCATTCAATTATTAAAACAATAACGGACAAGAGGTTGAAATCAAACACTGAATACTCAAACTATTGGACCAGAAACATAACCATGCGAGATAGATCAAACGAAACATAAAAACTTCAGAAAACCTTTTGCAAAAAACGGAAGTGGAAACCCCCGATAATTAGAAAGATATTTAGGGTTGATTAGTAGTAGGAAGATTAGTTGAACTTTAAAGAAATAGCCACGGAAACAGAAAGCACTTCAAACATACAGAAATTCAAACAACAAAAATTAGAGAAATCAAGAACCTACAGTAGTGTAGTGCTAAAAATCAGTTAATAGTGAAGAAACAAGACACTCTTTAAAGAAAAATCGACGTCGAACTCAGAAACTTTACAGATCTACAATGATTTGGATGGATTCGTGTTTGAAATGAGGGTTTTAAAGAAAGAATGAAAGGGTAAAGAGAATCCAGTCTCAAATAAGAGATTTGAACTGTAAAAGCATCGAAATAGTAACACTTACAACCTTAGACGGACTCTTAGAGAGTCTTGAACCAGATCTGATTAGAACTCTTTGAGATCTTTCCAGGAAATCATAAGAACGAGCAACCAGGAGACGTAGAAGATCAGTAGGAGCCTCAAACGACCATGGAAATCCATGGGTCGAGCGAGAATCAGAGGGAATAACATTAGTTTTTGGTGGAGGCGGCTAGGGTTAGGTTTAGGTCTCAGAGAGACGGAGAGAATTAGGGATTCTAGGGCGGCCGTTTGGGAATAATGGCTGGGGTTTGGGGGGGTCGTTTAGTGATAAATGGTAAGAAGTGATGGTAGCCGTTGATCAACAGCCAGGATTTAGAGGGTTTGGGGGCCGGGTAGGATTTAATTAGGCTAGGGGTAGTTGGTTTGGGCCTGGTCTTAGTGGGTTAGGGATTTGGGCTGTTTACTTTTGGCTAGGTCCGAAAATAAAAAGGGGTCATTTGTTAAATACCCATTTAATTGCTAAAACAATTTTTAAAAACAGTTAATAAATTATAAAAATGACTTTCATGCCTAGAAATGTTTTAAAATAATTACTTAATATTTTAAAAATATAAAAGGCTATTTTCTAGTAAAATAATGTAATAATGCATGCATGTGCTATAATTGCAAAGTAATTGCAATTATAACCCCAAAAATACAAATATGGCTATTTGTGAAATAATTAATACTTAGTACAAATGCAAATGATAAATTAAGCCACAAAATTTTGTGATGCATTTAGTGGTTATTTATGTAAATAAAAATGCTGGGATAAATTAATTAAAATCTTTTAAAAATGCAGAAATTGTAAAAAAACTAATTGATGCCAATGCATAGTTTTGAAAATATTATAGGGAAAAATTGGGTATCAACAGCTTCCCCTCTTTACCTGGGAAGGATGAAAGAGTTTTCGGGTAAAGAAATGATGACCAATTTTTAAATAGAGGCCGAACTTTGGTCTTTGAGCTGCCTACATATCCCTAGTTTTACAGGAATCAAGCCATGCGTAGTTCCGGACCCATCGGTGAATGAAGCAGATAGAGCTATTATAGGAATGGTAGCTAGTTTCAACAAAAGGTCCTTTTTGTGAAGGGTGAGGTCGGATAGAGTTATGGTTGCGAATCCGGAATGTGACAGATGTATTATAGGGTAGATAGGTGGATATCACAGAGTAGGATGGGTAACTGATGAGAATCGGTTATGAATGGGAAAGTGAAATATGGTACGAGCGGAAAACGGAGTGAAGGCTGCTCCTGTTTGAAAAATTAAATAGAGGCCGAACTTTGGTCTTTGAGCTGCCTACATATCCCTAGTTTTACAGGAATCAAGCCATGCGTAGTTCCGGACCCATCGGTGAATGAAGCAGATAGAGCTATTATAGGAATGGTAGCTAGTTTCAACAAAAGGTCCTTTTTGTGAAGGGTGAGGTCGGATAGAGTTATGGTTGCGAATCCGGAATGTGACAGATGTATTATAGGGTAGATAGGTGGATATCACAGAGTAGGATGGGTAACTGATGAGAATCGGTTATGAATGGGAAAGTGAAATATGGTACGAGCGGAAAACGGAGTGAAGGCTGCTCCTGTTTGAAAAATGGTTATCTCCGGGATCACCTACAAAACTCAAAATACGATGCATGCAAGTACATAGCTTACTGCGAGAATTTAAACGTGATGCAAATTCCCTTTGGACCATGAAATATTGTCTTTGGACGGTGCAGATGACGTCCTTAGACTATAATGTCCTGGGCCACGAATTGTGAGATAGGAGATTCGAAGGCCATGAAATGACGTTCTCGCGCCATGAAAATGGTGCCTCCGAACCATGGCGCCTTTGAACAATGAGATGCAAATTTGAGAGATCCTCAGGCCATGGCATGGTGTCTTCTGGCTATAAGGATGATGCCTTTAGACAATGACGCCTTTGGACAAGTTGGCGATATTTCAGCCCATGAGATGTAATAATATGATGCTAAAATCAACAAGACAAGGCTTAGTCTTGTGAGGTTGAGGGCAGAGCTTAGCCTGAAAGAGGAGCAAATATATAGTGCCAGAGAGACAGTGCTTAGTCTCGGCAAATAGAAGCGATGATTGGCCTTATGCAAGAGCTTAGCCTCATGCACGATTCGGGACAGGGCTAAGTCCCATGCAAATGGAAGGCAGAGCTTAGCCTTATGCAGAATGGAGGCAGGGCTTAGCCTCATACAAGATTGGAGACAGAGCTTAGTCTCATGCAAAGAGGAGGCAGTGCTTAGCCTTATGCAAATATAGAGACATGGATTAGCCTCATGCAAGATTGGAGACGGAGCTTAGTCTTATGCAAAGAGAAGGCAACGCTTAGCCTTATGCAAATATGGAGGCAGGGCTTAGCCTCATGCAAGATTGGAGACAGAGCTTAGACTCATGCAAAGAGAAGGCAGTGCTTAGCCTAATGCAAATATGGAGGCAGGTCTTAGCCTCATGCAAGATTGGTGACAGAGCTTAGTCTCATGCAAAGAGAAGGCAGTGCTTAGCCTTATGCAAATATGGAGGCAGGGCTTAGCCTCATGCAAGATTGGAGACAGAGCTTAGTCTCATGCAAAGAGAAGGCAGTGCTTAGCCTTATGCATTGAAAAGGTAGTAAATAGGAGTAGAGTATTTCTTAGCTGGAGATGTACTCGGTGTTTGGTGGCCCGATTGATAGTGATTTTGCTGCGTGTATATATTTGCGAATGCTACTGTTACGTCAGATGTGCCTACGCTCAAAGAAAAATTGTAAATTTTGTAAGGGGAGGTTGGTTCGTGCCTTCGTCTGCTTGCTTTGCTCTGCTCCGTTCTAGAGGCCTTGCATGAGTTTCCCTGGGCAGCACCTGGCTGTCACGGAAATAGAGTTTTCGAAATATGCATTTATTGATGGTACTAGAGTTACTTTTAGAAAACACAGTGAAATATTGAGTAATTTTAGATGAACAAATGACTGTAACACATTTTAGAGACATTGCAGCTTTCTTGTATTAGAATTTTGAGGGTCCTCCTCAATGTTCTGCCCCAGTTTGGTAAATTATCCTTCGGCCATTTGTGAGTGACGAAACTTATTGAACCTTCTTCGGAATTTTGAGAATCCTTCTCAAAATTCTACCCCAGTTTCTTAACCAATTTCTGACTTTCTGGTATTTGATTGCGTCGACTGGACTTGCTCCGGAATTTTGAGGGTCCTCCTCAATATTTTGCCCCAGTTTCTGGTTTTGGGGGAAAATGAAAATTTTATTATGATCTGACCGAACCCACAGGGCTACCTACGTATTCGCTCTTAAACGGGAATCAGGTCGAGCATAGTTCAATTACATCAGATAGAGAAATGTAAATAGTCTAAACGTAGTATCTCTTGACTGCGTCTGAATTGATTGGTTTTGGCCAGACTTCTTCGCCCATTTCTGCAAGTATGAGGACTCCTCCTGTTAGAACCTGGTGAACCATGTAAGGACCTTGCCAGTTAGGAGAGAATTTTTCTTTGGCTTCCTCTTGGTGCGGGAAGATCTTCTTTAGTACCAACTGTCCTGGTGCGAATTATCTTGGTTTGACCCTTTTGTTGAAAGCTCTGGACATTCTATTCTGATAAAGCTGACTGTGACATATTGCGTTCATTCTTTTTCCATCTGTGAGGGCTAGTTGCTCATAGTGGCTCCTTATCCATTCTGCATCACTAAGTTCGGCTTCCTGTATGATTCTCAAAGAGGGAATCTCTACCTCAACCAGGATAACAGCTTCGGTACCATAGACCAGCAGAGAGGGAGTTGCCCCTATTGATGTGCGAACCGTAGTGCGATATCCCAATAAGGCAAAAGGTAACTTCTCGTTCCATTGTTT
Source organism: Nicotiana attenuata (assembly GCF_001879085.1). Taxonomy (NCBI): domain Eukaryota; kingdom Viridiplantae; phylum Streptophyta; class Magnoliopsida; order Solanales; family Solanaceae; genus Nicotiana; species Nicotiana attenuata. The sequence continues at coordinate 15,448,593 of NC_031995.1, read as the reverse complement.
GTGATTTTCTACCATCTTTCTTAGTATCTTCTTGATGTTTTTGTTTGCAACTTCCACTGCTCGATTCATTTGAGGTCTGTATGCTGTAGAGTTCTTGTGCTTGATTTTGAAGGTCTCATACGTGGCTTTCATTAGATCACTGTTGCGATTGGTGGCATTGTCAGTGATGATGGACTCGGGCACCCAGAATCGGCGGACGATGCTATCCTTGACGAAATCTGCAACAACTTTCTTGGTTATAGCTTTGTAAGATGCAGCTTCCACCCATTTCGTGAAGTAGTCAATAGCCACTAGGATGAACCGGTGACCGTTAGAAGCGGTGGGCTCAATTGGACCGATGACATCCATTCCCAAGCGGCAAAAGGCCAAGGTGCACTAGTTGCATTGAGCTCATTTGGTGGTACCCTTATCATGTGTGCATGTATCTGGCACTTGTGGCATTTCTGGACGTACCGGATGCAATCCGTTTCCATGGTCATCCAGAAATATCCAGCTTTGAGTATCTTCTTGGCTAGAACGAAACCGTTCGTATGTGGTCCGCAAGTTCCGGCATGTATCTCTTCAAGCAATCTGGACGCCTCCTCGCGTCAACACACCTCAATAATCCCAAGTCAGGGGTTCTTTCGTACAGTGTTCCTCCACTTTGGAAGAAGTGATTAGACAATCTCCGTAGGGTGCGCTTCTCAGTATAGTTTACCTATTCCGGATATTCTCCCTTTGCCAAGTATTCCTTTATGTTGTGGAACCACGGTTTTCCATCTATTTCTTCTTTGACACAAGCACAGTAAGCTGGTTTATTATTGATCCTCACTGGGATGGGATCAATAAAATTCTTATTTGGGTGTTGTATCATTGATGACAGGGTGGTCAGTGCGTCCGTGAACTCATTTTGAATTTTGGGCACATGTTTGAACTCTATCTTTATGAACCTTTTCATCAGCTCTTGCACTTGATACAAGTGTGGTAGTATCTTGGTGTTCTTAGTAGCCCATTCTCCTTGAACCTAATGTACCAAGAGATCCGAATCACCAATTACCAACAACTCCTGTATGTTCATGTCGATGACCAAGTTGAGCCCCATGATGCATGCTTCATATTCCGTCATATTGTTGGTACACGGAAACCTGAGCTTCGCAGATACCGGGTAATGCTGACCTATTTCTGATCCCAAGACTGCTCCAGTACCTACTCCCTTGAAATTGGCAGCTCCGTCAAAAAATATTCTCCATCCTCTCCTACGAATGATACTTCTTCGTCAGAAAAATACATTTTCAAGGGTTCGTATTCTCCTCCCACAGGTTTTTCAGCAAGATGGTCAGCCAATGCCTTTCCTTTGACCGCCTTCTGAGTTACATAGATGATGTCGAACTCAATTAATAGTATCTGCCACTTGGCTAACTTCCCAATCGGCATGGGCTTCTGAAATATGTACTTCAGAGGGTCCATCCTGGATATAAGATACGTGGTATAGGAACAGAAGTAATGCCTCAATTTCTGAGCCATCCAGCTCAGATCACAGCAAGTGCGTTCCAATAGAGAATATCATGCTTCATAAGGTGTGAACTTCTTACTCAAGTAGTATATGGATTGCTCCTTTCTCCCTGTCTCGTCATGTTGTCCCAAAACACATCCAAAAGCTCCATCTAATACATATAGATAGAGTAGCAAAGGTCTCCTAGGTTCTGGAGGGACTAGGACTGGTGGTGTGGATAGGTACTCCTTGATTTTGTCAAAACCCCTCTGACAATCTTCAGTCCAACTTGCTTCAGCATCTTTCCTCAACATCTTGAAGATGGGTTCACATATGAATGTGGACTATGCTATGAAATGACTGATTTAGTTGAGACGTCCTAGGAAGCTCATCACATCCTTTTTGCTCTTCGGTGGCGGCAACTCTTGAATAGCCTTAACTTTGGACGCGTCCAGCTCGATCCCTCGGTGACTGACAATGAATCCCAATAGCTTTCCTGCAGGAACCCCAAATGCACATTTTGCAGGGTTCAGTTCTAAGTTATACTTCCTTACCCTGTCAAAGAACTTTCTCAAGTCTGCTATGTGATATGCAGCCCTCTTGGATTTGATAATGACGTCGTCAATATACACCTCTATTTCTTTGTGTATCATATATGGAAGATAGTTGTCATGGCTCTCATGTAAGTAGCCCCAGCATTCTTTAGACCAAATGGCATCATCTTGTAGCAGTACACTCCCTACGGTGTAATGAAAGTTGTTTTCTCTGCATCTTCTTCATCCATCTAGATCTGGTGATAACCCACAAAGCAATCTACAAAGGATTAGAGCTCATGCTTGGCGCAATTGTCGATCAGGATATGTATATTTGGTAGTGGAAAGTCGTCCTTGGGACTTGCTTTGTTTAAATCTCGATAGTCGACATATACTCTGACTTTCCCATCTTTCTTCAGAATTGGTACAATATTGGCTAACGAGGTTGGGTACTCAACTACCCTGAGGACGTTGGCCTTGATCTGTTTAGTAACTTCCTCCTTGATTTTCAGGCACATATTTGGTTTGAACTTTCTGATTTTCTGCTTCACCATCGGACATATTGGATTGGTAGGCAACTTGTGAGCCACTATGGATGTGCATAGACCGGTCATGTCATCATATGACCATGCAAAGATATCCTCATATTCCTTTAAGAAACGAACATACTCTTCCTTCTATGACGGTGATAAGTGAATGCTTATGCGAGTCTCCTTGACGGTTTCGGCATCTCCCAAATTCACTTTCGTCCAGGTTGGACTTAGGCTTATTCTCAAAGTTCTCCACCTCTCTGACAACTTCCTCAGGTATTTCATCTTCTTCCTCCGAGTCACTATCCTTACATTGTGTTGTCTTATTACATGTCACAGTCATCGGTTCATCAGGAAAACTAATAATAATGCTATAGAAAGAAAATGTGAAAGATAATAAAGAATAATAAATAGCAACGCATTGATTAAATTCAAAATTAACCAAAACAAATATGGCCTGATGAATCGAGCAATTATTTTGAGACAAAGTGCGTCTTTAAAACTAAATTACTGAAAACGTCTGAAATGCCTAGCATGGCTATAGAAATAAATTAGGCTAAGTGCCAAGCTACCCAGGGACTCGGTGGGCCGGGGATGGCGTGGCGGTCCAATTCCTGAGAACGGCTCCTTTCTCCACAGTCTGAATGGTGAGGCCTTCTTCCCCTCCTCTAGAAACAAATTCCTCATCCCAGCTAAGGCTTCTTCCTCTGCAGTTCCCCATATTGTATCAGCTTGGTGAAATATTTGACTCAGATGAGGCACTGGTTGCTCGAGAGGGTAATAAGGACCATGCCATAGAGGCGACCAATCATCATACTCTTTCCATGTATACTGTTATCCAAGCCCGAAGGTTGTACCATGACGTTTCAGTTGAATTGGTTTAGTAATGCCTTGGAGATTCTTCCCGAGCCCTTTGCCGAGTTCATATCCAGTCCATGCCAGTATGCTTTCTATCTTGTTACTCCACCTTTTGTCCTTCTCAACTGCATTGATATGTTTAATATGGTGATAAGTTTCCCCTCCTAGCCTTCTTCTGTTCTCGATAACCGGGATGGTTTGACTGGTGTAGATAGGATTACTTCCATCTCCGTGAATGATCACTTCCTGATAGTTCCATTCGAACTTCACGGCCTGGTGTAGTGTGGAAGCCACAGCCCCAGTGGCATGTATCCAAGGTTGACCCAACAGAAGATTGTATAAAGCTGATATGTCAAGCACTTGGAATTCAACGTCGAACCAAGTTGTCCCCATCTGCAGACAAAGATTAATCTCCCCAATTGTGGCTCTTTGAGACCCATCAAAGGCTTTCATGTTCATACTTCCTACCTGTATCTCATGGAAACCTTTGTCTAATCTTTTCAGATTATCCAACGGACAAATATTGAGGCTTGAACCTCCATCGATCAGGACTCTGGCAATGAATTTGTCTTCAAATTGTACCGTGACATGCAATGCTCAGTTATGATTCAACCTTTCAGGTGGTAATTCATCCTCGTGGAAAGTGATCTTATGACTTTCCAGCACCTGCCCTACCATGTTGGCCATTTCTCCGCAGGTGATGTTGTTAGGCACATAAGCTTCATTTAACACCTTGATCAAAGCATTCTTGTGCGCCTCTGAATTTTGCAATAGTGACAGGATTGAGATCTGGGCGGGGGTTTTGTCCAAATGATCGATGAAGGAATATTCCTTTGCCTGCACTTTCCTCCAAAGATCATCCGGTCCCATTTCAATGATAGGTTGCTTAGAAGCGGCCTCCTTACTCGATCCTCCCATGTGGTCAGGTGTGTAGACCCTTCTCGTTCTGGTCATTCCTTGTGCGGCATTAGATTCTTCCATCTTTGCCTTTCCTTTTTGCCTAGCTTCTGCAACGTAATCCTAAGGTATGGATTTGGAATCGAAAGGAGGTGTGGTTGATACTGTCACTGTCAAAGGTGTGGCCACTTTTACCTCAAATGGAACAGGTGTGGCTGCAGGTTGAGCTACCTTTACCTCAAATAGAATGATGCGGCTACCTCAACCTCGACTGGCTACTGTGTCTATACTACAATAGGAGTGAGTGTGACTACAGGTTTAGAGTCATCGCCTTCCCGAATAAACCTGATTGACCCCTCATGATCCCATTCTTCATCTGTCTCTATCACATGTATCCCACCTCCCCTATGATCTGGGAGAGGATTGTTGCGGATGTTGGGTGTAGCTTCCTTGGCCTGTATGACCTTGTTGTCAATCAATGTCTGGATTTCATCTTTCAATGTTCAACATTCGTCAATAGTGTGCCCCTTCATACCGAAATGGTATGCACAAGTCTTATTTGGGTTAACCCATTGGGATGAGTTCTCCGTGGCCACAACTGGGATGAGGGTGACGTAACCAGCAGCCTTCAACCTTTCATATAGTTGGTCGATAGGTTCAGCAATGGCAGTGTATTGTTTGGGTGGTCTGCGGTCAAAATTAGGTCGCGGTCTTGGGTAGTTTTGACGAGTTGGAGGTGACTGAAAGTGAGATGGTTGGAAATTATAGGTGTGAGAGGCAGTGGCTGGTTGGGAACATCTGGGAGATGAGGGTTGACATGTAGGTGGAGGTGTTTGGTATGTGGGTGGAGGTGTTTGGTATGTGGGTTGAGGTGTTTGGTATGTGAGTGGAGATTTTAGACCTTGAGCCATCATTACTGCCCCCACGTCTTTCTTTTTTGATATGCCTCCTAATTGTAATGCTTTGTTTGTTGCCTATAGTGCCTCAAAGTTTGTTACCATCCCGCTCTTGACGCCTTCTTTGATCCTTTCACCAAGTTTGATGATATCAGAGAACTTATTGTTTTCAATAACCATCAACCTTTCATAGTACTGCGGATCCTGGGCTCTGATGAAGAACTTGTTCATCTGTTCCTCGTCCAATGCTGTAGCATACTCGCGAAAAGTCTCGGTGGGCTTCTTCTTGAGGTTCTGAATGTAGAAGATATCTGGTGCATTTTCTGTGTTGAACCTGAATCAGTCCATGAAATCGGACGCCATACTCTCCAGTTGGACCATTTCTTAGGATCTTGGCTGATGTACCAGGACAAGGCATCTCCCGTAAGACTCCTCGTAAAAATCTTCATCCGGATCTTTTCATCCTTTTCAACCCCGATAAGCTTTTCACAATAGGTCCTTAGATAAACCCTGGGATCACCTGTACCGTCAAACATTTCGAACTTGGGAGGTTTGTAACCCTCTAGCAGTTCTATATCCGACTGTATGCATAGGTCTTCATAATTAAAACCTTTTATCCCTTTGCCTCCTTCGACACCCTGAACTCGACTTGTCAATTTCTTGAGTTCCTCAACAATGTTCTTGATGAGCAGGTCCTTCTCAGCGGATTCTGGTGTATAGGAGATTGGTTGATTAGAGTGAGGTACGGTTTCCACATATATAGGGTTGTTTTGGTGAGTGCCAGGGACTTGGGTGTAGTGGTGGTCGTTGGTTGAGTTTTGAGGATCGGGAATAGGTTGTGGTGTGTTCTGGGGAGTGTGATAGGTAGCGGTTGGTGGTTACTGGATTGGTTGATGATGGTGTTGTGGTGGAGTTGGTAGCGGTAAGGGATTGGGATTTTGAGGTGGAGTTGCATATTGATGTGGTGCGAGAGGGTTTTGTGGATGTTGGTTTGGTGTATTTTGGGGAGGTGCTGGGTTTTCGGTGTTTTGTTTGTTGATGTCGGGGACGTTCAGGGTGAGGTATAGGTTTGCTAAGTCGCGGACCTGCTCAAGTTCTCCCTGTAACTCCAGTATCTTTTGTTCCAATCGTAAAACCAAGTCATTTGGTGCCGGAGTACTTTGACCGTCTGAAGTTTCCACATTCTCCGCATTTTCCTTTCGAATACCACTTGAGTCATCCATTTTAGCTTTCCCTCTGCTTTTTGTATTGCTTGGAGGAGGAGAAAGTGGAGGGCCTCTAGATCTGGTATGGTATGCTGATGATGCCAGTATGTGCGAACCAACCTTAGGGAATGGGAATTATAAAGAAAAAAGAAAAATAAAAGGCAAACAAGTCAGTAAGGGTTCTGAAATGTTTGTAGTATTTAAATACATATTGCGGAAATATAAATTCGTATCCTAATTTGGGAGCCTCATTGTGCCCGAGGTAGGCCTAAAGACAAATAGATTTGGAGAAATTTAGAACCAATAATTGCCTCATTTCATTAATTTTAAAAATATACGACCCAAAACTAAATAAGATAATTACTAATGGCACTCGGCCTTATTACATCAAAAAAAAGAAGCAAGTAAACCTAATCTACTTGGTCCCAGAAGGACCCTCTCCAGACCGGAAGCTATTGTCGATCAGTTCCCCCAGTTCGCGCAGGTTCAACAGTAAGAATGCCCTTGCTAAATGTCCTCCTTAGTTTCCTTCAGTGTTCTGGAAATCGGTGACTCTCTTTCTCATTTGCCCTTCCAGTTCCATCAGACTGTACTCCAGATATTCCAACCTTTCACTGGATTTAATAACCCTCTCTTTCCATTCATTGATCATTTCCATGTCGGCCTTATACTACTCTATATGCTCAGCTTCAGACTTATGAATTCTTTTGCGCAGCTTGATATACTTCACATCTACTTCGGCAAATTCGCTATGACCCTGTTTCCTAGACCAACCCTTGGCTCGAAGATTCCTGCTATGTTATCATCTAACCATGAGGGATAGAAGTATGATTGACCTGCATGATATCGGTCTAGCTCGATGGTATCCTTTTCCACAATAATATTCAAAATCCACATATGTTGTGCTTCCTTCTTATACGGGATGACATCACCCTAAAAATCGGCTATGAAGTGACTCATTTTGGCGACTCGCGGTATGACCTGTCTCCTGCCTGCCTGTCTCAAAACCCTGAGGAGAGCATAATGATACATTCTCCTTAACCCAATTAGTACCAAGTGTGGGACATCCCTGGATCTGATGATGAACTCATCGGTAGTGAACCACTCGAACATCCATTGGACCTGGTCCTTCATTAACTTGTTGAAAAACTGCACCCATCCGACAACATCCTTAGGTTGAGCAAACATGTCCAGAATATAAGTCATTCTCTTAGGGTGATGGAAAGCTATGTGATCATTCCACGGCCTTCGTGGAAACTCTTGGCGGTATTGACCCCTTTGGAGATGCTCTAACAACCAAACCAGTAACAGCAAATTGTAACCCTCAAAGAATCTGAACCCCTTCTGACAGTGTTCCAAGGCCCGGTACATATCTGCAATAATCATAGAGACAATGGTATATGTCTGCCCCTCGATCCCGTCCATTAATGTTTTGGCCAACATGGCAATCCTGGTACGGATTCTATCCCCTTGGATCGGGAATACCAGCATACCCAAGAAACACACAATGAACACGAAGACCCTACGATGAACCTAACCCAAGGAGGTGATTGAGAACTCATCATCAAAAATACGGTAAGAGCTACTATGACCGTATCGTTCATAGAGGAAGTCGAATGGTATGTAGGATTTTTTCAGGCAGTCCAAGTCATCATTTTTCTTCAGCCCCAACATCTTAAGAAATCCTCTAGTGGTGCAATGTTCAGGTGCTAATAAACCAGGGATGTCCCAAGGCAACCCAGCAATCCCCCTATTTCTTCCAAAAGAGGGGTCATTTCTATGTCCCCAAAGCGAAACACAGCCCTTTCCTTGTCCCAAAACATGGTGGCAGCCTCGATCAATATTTTGTTTGGCTGAAGATCCAACAGAGAAGGCAAATTTCCTAAGACTCGTTTCACATGATTTTGGTCACTTGAAGGAATATCCCTCCACTATTCTAGCAAAAGTGAAGGTATGCTACCGACCATGCCGAATCAGGGGACTTCGTGCCTCATTTTCTGCAAAACAAAAGATGGTTAGGCCCTTTCCCCCTCCTGGTTCGTCTATTTATACAACAATGTGAGGGGGAAAGGCACGGAACCGTCGAACGCACCGCTGACTGACTAGTTTAACCGCAAATACGCCTTTCCGAATTTAAAGGGTGATATATAGGAAGAGCGCAAACACTCATCAAGCATTGCTATAGTATTGATTACGCCACGAGTGGAATATGATGTTAAGCATGATTTATGCAACAATAAATAGCATGTTGTCAAGTATTTGCACGTAAAAAATGATAAATGTGGTATTTAAATAATTGAAACACAGCTACAAAAAAGAAAATAGGGAGACGAGTAAGTTTCGGGAAATAAAGGAAATCATAAATGCTTGAAAAATAAGCAATTATATCCAAATAAGGGGGAGGGTGCACAGGATAAAGCATGCTTAAGACTAATTCACAAAAACAAGTTTGTTATGGTAAGAGCATAAAATATCCCAGCAGAGTCGCCATGCTGTCGCTCCCCCTTTTTCCTTGTGGAGTCCGGGTCTTGACATTCATGGGGAACAACTCATTTCCTTTTGGGAATTGGGTATTTGAATTTGAAGAGTCGCCACCTAACGAGTTTAAGGTGCGTTAGGGCACCTAGAGCAAATAACTCATTGAAACCGATTTGAATTACTAGAGACTTGGACAAGGGCTCAAAATAACCTTGAGGGGAAGGTGTTAGGCACCCCTCACGGTCCACAATGGTGGGTCCTGGCCGAACTTGATTTATGTGAATTAGTCATTTAAAAAATAGATAGTCTAAGAACACATGTAAGATAGAGAAAATTTGACAGATAAGCAGTCTAAGCACATATGTACGATAAAGGAACTTTAACAAATAAGCAGTCTAGGCACACATATGTAAATAAGATGAGGGAGGTCCTAGGTTTGTCAGCCTATAGGATCACATCTGTACAATACCCGGTAAGCCTTCCTCAACTAGAGGGGTTACGCGTGGCATTGGCGAACAGGTCATCATATCCTTTTACTACTCAACTTCGCTCCCCTTGGTCATAGCCTAAAGAGTTCTAGCAACCTTAAGATGTATCCTATGCGTGCACTACCCATCCCTTTACTTATATAGTCCTGGAGGTATTTAGGACTTCTAGTTAAGGTGGATCTAGACTCTCCTACAATAATTAAAAGGAGAAAACTCTAGGCGGCAAACAAAACATATAGGACTAGACCAAAGATAGAACAATTAAAAGGCTCACATTTTACCTCCACAAATAAAGCAAGTAAGTGCACGTCTCAAACAACAGATTTCAGATAGTTAAGAAGGGCCCTAGAATAGGATATCTAGGTGAGCATGACAAGCAGAGAATATGCAATATTGAGTTAAGGCAGAAGTGTTAAAGACCTAATCAGCTTGCCTACTAATTTTAGAATCTGTTGAATCTGGGCAGTCACAAATAAGCAAAGCAATTTCACAGTTTTTTTTATTAGACCTTGATTACCTATAGGCTTGCCTAGGCGTGGATCTGTAATACCATATATACATGCTATCTAAACGCAATCAGAATTCTGAGAATCATTTTAAAACAGTTTGAGTTTATTAAGTCCTATAGACATGCTGCCTGGGTGTAATAACTGATTTTTGACTTATAAATGCTAAATGTAGGGACTGGTTTAGCATCCTATAGGCATGGCATCTAAATGCAGTGATTAGTTTTAAAACATGTTGAGAGTTGATTTAAACACTGATAGTATGTAGAAACTGATCTTTTACAGGCAAGACTGATTAATTTTAAAACCCCTACAAGCATGGTATCTAAATAAATAGTATTGTGGCAACCTATAGGCATGGTATCTAAGCAAACATCGCAGCAAGCTTACAGACATGTTATCCAGAATGCAGGATCGACTTTTCTGAATCCTACTGGCATGATGTCTAAGTGAACAAACATTGTAACCGCTTGTAGGCATGGTATCTAGATAGACAAACATTGCAGCAACCTATAGTCATGGTATCTAAATAAACAAGATATTGTAACAACCTATAGTCATGGTATCTACCTTTTCCCAACAGGATATGTATAAGCAACCCTCCCTTTTACTAATCTTCCCAATATCTGTTTAGAAGAAATTATTATTACAAACCAAGTGTAGAATGAATTATAGGAATGAGAACAGTATACTATAGGGAGCCTGGATAGGCCCAAAGCACCTGGGGAACCAGCCCCAGTGTATCAAAGTTCAGAGGAGTCTCACGGACTCCAAAGCATTGCTCACACTAGAGGGGCAGGAACTTAAGTATTCTAGGAATTGAAGTGATAGTGATTTGCAAGAATAGTTTTGAGGGGAAAAAAAGCAGTTTCAGACTTTCAGGGAATTAGAAGTAAACAGAATCATTCAGTTCCTGGAACCTAGGTAAAGGTTCCAGCCAAACAAACATCATTCAGAAATAGGATTACTTAAGCTTATTGGTTGTTACGAAGTGACCAAACACAGAAGCAAGGAATGCTAAAAATCAAGCAGCCACATGTAAGGGGTAATAAGGATTGAGGAGCAAAGTATCCAGATAAGGGGGTCATGCTTAGTAGGGGAGTAGACAAGACATAGATCTATTTTTAGACATAAGTAAACATGCAAACTTGCTGAAAGCAGAACACATAGTTCTAATTAGAAAACAGGAATCAATATGCTATTGTAGTAAACACATGTATTGGCCAGGATTGGACATAAACACATAGATTGAACATTTATAGACATGTTAGGAAACATATAGTCAGACATGCTATTGAATATATAGTTTGAACAGAAGTATCCACATAGATTGGACAGAAACAATCATGCTAGCAAACACAGGGATTAAACAGGGGTAAGCATGCTGGTAAACACATGGATTTAAACAAAAGTAAACATGCTGATGAACATACAAATTTAACAGAAGTAAACATGCGCACAAATTAATTGAATGACAATAGTAGAGGCAAACCAGTTAAGGAAGCAAAAACAAAAGGTAAAGTAGACAGGATTCAACAGCCTAGCCTTGGCTTTCAGCCGGCTAGTCAAGCAGTGATCACAAGTAGCAGAGAGAGAGAGATGAGAGGAAAGTTTTTTTGTGTGTGTGAACTATTGCCCGTGTCCAAGGTAGAATGAGAGTGCATATATATATAGGAGTCGAATAGTGTAGGTAAATAAGGCAAGGCAAATTAACATTGCAAAAATAAGGTAAGAAAGTAATCAAATAATCAATCAAGCTTGACTGGGGATAGGAAATTACGGAATTATACCATAAATAACTCTAATTGAATTTCAAATAAGGCAAGAAGTAGGTTTAACAATCAATTAGGGTTAGAACCCTTAAATCAAGTAATCAGTTTCACAAATAAGGCAACACGAGTAATCGGAGACCAATCAAAGGGTCAATCAACCCATAGATAGACAAGAGATGTCAATTAAGAACTCAGGATTAAGGAAAACAATCAGAGATCAGTAAATTAGTTTAGTAAATAAAGGAAACCCTAGATAATTAGGCTAATCATTCAATTATTCAAACAATAACGGACAAGAGGCTGAAATGAAACACTGAATAGTCAAACAATTGGACCAGAAACATAATCATGCGATAAAGATCAAACGAAACATAAAAACTTCAGAAAACCTTTTGCAAAAAACTGAAGTGGAAACCCCGGATAATTAGAAAGATACATAGGGTTGATTAGTAGCAGGAAGATTAGGAGAATTTAAAGAAATAGCCATGGAAACAGAAAGCACTTTAAACATACAAAGATTCGAACAACAGAATCAGAGAAATCAAAAACCTAAAGTAGCGTAGTGCTAAAAATCGGTTAATAGTGAAGAAACAAGAAACTTTTTAAAGAAAAATCGAAGACGAACTCAGAAACTTTCCAGATCTACAAAGATCTGGATGGATTCATGTTTGAAATGAGGGTTTTGAAGAAATAATGAAAGGGTAAGAGAATCCAGTCTCAAACAAGAGATTTGAACTGTAAAAGCATCGAAATAGTAACACTCACAATCATAGACGTATTCTCAGAGAGTCTTGAACCAGATCTGGTTAGATCCCTTCGAGATCTTTCCAGGAAATCATAAGAAGGAGCAACCAGGAGACGTAGAAGATCAGTATGAGCCTCAAATGGCCATGGAAATCCATGGGTCGAGTGAGAATCAGAGGGAATAACATTAGTTTTGGGTGGCGGCGGCTAGGGTTAGGTTTAGATCTCAGAGAGACGGAGAGGATTAGGGATTATAGGGCGGTCGTTTGTGAATAATGGTTGGGGTTTAGTGGGGTCGTTTTGTCAAAAATAGTAAGAAGTGATGGTGGCCATTGATCTCTATGATCAACGGCCAGGATTTAGAGGTTTTGGGGGCCGAGTAGGATTTAATTGGGCTAGGGGTAGTTGGTTTGGGCCTGGTCTAAGTGGGTTAGGGATTTGGGCTGTTTAATGTAGGCTAGGTCCGAAAATAAAAAGGGGTCATTTGTTAAATACCGATTTAATTGCTAAAATAATTTTTAAAAACAGTTAATAAATTATAAAAATGACTTTAATGCCTATAAATGTTTTAAAATAATTACTTAATATTTTAAAAATATAAAAGGTTTTTTGATAAAATAATATAATAATGCATGCATGGGCTATAATTGCAAAGTAATTGCAATTATAACCCCAAATACAAATGTGGCTATTTGTGAAATAATTAAAACTTAGTACAAATGCAAATGATAATATTTAGCCTCAAAATTATTATAAAACTATCTGTGATGTAATTGGTTATTGTTTATTTAAATAAAAATGTTGGGATAAATTAATTAGAATCTTTTAAAAATTCAGAAATTGTAAAAAAAACTAATTGATGCCAATGCATATGTTTTGAAAATATTATAGGGAAAAATTGGGTATCAACAACCGCATTCCATTCATGACCTAGCGCCTATCCCTGTTTTAGGGAGGGAATCACTTGCTGGATCGAATCCCCCGAGGAAGGATAGGTTGAAATAACCTAACCCCAAAACTACACATGTCGGTGTAGGAGTGATTGAAGGTAAATTTCCGTACTGATGCGTTGAGATTATTCCCCTTGATTGGGATGTGATTGATGTGTTGAGATTATTCTCTTTTATTGGGATGAGATGATTGCTAGCGAAAAGTGATATTGACCCACATAGCATTGTGGTGAGACGGCTTAGCTGATCGGGCCGAGATCAGACACCATGCTGCACACAAGGTGTTGTTGTGATTGGATATTTTGGGATGAGACGACTTAGCCGATGGACCGATATCGGACTCCGTATTAAAAGCACGGTGGTGTATCGGTACTAAAGATCTCCCAACTTAAAAATATTGATATTTACTTGAAGATTTATCTTTCCCTTAGCTTTACGCTTTAATATCGTTTGAGGCCCTCACTTATTCCATGTTTCCATCTCTTTGTACTGTTGCTTGATTCGTTGAGAGGGTGTTTAGTCTTACATACTAGTACTATTCCATATGTACCAACTTCTCTTTTACCGGGGGCACTGCATCTTTATCGATCAGTGATAGCGGTACACCCTCTTCTCAGCTGACTTGGTGAGCCCCACTTCATACCGGGCTCTTGTATCTTTTATTCCATATGTATAATGTTTGAGGTATAGCCGGTGCCTTATTGCCGGCACCATCATATTACTCTTTTGTATCAATTAGAGGCTCCATAGACGTAGTGTGAGTTATATTTTTATTTGGGTATGTCAAACTTAGAATGTTGTACTTGTAATACATGCTTCCACATCTAAAACTATGAATGTGTAATGTATTTTGGAAGATAAGATAAGTTACCGGCTAGTATAAAAATTCTTACACTTTTGGTGCATAAGCCAAATTCTAACCAATAATATTATTAATTGTCGTCCCATTAGAGGTAGATCCAGGATTTAAACTGTATGGGTTCAAGTTAAAAAAAATTAATATTGAACTCATTATATTTTTAAAGTTATAGTTTCATATCTATTCTTTTTGTAATTTTAATAAATTTTTACACATAATTTTTACTCCATGTTAGGTTCAATTGAACCTGTAACTGCCACACTGCATTCGCCCCTACCTCCAGCCTCAGACTGTTTTTTTTAGGTTTAGAACGGGAAAGTTTTTGCTCTCCTGTAGGAGATCAGATTGGGTTCCTTTCTCTACTTCATCTCTTACAACTTTGTGTTAGCCGAGAATTCTCTCAGACGCAAGGATACTATAGACTACAGATTAATGATCTAAATGAATGCTTAAATTAACAGTACTGAGAGCTAATGAAATATTAATTTGAGGCAGGTTTGTACGAAATTCTTCAAAATGCATGATTTTTAATGGTTAAGAGGTAGTTCTGATTATTGAGGAGATTTCATACATTGGACTTCAGAATCCCTTTTTTTTTTACAAGTTGGGTCTAGAGTATGCATGAATGGTAACTATTTCAGAATCATTACATGTGCGTTGATTACATGCAAATTGTACTGGCATTTAGCCACAATAATATATACATATGTTTATTAGCAAGGTCTCATTTTAGGGTTCTCTCCAAATTATTCAATTGTAGCTACTTATTTGTAGAAGATGTCATGTTAGTGACGAACATGAAATGGTCTAGTCTCCTAGAGATAGATATTTGGCTTTTTTCACTTTTAGCCGGCGCCAAAAGCTATTTAGATTAAGTAGCCGGAAAAATACATAAAATTTATATAATATTTTTTAATAACATACAAAAATATACATATTTTGGTGGCTATTATTTTGAGAGCGGTTATACAGTTTCATTTTGGCTAGATCTTTCTTATGATCGGTCTGTATAATTTTCTCCAATTATGTTTTGACAAGTAGCGAGGTACTAATTCACGAAACTAAAACTGATTCTATATTTTGATTGGACTTATTCACAAGTCAATGCCAAGTTTCGAAAATATTAAAACAAAAAAACATTTTTTCCAAATGTTGGGAATTAGTTTTACTTTTTTCAAGGTAAAAATTGCACGGGGCGCCCTATTTGATCGGCCTCATTTAATCTATACCCATTTTTTTAAAAACTTTTAATTTGTACCTACTTTTTAAATAACTTCAGCCCCATTTGTCCTCCTCTTTCTCCTCCTCCTTCTTCTTCTTCTTCTTCTTCTTCTTCTTCTTCTTCTTCTTCTTCTTTTTTCTGCTGTTGTTGGTGCTGCTATAGAATTTCAGCTCATGAGATGATTGCCATAAATATGTTTATCAGATTATTTAAAAACAAATTATAAATAAATACGTAAGTTAGTAGACAATAATTTGTGAATACTTTCACGTACGTAAGTTAGTAGACAATGATAATTATGTTCTTTTCACGTTTATTGTTTCCAAAATTTATGATTTAGATACTGTTGGCAATCTGATTATTTATCTAGTATGTTAGAAAGCTTTTTCAAAAACTTCAGCTTATATAGTGCTGATGTTTTTACAAATGAACTAAATAACTTCAACATCTTCTGCTGAAATTTTTGAAAAAGATTTATGACAAAACTAATGAATCTAGGACAAAAAAACTTCAGCTTTTAGTGCTGAAGTTTTTACAAATGAACTAAATAACTTCAGCATCTTCTGCTGAAGTTTTTGAAAAAGCTTATCCAGGACAAAAAAAACTTCAGCACTAAATAAGCTGAAGTTTTTATAAATGAACTAAATAACTTCAGCATCTTCTGCTGAAATTTTTAAAAAATTTTATGATAAAACTAACGAATCCAGGACAAAAAAATTTCAGCTTATTTAGTGCAATTAGAAATAAAAACTTCAGCAAATAGAGAATAAAACTTCAGCTACTATGCTTATGTTTGTAGACATGTGATTTTTGACCTTTCCCAAGATTTTACATATTTTAGCATTTAAATACTTAGTTTAGGTCTAATATAGTTATTTCAACTAATTTTGACTCTTTTATATTATTTTTATCACAAAATTAAAAAAATACAAAAATAGTTCCATATTTCTCTATTTAATTCACGTATTAGATATTTTTAGAAGGATATGTTACTTTGAGCTTATTTTATTTTAATATAATCTTTAAAAATACCAAAAATAGTTTCAACTTTAATTTTTAGTTCTATTTTAAATATAATAGTTTATTATAATAATTTCAACTTTAATTTTTAGTTTTATTTGTATCTTCTTATAATTATTTTTAGAAGTAGATTAAATTTTTACCCTTTTCTTAGCCCAATTTTATAAAAAAATTTTTAGCCCAATTAAATTCATGCAAGAGGCTCAAGTTAGACAACCCACACCCTAAACCCATAAAAACCCTAAGTCTTCATCTTCTCCGGATCTCGAAGCGCCCATCAGTCGCACAGTAGCCACCCCCCTCAACCCCAAATCCGCCAAAACAAGCCTTGAGCACCCCTAAGCAGAAAGCTGCTTTCCCTACACGCAACGATTACCGCTTCTTCTCCTCCTTCCTCCGTCTCTTTCTCTGCCGCTTCACGCTGCCATTGACGGCGAAACTCCCATCACTCTCGTTCTGTTGTGTGGACAAAGCTGCTTCCAACTCCGTCTTTGTCGAGTTACCAACCCGACCCCACCTTCAAACTTCAATTAACATCTATGATATAGAAAGAAAACAGAGAGGAGGAGAAACGGACAGACCCAGAAGAACAAATACGAATTAATATAAGCTAATTCGAGGTTGCCGTTCGAAGGTTTCCGGTCAAACGTTGCAAATTCGAAGGATAGAATTTTTCATCTAACTTGCTGTTCAAGTTCAGCGTTTGATTGAGTTCAGATCAATTGTTCGTTGGTTGTGGCAGTTCTTCTAAAAAAATTATTAAGTTTTTTTTTATTTTCGTCTCAAAATTGGAGTTCCGTCGAGGTTGATTCCGGTTTGAGTCCTTATCGCCGATCGAAGTTTCCAGTCCCATTTGATTTCAGTCAAAGGTTTTTCGGCCACACTCTGGTTCCGATTTTTAGTTTGCCTTCTGAATTACACCTTTGGATTCATCAATAAAAGGTCTAAACCTTACCCTCTCTCTCTTTCCCTAGTCTTTTAATTGGATGGCTTTTGTGTTCTGGATTATTGTTTACGCTGTTTAGTTCTATATTTGTGGGATAAGTTTTAATAGCTAAAATTGAAACTTCAGTTCTGTTGCCATGCCTTCATTAAGAGACAGAGGTTTCAAGGCTTTAGGATTAATAATCTAATAATAGGAGAATTAAACTAATTGATTACATTGATTGGTGGTTTGAATATCAAGGCAAGTGTTAGGCATTGGGGTTGGGAATCAAGAAAAAAAAAATGTTGAGCATGTGATGACTTTCTATTTAATGTTTTTTCATTTATTTTACTGTATCACCCGATAGCAGCATGTTTTAGGCCGGTCACACATGGGTAGGCAATATTAGGACGTTATAATATTAGTTTTCGTGGCGAGAGATCGTTTCCTTAGTTAAATGTTTCCGGGGAACGCCCCGAGGGATTTGTATTTATTTTATTCCGGGGAATGCCCCGTAGAACTTTGTAATGGGAGGTCAAAAGTAGAGCTTGTAGTGTTTTATTCTTGTTTTCTATTTTCTTTTATTAGGTGGGGACGACCTGGAGCCTCTTTGTGTTGACTTTCCTTTTTGTGTGTTTTTACCTTATGTTGAATATTTTAAAAGCCAACTTGATCATGTACGCAACCGTGCTGGTTACGGGACTCGGGGAGTGCCTAACACCTTCTCCCCGAGTCAAATGAAGCCCCTTACCCAAATCTCTGGTGCAGACTTAGTTTTGGAGTCCAAAGTGTTTTAAAGGAAAAATCATTTTGAAAAAAACGGTGACCTGGCACACCGAAATCAATGTCAGGTGGCGACTCTGAAATATCTTTTGAAACACAATCCTTTGTCACTTTCATAATTGAAAACCCTTTTGAGCTTTACAAAATTCTTTTATTATTTTTAAGAGGGTTAGTGAGGTTAGTTGGTAAAAAAGGGGTCTGACAGCTTTGGCGACTCTGCTGGGGAGTTGTAGGTTCGAGCTGATACTTGATTTTGTTGGCTTTTTAGAATATTCGGTTGAGGTTTTTATGTTTTCTTTATTTGCTTTATTTTATTTTTAACTATGTCACTTTATTTGCTAGTTGTTTTATGTGTTTACAGTTTTTTCCTTTTATGTGTTACTGGTTTATAAACTGTCATCATTTGCATAACCATGAGTCTTCTTTCTGCAACAAGTCTCGAAGTACGTGTCGCGTACACAAACTCTTTGTTGAGTTACCCTTATTTTAGGAGGGGGGCCGTCGGACGTATGGAGTGGGTGGAAAGATGGAGCAGCCACCATCGACCATACGCTCCCCCGAATTGCCTTGTGAGTGAACACCAAACGTAGGTCAGCCTTTAGGTCATTTTTATTTGCATCATGTCATTCAGACCTAGTAAGGCTCGGTCCCAGGCACCGTGTCCCTTTGTATTAGGCCTATCCAAATTTTGTCAAAAATGGGCCCGTGGCCCAAAAAGACATTCAATCATCCCTATGTGATACATGTTGCATCTTTGAAGGTAAAATGGTCATTTGGCGGACCGATGTTTGGGAAAGAAGGGTGAAAAATGAAGCAAGTAGGGCCTAGTTGTATTTTTCTTTCACAACTTATTCAAGAAAAGACCAAAAAAAAAAAAATGAAAATGAAAATCCAAAAAGATTTTACATTTTTCCATCATTTTCCAAAAATTCAAAAAAAAAAGAGAAAAAGAAAATCCAAAAAGATTTTACATTTTCCATCATTTTTCAAAAAGACAAAAAAAATATATTTTTTTCCAAATTAGTGTCATTTTTTAAGCTTTCTCCCATATCCAATCTTCCCGAACTACGCGAACCTGATTCTCGTCTTCCGAGACGTGATACGTAGGCAACCCACGTAGGGTCCAGTCTTCCTAATAAGTCTTAGGTTCTTGGCTTTGCGGGATCTTAGCCAAATCTTGCATGTCTAGCCACTTTTGGCCACATCGGCCATTCTTGCAAAATGGGGTCATTTTCACGAAAGTGGTTCAATAAACCATGTCTTAGGATCTTGAGTCCACAACTAGGAGTCATATTACTTTAAGGCACGTCCTTATTGATTTTACATCTTTAGCCACTTCTGGCCGTATCAGCTGTTTTTTCAAAAATGGGTCATTTCCGCAAATTAATTTTGGGTCATGATATTGGGAGTTTGAATCCATATAAGCCTTAGTGATGTATTTTCATATCTTTGAGGTCACCTTTGTTGAGTTTGCACTTCTAGCCAATCTTAGCCACATGGGTTAATTTTCAAAAAATAGCCCAATCGAGCCTTGCATGTTCCAATAGGAGGTGTTGTGGTGTCACACAGTGTCTTGAGTCACTGATCTATTTGGTCTTATTTTTCTCATTCAGGTGTGGATCCATGTACCAGGACTCGAGCATGATAGATACCCCAGGACCACGGAGATGCTTGAGGAGCCTTTTTATGTTTTTGAGTCTATTGTTCATATTTTACTTTCAGTCATGTACAGTAGTATTCAATCATTTAGTTGGTGTTAGAGTTGTTGTAGTATAGTTTAGTTTACCGAGTCTCTCATTATCGTACCCCCTGTTTTGTATTTGAAAAACCAAAAAAGTTATAAATGAAAAAGTCAAAAAGATTTTTAGTTTATTTGTCCATTATTTTTTCAGAACTACGCTTGATCTGATTCATGAGGGACATGGCACGTAGGCAACCTACATAGGGTTCGATCGAATCATCATAAAAAAAAGGGAAAAAGAAGAGAAAAGAAAAAGAAAAAGAGAGTGGAGCTGTGGGATGTGAGAAATGAAAGGAAAGAAAAGAGCGATAATCAGAAAGAAAATAGGGGGAAAGAAATGAAAAGCCAAGCGGTATTAGAAAGGAAGATGAAGAAGGAAATGGGGCAAGAAGAGTGAAATTGGGATGATGCCATATGACCTTCGTACTCTCGAATTCATTCTAGAACCGTTAATTGTTGCTAGGAGCATTGCACTCAATGTGATTTTTCTATATGATAAATACCCTAACGCTGACATGTTGGCTTTGTTTTGTTCCTCTTTGTTACTTTCATTGTTATCATAACAGAGGGTGGTTAGTTTGTGGTGCTTTGGCGATTCGTCCATACAACACAAGTTCAAAGAGTAAGTAGCCATGGCTAGCAAAAAAACAGACACTGAGGTTGTAGACCCACCAAGGGAGTTTGTGGAGTCGGAGTCTGAATTGAAAGAGGAGGTCCAAAGGTTGAAACAACAGATGGCAGAAATGTATCAGTCTTGGATCAGGGAGCATCCTACACCTTTATTCCCCACTAACTACACTGAAAACCCTGCAACTATCCTACCACTATCACAAGCCCAGGTTCCCACTGCTGGTGATACCTCCCCACAACCTTTTCACACTCTACCCCTCAAAAGCACATCATATCCCGTTCCGTTGACCACTCGTGTTTTTGTAGCTCATCCACCAGCTACTCTTCTTCGATCCTCCAGCGAGACTGTATTCCAAGCTCCAGATGTCCAACACTATGCTCCAGAACCAGCTTTCAAGGTCTCGGGTTCATACTCTTATGTTCCTCATTTTGAGCCTCCCGATGAAACTACAAAGCCTGCTAAGACAGTGGAGGAGGATGAGATATCCAGAAAGCTGAAAGGGTCTAAAATGCCAAAGCTTAATTTATATGATGGGCGTGGAGATCCAGTATCCCATCTGAGGGGTTATTGCAGTGAAATGAGAAGTGTTTGCGGGAAAGATGAAGTATTGATGGCATTTTTCTGTCAGTCTGAGTGGGGCAGCTCTGCAGTGGTACACCCGCCAAGACGCTAGTAAGTGGCATGCATGCATGGGGTGACCTGGCTCAAGATTTTGTTCGGCACTATCAGTACAATGTAGACATTATCCCAGACCGCTCCTCCCCATCTCAGATGGAAAAGAAACCCAAGGAAGGCTTTAGGGAGTTTTGGTTTAGATGGAACGAACAAGTTGCTGGGATCAGTCCTCGGATTGATAGAAAAGATATTGTCAAGCCCAGCCAATGACAGGCTCCAGTGGTCATTCTTGCTAAACGCTTTCAGCCTCAATACCGACCTTATGAATATCCTCATACTCTAAATAATCCCTCCCAATGCTACTTTCCTCCACAAAATCTCCAAAGTCATACCTCACTTCCCCAGTACTCTATCCACAATGCACCGCCATATGCTCCACACCCATAAAACCAGCAATGGCTTGCACCGCCTCCACAAATGTCTTACCCACCTCTACAAGCATATCAACCCCCTACCCGAAAGAGGTTCCAACCAAGGCCGGAGAACAAAATGAGAAGGCAGCAGCAAAGAGAAAAGTCTTTCACTCCTATTGGAGAATCATATGCCAGTTTGTTCCAAAGGCTGAGGCAATTGGACATGTTGGAGCCGATTCAGATAAAAATGACGAAGCTCCTTCCAAAGAATTTTGATTTTTCTCAAAGGTGCGCATATTGCTCTAATGCCCCAGGGCACAGCATAGAAAAGTGTTGGCATCTGAAAAGAGCAGTCCAGAAGCTTATTGATGCAGGTGACATTACCGTGCAAAATCCAAATGCAACAGATACTAGCCAAAGTCCTGTGACGACCCGACCCGTCGTCTCATGAGTTACCGCCCCGTTTCCCCCATTTTATGCTTCTTCATGTTTCATCATCAGTATTTGGTGTGTTATAGTTGATTCAGATTGGTTTTGGTAGAAATGAGGCACTTAGTCTCTTTAAGGAAGGCTTAAGTTGGAAAAGTCAACCGGACGTTGACTTATGAGTTAAAAGGCTTGCATGTGATTTCCGGTGATTTGGTTAGGTTCGGTGGATGATTTGTGACTTAGGAGTGTGATCGGAATTTATTTTGGAGGTCCGGTGTAGAATTAGGCTTGAATTGGCGAAGTTAGTATTTTGGCGAATTCCGGTTGATGGGTGAGATTTTGATCCGAGGGTCGGAATGAAATTCCGAGAGTTGCTGTAGCTTTGTTATGTGATTTGTGATGTGTGTGCAAAATTTCAGGTCATTCGGACGTCGTTTGGTTGGGTTTTTGATCGAATGCGTGTTTCGGAAGTTTTAGAAGAACTTAGGCTTGAATCCGATGTAATTTGATGGTTTCGGTGTTGTTTGACGTGTTTTGATGATTGAAACAAGTTTGAATGATGTTATAGGATGTATTGGTGCTGTTGGTTGAGGTCCCGGGGGCCTCGGGTGAGTTTCGGATGGTCAATCGGACCCTTTTCCATGTTGAGATGTTGCAGAAATTGACCATCAGCTGTTGCAGAAGAATTTGCCTTCGCGATCGCGTGAGGTCCCTCGCGATCGCGTAGAAGGAAATTGGGTTGGCCTGAGTTTGGCCTTCGCGTTCGCGTTTGGTGTCTCGCGTTCGCGGAGGGCCTTGACCCTGTGCTTCGCGTTCGCAGTGAGGGTGTCGCGTTCGCGAATAAGGATTTGGAGCCCAGTGGAGTTTGTTCTACGCGTTCGCGTGTGAGGTAGCGCGTTCGCGTAAGTATGAGGCCTAACTATCGCGTTCGCATGGATTGAGTCGCGTTCGCGTAGAGTGTTTTGAGATTTTAAATTTTTGCACTTTGCGTTCGCGAGGTAGTGGTCGCGAACGCGATGAAGGATTTTCCAGGTCTGGGCAGAAAGTTTATAAACATTTCATCCGCGATTTTTAGCCATTTTTCCCCCATGGTTGATCATTTTGAGAGCTTCTTGGTGGAGATTAAAGAGGGATTCAAGGGGAATCGATTGGAGGTAAGATTTTTGAACTTAAAACTCATTTTTATTGTGAAATCCACCTAGAAATTCATGAAAATTAAGCCAAAAGTGGAAGAACTAGGGCTTGAGTTTTGGGATTTTTAAATTGGAAATTGAAGGGCCATTTGAGGTCGAATTTGGGAGTTCTTGGTATGTATGAACTCGTGGCGAGATGAGGAATCCATTGATGTGAATTTTGTAATTTTTCGAGAAGTAGGCCCGGGGCTCGGGTTTTGCTAGTTTCGAGATTTTTGCTATTTTTCGTTTGTTTTCGATTGGGTATTGTTCCCTTAGCATATTGTGATGTATTCACTCTGATTTTGGATATATTCGACGCGCGTGGAGGCCTATTTGAGGGGCAAAGGCGTCGCGAGCTAGAGATTTCACCGGTTCGAGGTGAGTAATGATTGTAAATGATATCCTGAGGGTTTGAAACCCCGATTTGCACATCATAGTGCTGTATTGAGGTGACTTGCACGCCGGATAGTGGGCGTGGGGTAGAGCACCATTGGGGATGGTGACCTGGTCCATCCCGATTGATGAAATTACTACGTATTTGACTGAAACTACTTGTTATCATCATAATTTGGACTGATTGCCATGTTTGGGTTTCGTGCCAACTATGTGAATCCTTCAGGGATTGTTATCTTCGCATTACTTTGCATATTATTTGATCTCGGTCCAAGGTTTTAATACTGTTTTGCAAACTCAGCCATTTTTCTAAGATTTGAAAACTTAAACAATATTTTATTGACGTTTTGAGCTGAGAACTACCATGTTGTATCGCCCAAGTGGCTTATGTGCATTTCTGGACTGAGCATGGATCGGGCTGCGCGCCGCAGCAGTGTTACATGTGTATTTCTGGACTATGGATGGCTTGGGCTGCACGCCGCAGCGGTGTTATATTGATTTTGAGCCAAGGGCCTGGTTGATGCCACGAGATGGCTTGATATTGCGCTTGGGCTGTAGGAGCCCCTCCGGAGTCTGTACACACCCCTATTGAGCGCCGTCGACATTAAATGGATCGGGCTGCACGCCGCAGTGGGTACCAGAGTGTACCGTCATATGCATTGCATTGCACTCATGCATTTGTTCCTATTTGTATTATCTGTCATGACATTCCAACACTCGCATTTCATTGGCATCCATGCTACTTCTTGCACTGTTTACCTGATACCCTGGTGTTATTTGTTAATGGAGTGTTGTGCCCGAGGGGCTGACTGTTGTGCTGACTTGCACTATCTGTTTCGCATTCATTTGCTTAACTGTTGGAAAAAAAAGATGCTTTCAAAAGAGGTTTTAAACTGAGTCCAGATATTTCTAAAGATTTCACGGTTTCACTGTTTTCTCAAAGGGTTACACTGTTCTGTATAGCATGATGGCTTGCTTTACGTGGTTTCTTGCTGCTCAGTTATTATTTACCTTTATTACTCACTGAGTTGGAGTACTCACTTTACTCCCTGCACCTCGCGTGCAGATGCAGGTACTGGTTTTCTCGGTAGCGAGTTTGAGCTGGTTGAGGATTTTGCTATTGTAGCTGAGCAAGGTGACCGCCAGCGTTCGCGGCACCGGATTTCTCCCTTTTGATTCCAGATTTTATTCTATGTATTACAGGCTTTGATTCCCTGTTTTATCACGTTTATTCCGCAATATGATTTCATTATCTATGATTCAGACTTATTCATGCTAAGTAACTTTTAAAAGAGGTGTTGTTGTTCTGTTGGCTGGCCTTGTCTTCACGAGAGGCGCCATCACGATCGGGTTTGGGAAATTGGGTCGTGACAAGTTGGTATCAGAGCCTAGGTTACTAGGTCTCACGAGTCATGAGCAGGTTTAATAGAGTCTCGCGGATCGGTACGGAGATGTCTGTATTTATCCTCGAGAGGCTGCAAAACCTTTAGGAAAACTTCACTTCCTTGGAATTCTTATCATGCGTACTTGATTCAGCTTGAGATATAACTCTTGAAATTCCTTCCACACGTCTGTATGCGCACATGAGCGCTCAGCGTCAGATGTGCCTTGATGGCTTGTGATTCCCCGATCAAGGGGCGAGATGTAATCTCCGTGAGTTTGGTTGGGCCAGTCTGGAGGACTTGAGGCCGGATCCTTGCCATGGCTTGAGCACCGAGGTGCTGATTGTCTGAGCAAGTGTTTTGAACTTATATGTTCGGTATTGTCCCTATTAGCCGGAATGGCGGTTGGATATCCATGGGATGAGTATGTTAGTACTGCGAGATGTATCTATATGACTTGGTAGTGACGAAGAAGTCTGCTGGATAATAGATGAACTGTTAAGTGTTCGATTCCTATTGTGATTCGATGTGTAGCCCGAATATGGGCGCGTGAAGAATATTCTCGTGTCTCCTAGTTGGGGAGGGTAGTGCATTACATGTGGCGGTATGAGTTCAGACTCAGGAAGACTAATGACTGTGTAACGTATATGATGGTGGAAGGTATACTGAAGTACTACATTGAGGCGAAGCAGGTGGTTATCTCCTACGGAGTGTTCTTAAGTGGTATGATCCTTATGTGTATGTTAGAAGATCTCGTGTGTATTTGAAGGGTACGTGTTGAAATTCGACAATTCGGGTCGCTTAAGAGAGTGGACTCAACTGATGTAGAGATGGATGCGAGAAGTGTAGAGGATTACGGTGCTAGATGATCTGTGTTTTCACAAACTTGTAAATGATTTGAGTTTAATATCACTATGGTATTGTGGCATCATTAGAGTAGAAGCATTATGGGTTATTGAGTGTGTCCTGGTATATAGCTTCGAGCCAAGTTGGGGAGGTTGCTGTTGATTAGCTGATCGCACAGTCATGTGCTATGTTGGTTCCGTTTCGAGGTATGCTGGCGGATCAGTCCTGGTTGCAGAAATTGAGCCGAGGATGGCACGAGTGAAGCAAAATTTTGACAAGGGTTATATGGTGCTTCGTAGATGTGAGAAAATACTAGGATGTCTTGAGCTGTTGTTGATAAAGAATGCTCAGTGTATAGAGAAGGAAGATGGTTCTTTGTATTGGGATGAGATCATATTTTGCGATGTCAGAGCGCTAATAAGGCACGAGTGGTTCTGTTCGTTAAGTCAGGTAATTTGCAGTTTGAATAAGAGTGAATGACTCTCGAGAATGGTTTTAATGTGTTCAAGATTCTACATGTAACAATCAGGTGTCTTAAGGTTGTGTATGTGGGTAGAGAATGTGTTTTCATTGGAAAAGGTCAAGACTTGTGGTATTTTTATGTTGATTATGGGATCCTATGTATCGGTATCTGGAAAGTAATGGTAACGAATTCAGATTCGCGGGAAGTCCTTCAAGTAAAGTATTCTGGAATGTGGTATTTCTGGGAACATTTGAGAGAGTATTCAGTGGCTTATGGGTCTTAGACAGTGTGGTCTTGTGCTTGGGTCTCGTGTAGTGAGCCTGGGTTGAGGAACTGTGGTGCTACAGCAAGAGGGAATATCAAGTTGATGATGAATCAGAAGGGAAATTAGATAGATGGAATAGCTTGATAGTGGACCGAATCGGTATGGTAAGGATATGATTAATTCTTCGTATGTGTTCGAGGTAATGAGCCCTTACAGGTATTGTGCAGCAAAGTTCTTGAGTTCTGATAGCTTTCTTAGCTCGATTGGGATAGAAGGATTCAGTCCTGGCAGTTTAGCTCGTGAAGATGGAATTGGGAGAGAGTTCTTATTGGGTTTTACCGTGGTTTGGAGATGTATATATCTTTCTATGGGCATGCGAAGCATGGGATGTGTAATGATTTTCTTCCAAATGGGATCAGCGGGAGTTCTTGATTAGATGAGTTACAGTTCGGTTCTGAAAGAAGTTCATAAAATTCTTAGGCAACAGGTAGCCTCAGGTAATCAAGGAAATGGTACTGCTAATTAGAAGTGATTTGACGAGGGTATATGTCTCGGAGGAAGGGTAATGTGATTGGACTGATGATACTTCGGTAGTATTGCGGCACTTTCTTGCCAGATCGACTGCTGATATCTGAGTTTGTTTGATGGCACGGGGGAATTTTAGAATATCTTTCGTGGAATGATTGGGTACTCGAGGTGTAACATGTATTCATACTGCGGAATTTGGGATCAGGTACAGTGATTCGTGTGCTATATGGAGTTGGAGACTGGGAGTTCTCAGGTACAGACTATGTAGTGGTTGTGGATCGTGTGTATTGGTACCGTTAGCGGCTTTTGGAATTTGGAGGCCCGAGTGGATCTTTCTTTGCTTGGTATATTAGATTTTGGATATGATATTGGGGTGTAGACTGGTTGTCTCAGTGTTGGGTTATTCTAGACTATTGTGCTATGGGCTATATCGGAAAATGCCACAGGTTGCGTGGCGAGGTACATCGGATTATGTTCTAGCAGAGTGGTTTGTATTCCAAAGACCAACGGACGGCTGGGAAGGATTGTTTTTCTTAATTGGGCCTTCGTGGCGGATGTCAGTGCAGAGGTTTCTACCATTGATTCAGTTCCGGTATTGAGGGACTTTTTTGGATGCGTTTCTTGTGGCCGGGCATGTCGCCAGGCGAGATTGTGGATTTCGGTATTTATTTGGTGCCGGGCACCGTATCGTATGGCTCCGGCAGGAGTTATAGTAGTGGAAGGAGCAGCTTCAGGCTTCTTGGTATTGAGTTCGTTGGCAGGCCGATGTGGCTACGTATTTGGCTTGAGTTAGCTTGGTTAGTCCCGAGTTGAATTGTTGAGGGATAGGTTTATTCGGTCGTTATTGAACTTGTTAGTGATCTGGGGAGATCTATGAGTTGCTTTTTCTGTGCTGTGAGGCGTTATAATTTGTTGGATATGGGCACATGTGGTGCGGTTCTATTGAGGATTCATAGAGAAAGTCGAGCGGGAAGAGTAATTGAGTGTTGCCCGGTAAATGGAGTATTGGTTATGGCCTATCGGGTTGCGTGTCGTATGTTATTTGTTTCACCGTGGGTGCAATGAATTGCTTTGGTTTCGGATATCAAATTATGCGTGGCTGTCGATTTTGAGCATGGCGACTTGAGGTGTTTCATGTGTAACAGTGGTTGGGTAGGATCGCGCATTGTGGCGAGGCCACGCGGGGGTATGACCCTTCAGGGTAGATTCAGGTATTCTATTTCCATGATGTGAGACGGGGTCTCAGCCTTGTGTTGTAATGGTACTGATGAGCTTGAGGTACAACTCTTTCGTTTGAGTCATTTGTCATGATTTGAGTATGTTCAGACCGTTCCTCATTGGTGCGTGTATTATGCAAGTTGTGGCTTAGGCCTGTGTTGAGGTGTCATATCACCAGAGTGGTGTGTTGGATTCGAGGTGATCGTTGGAGTCATTAATGAATACGAACAAATTTGATTTTAGCTTGTTGGAAGGATAATATCGAGGTTCGGCTCGGAAATCTGCTGTGGTATTAGTCAAAAGAGAAGTGGCGTCATGAATGGTTGATATGAGAAATGGTTACGGTTTGCTGCGTGTTTCATTTATCGTTGGCAGTATATGAAAGTGTTGGAATGAGACTTTAGCTAAATAAGAGGTTTTCTATCGGTATTTGGTTGTTGTGGGTAACTACTGTGAATGGAAGTTATCGTTTCCAGTGCTTGGATTATGTGGTATATCATATGATTTCACCTGAGGTTGCAAGTATGGGTTATTACAGCTGGTTCGGGACTATTCAAAGTATAGGTGTGAGGTTGTGATTGTATTGATGGTTTCAGAAGTGAAAAGGTAGTTCTATGATTTATGGGCTAGACTGGATTGGGTAATTTCAGCTATGTTGTGTTGTCGAACCTATATGAGATAGGGTGACGTGGGATTACCCCGGGTATATGCTTGGTAAGGTTATTCAGCTATTGGTTGGCTTCTAGGACAACTCTGGGTACGCTCGAGGACGAGCGTTGGTTTAAGTTGGGGAGGATGTGATGACCCGACCCGTCGTCTCATGAGTTACCGCCCCGTTTCCCCCATTTTATGCCTCTTCATGTTTCATCATCAGTATTTGGTGTGTTATAGTTGATTCGGATTGGTTTTGGTAGAAATGAGGCACTTAGTCTCTTTAAGGAAGGCTTAAGTTGGAAAAGTCAATCGGACGTTGACTTACGAGTTATAGGGATCGGATGTGATTTCCGGTGATTCGGTTAGCTTTGGGGGATGATTTGTGACTTAGGAGTGTGATCGGAATTTATTTTGGAGGTCCGGTGTAGAATTAGGCTTGAATTGGCGAAGTTAGTATTTTGGCGAATTCCGATTGATGGGTGAGATTTTGATCCGAGGGTCGGAATGGAATTCCGAGGGTTGCTGTAGCTTCGTTATGTGATTTGTGATGTGTGTGCAAAATTTCAGGTCATTCGGACGTCGTTTGGTTGGGTTTTTGATCGAATGCGTGTTTCGGAAGTTTTAGAAGAACTCAGGCTTGAATCCGATGTAATTTGATGGTTTCGGTGTTGTTTGACGTGTTTTGATGATTGGAACAAGTTTGAATGATGTTATAGGATGTATTGATGCTGTTGGTTGAGGTCCCGAGGCCCTCGGGTGAGTTTCGGGTGGTCAATCGGACCCTTTTCCATGTTGAGATGTTGCAGAAATTGACCATCAGCTGTTGCAGAAGAATTTGCCTTCGCGATCGCGTGAGGTCCCTCGCGATCGCGTAGAAGGAAATTGGGTTGGCCTGAGTTTGGCCTTCGCGTTCGCGTTTGGTGTCTCGCGTTCGCGGAGGGCCTTGACCCTGTGCTTCGCGTTCGCAGTGAGGGTGTCGCGTTCGCGAATAAGGATTTGGAGCCCAGTGGAGTTTGTTCTACGCGTTCGCGTAAGTATGAGGCCTAACTATCGCGTTCGCATGGATTGAGTCGCGTTCGCGTAGAGTGTTTTGAGCTTTTAAATTTTTGCACTTCGCGTTCGCGAGGTAGTGGTCGCGAACGCGATGAAGGATTTTACAGTCTGGGCAGAAAGTTTATAAACATTTCATCTGCGATTTTTAGCCATTTTTCCCCCATGGTTGATCATTTTGAGAGCTTCTTGGTGGAGATTAAAGAGGGATTCAAGGGGAATCGATTGGAGGTAAGATTTTTGAACTTGAAACTCGTTTTTATTGTGAAATCCACCTAGAAATTCATGAAAATTAAGCCAAAAGTGGAGAACTAGGGCTTGAGTTTTGGGATTTATAAATTGGAAATTGAAGGGCCATTTGAGGTCGGATTTGGGAGTTCTTGGTATGTATGAACTCGTGGCGAGATGAGGAATCCATTGATGTGAATTTTGTAATTTTTCGAGAAGTGGGCCCGGGGCTCGGGTTTTGCTAGTTTTGAGATTTTTGCTATTTTTCGATTGGGTATTGTTCCCTTAGCATATTGTGATGTATTCGCTCTGATTTTGGATAGATTCGACGCACGTGGAGGCCGATTTGAGGGGCAAAGGCGTCGCGAGCTAGAGATTTCACCGGTTCGATGTGAGTAATGATTGTAAATGATATCCTGAGGGTTTGAAACCCCGGATTTGCACATCATAGTGCTGTATTAAGGTGACTTGCACGCCGGATAGTGGGCGTGAGGTAGAGCACCGTTGGGGATGGTGACTTGGTCCGTCCCGATTGATGAAATTACTACGTATTTAACTGAAACTACTTGTTATCATCATAATTTGGACTGATTGCCATGTTTGGGTTTCGTGCCAACTATGTGAATCCTTCAGGGATTGTTATCACTGTTTTCGCATTACTTTGCATATTATTTGATCTCGGTCTAAGGTTTTAATACCGTTTTGCAAACTCAGCCATTTTTCTATGATTTGAAAACTTAAACAATATTTTATTGACGTTTTGAGCTGAAAACTACCATGTTGTATTGCCCAAGTGGCTTATGTGCATTTCTGGACTGAGCATGGATCGGGATGCACGCCGCAGCAGTGTTACATCTATATTTCTGGACTATGGATGGCTCAGGCTGCACGCCGCAGCGGTGTTATATTGATTTTGAGGCCGAGGGCCTGGTTGATGCCACGAGATGGCTTGATATTGCGCTTGGGCTATAGGAGCCCCTCCGGAGTCTGTACACACCCCCAGTGAGCGCCGTCGACGTTAAATGGATCGGGCTGCACGCCGCAGTAGGTACCGGAGTGTACCGTCATATGCATTGCATTGCACTCATGCATTTGTTCCTATTTGTATTATCTGTCATGACATTCCAGCACTCGCATTTCATTGGCATCCATGCTACTTCTTGCACTGTTTACCTGATACCCTGGTGTTATTTGTTAATGGAGTGCTGTGCCCGAGGGGCTGACTGTTGTGCTGACTTGCACTATCTGTTTCGCATTCATTTGCTTAACTGTTGAAAAAAAAAAGATGTTTTCAAAAGAGGTTTTAAACTGAGTCCAGATATTTCTAAAGATTTCACGATTTCACTGTTTTCTCAAAGGGTCACACTGTTCTGTATAGCATGATAGCTTGCTTTACGTGGTTTCTTGCTGCTCAGTTATTATTTACCTTTATTACTCACTGAGTTGGAGTACTCACTTTACTCCCTGCACCTCGCGTGCAGATGCAGGTATTGGTTTTCCCGGTAGCGGGTTTGAGCTGGTTAAGGATTTTGCTATTGTAGCTGAGCAAGGTGACCGCCAGCGTTCGCGGCACCGGATTTCTCCCTTTTGATTCCAGATTTTATTCTATGTATTACAGGCTTTGTAGTTGTATCAAAAATCCTTCTAGATGCTCGTGACTTGTGACACCCCGATTTCGGGCTGAGTTAGGATGGGTTCCCTGTTTTATCACGTTTATTCCGCAATATGATTTCATTATCTATGATTCAGACTTATTCATGCTAAGTAACTGTTAAAAGAGGCGTTGTTGTTCTGTTGGCTGGCCTTGTCTTCACGAGAGGCGCCATCACGACCGGGTTTGGGAAATTGGGTTGTGACAAGTCCATTGTTTGTTCATAATGAGACGCATATGGTGGGCATGAATTGTGTGGAAAGGAATATGTGAACAGTTCTGAATCCCTTGGAGGGCCACTTACCGCAAAGTTTTTAACGCTATCAGTCTCGGTTCAGAGGTTGATCTTAAGGACGAGTTGGCAAAAGGGACCCAAAAGCTATTTGCTAAGGTCAACGTGATGGAAATTGGTGAAGGTCCTAGTAATTTTGATGTGCAATCCAGTGGCTAAGCTGTCGAGCTTGGTAATTGGAAAGACACTCCTTTCTTGGCTAGCCAGGGAGGAGTTTTGGTGGTTTATTTTGTTGTCATTTCTATTGTCCAGGTTATTTCAGGGTTATAATCCGGATATTGTCTTGTGGCTCAAACCCTTCTTCTTCTTCTTATTTTGCCTAGTTTGTTTAGTGGTAGTAACTCGTCTAGTGTTATCTAGGATTGTTCCAGGGTTGTAACCTATGTCTATTTTGCTTGTTTTGTTCAAACCCTTTTCACCATTTGTCTAATACAATCTCCTATTTTCTGTTAGTCCTAGTCCATTTATGTTTAGGTCACTTTTCCTTTTATAGTTCTTCTCATGCTAACTCTAATGACATGACATGCGCGCATAATTCTCATCCTGGTCTTGAAAGTTAGTCTAATCATGAAGCAATGACACAGTTTTGAACATGATAAAAAGAGGCATTTGAGGAAACAAGTAAAGATTCATGCATTCTGAGATAACCTGGAGTTTAAATTGAGTGAAACCGAGGCAGTAAGTCTGGGAAATCAAGAGGTTGATAAGAGCATGCAACAAGAAAATGTCTCTCAAGCAGTTTGAGGTAAATCAGTCAGTGCTGAAATGCATTGTTCCACATCAATATAAGGTTGAGTCAAGTCTGCTTCGAACTGGCAAGGATCATTCATTGGGACAAAGGTATTGCCCGTTGGCACTTTGTGTTTGTGTGGATGCCATCAATAGATACTGTGTATGATTTCTTTGCTTATCTTCAATTGCATGTTTGTACCTGGCTTTTTTAAAAGTTTGGTATGACGAAGGCATTTTATTCTGCTACAACACTTTTATCTTTTGCTACCCCTTCTGAGCCTTAATTTGGTTTGTTTCATACCCCTCTTTTGAAATCAGAAATAGAGTTAGGAACTAGAAAAGAAAAGAAAAAGAAGAAAAAGAAATAAAAAAAGGAGAAAAGAAGAAAAAAGAAAAGGAAAAAAAAAAGAAGAGAAAAAAAGAAAAGAAAAAAGAAAAAAAAGACAAGAAAGAAAAGGAAAAGAAAAAGAAAAAGAAACTAACTTTGTGTTTGAACTACGTTCGACCTGATTCTTGTCACAACAAGATACGTAGGCAGCCTTACGGTTCGGTCGCACCAAATAAAATATTTCATAATCCCCCGAAGTCAAGAGTGAGGCAGATTTTCTTAGAAATCTCATCAAAAAAAAAATAATTCCCCAAACTCCAAGAAACTGGGGCAGAAGTTTTAATTTTGCCAAAAGGCCTGATTCCAAAAGTTATAATTTTGAACCTTTCGTCTTAAATTATTTTGAGTCTTCATGCCACCCTTTCTTTCCAACCCTGTCAAAGAGCCTACATTACGGTCCAAAGAAAGACCTTCCGACCAATCTTTGAGGATGCCAAATTAAATGTGTGGTGAAAGTATGATCTTCTTGCATCATGGGTAATATTTTGTTCTCAGCACAATGAGAGAAAATGGTAAAATGAGAGAGTCTTATCGGTGAAAACCCTCATGGGCACCGTAAGGCAACGGTGAGTTGAGAAAAGAATGAAATGAGAGAGGCTTGATGGTGAAAACCTTCAGGGCACTACAAGTCGATTGAGGATTGTGGATCAGATGGGACACTTGAAGTGCCGAAGCCCAGTTTCGCAGCGAAGAGGTACAACAAGAGTTGAATATTAGACTTGCTTGAGAGATTAGGCCACTTAATCCAAAGGTGCATGTCATGGTCATTAGAGTTGGTATCCACATCTGATAAGTTTCTACTTTGTAATTTTCTTGTTAGGTATCATCTCTTTCCCTTGTCCCTTATTTTGTTCCTCTTGTTTTGTTTGAGTCCCTTCTTGAGTTTGTTTGGTCAGAACAAGAAAGAAATGACTTCAAAGTCTGCTACCAGCTTTACAATTGCACAAAACGGATTTGGCTAGCACATCAAAGTGGCATAAGTCAGGGAAAAGTGGTATGCGCACTGAGTTGGTAACAATCAAAGAATGAAATGAGAGAGACTTGATGGTGAAAACCTTCAGGGCACTAAAAGTCGATTGAGGATTGTGGATCAGATGGGACAATTGAAGCGCTGAAGCCCAGTTTCACAGCGAAGAGGTACAACAAGAGTTGAATATTAGACTTGCTTGAGAGATTAGGCCACTTAATCCAAAGGTGCATGTCATGGTCATTAGAGTTGGTATCCACATCTGATAAGTTTCTACTTTGTAATTTTCTTGTTAGGTATCATCTCTTTCCCTTGTCCCTTATTTTGTTCCTCTTGTTTTGTTTGAGTCCCTTCTTGAGTCTGTTTGGTCAGAACAAGAAAGAAATAACTTCAAAATCTGCTACCAGCTTTACAATTGCACAAAACGGATTTGGCTAGCACATCAAAGTGGCATAAGTCAGGGAAAAGTGGTATGCGCACTGAGTTGGTAACAATCAACATGCTTTTGGATTCATGTGAAATGCAAGGGTTCGGTAAATGTCAATTCATGAGCAAAATGCAACAGATAGAGGATATTGGATCGAATGGAGCAGAGGTATTTTTTGTGATAAGGGTTGAAAGAAAATGGGTAGTCGATAACAGTCAAGGTCGTCCAAGTTGAAGTCAAAGTTATCTTGGCAAGTGTAGAAGCAGTCTCCCTCAAGGTCAGGGCCACAAACTAACCACCACATTTAAACTCACAAGTTTTCTTTGTTTGAAATAGGAACAAATCAGTGCAAGCAAGTGGGTTCAAAAACAAGAAAAAAAAAGAAAGAAAAAGAAAAAAAAAGAAGAGAAGAATCGACAAAGGGAAGTTTCTCAAATCTTTTCCCTTACCTGTCTTGCTAGTGCGCATAAAATGTTGCTATTGCTCTTCACATTTTTCCTCCTAGAAAAAAAATTCTTAGTCTGATGAATCTTTCTCCTAAGATAAGAAATCTTAGTCTGATGAATTTTTCTCCTAAGATAGAAAACCTAGTCTGATGAATTTTCTCCTAGGATCGACGTCTTAGTCTGATGAATCTTTCTCCTAAGATAACAAAAAAAAGACCTAGTCTGATGAACTTTCTCCTAGGATCAAATCTTAGTCTGATAAATTTTTCTCTTAAGATAGAAAATCTAGTCTGATGAATTCTCTCCTAGGATCAAATCTTAGTCTGATGAATCTTTCTCCTAAGATAGAAGACCTAGTCTGATGAACTTTCTCCTAGGATCAATACCTTAGTCTGATGAATCTTTCTCCTAAGATAACAAAAAAAAGGGACCTAGTCTGATGAACTTTCTCCTAGGATCAAATCTTAGTCTGATGAATCTTTCTCCTAAGATAGAAGCCCTAGTCTGATGAACTTTCTCCTAGGATAGAAATCTTAGTCCGATGAATCTTTCTCCTAAGATAGAAACCTAGTCTGATGAATTTTCTCCTAGGATCGACGTCTTCGTCTGGTGAATCTTTCTCCTAAGATAACAAAAAAAGAAGGGCCTAGTCAGATGAATTTTCTCCTGGGATCGAAATCTTAGTCTGATGAATTTTTCTCCTAATATAACAAAAATGGGACCTAGTCTGATGAACTTTCTCCTAGGATCAAAATCTTAGTCTGATGAATTTTTCTCCTAAGATAGAAGACCTAGTCTGATGAACTTTCTCCTATGATATAAATCTTAGTCTGATGAACCTTTTCCCCTAAGATACCAAAAAAAAAATATATACTCAGTCTGATGAATTTTCTCCTAGGATAGAAATCTTAGTCGGATGAATCTTTCTCCTAAGATAGAAAACCTAGTCTGATGAATTTTCTCCTAGGATAGATTTTTACTTTTCTTAAGTTGTTAACCTTTAGTTTTCTTGAAATCAGGGGTCCCGCCTGGAGAATAGGGTCAGTTTTGTACTTTAGTCAAGCTTAGTTTGTAGTTTTCCTCAAGCTCAATCTTAAATCTAGGAGACACACTTCCTAGTCTGGGTCATTCAGGTTTTATTTATTAGCAAACGCACTTTCTAGTCAAATATTCTTGGTTTTATTCACAGGAGAAGCACATCCCAGTCAAGTCTTTAGTTTTATCTCATCATTGCATCAATAACATAGGTGATTTACAGTTTTGCTAACAACTCACAAATCTTCCTAGTGCAAACTGGGGCAAAAAATTTTGTTTGTTTGTTGTTTTGATTGCAGGCACACACCCGGAGAATGAGGGAATTCATTTCGGAATTATTTCAAGTTTCAAGTCAGTAGCAGGCGCCCACCTGAAGAACGAGGGAAGTCAATTCAGAATTTAATTCAGGTTAGAAGTAGCAGAAGCTCGTGGCAAGAATGCGAGTCAATAGTCCGAGATGACCAACAGAAGTAGTCTCAATCCGGGAAAACAAAAGAAGAAGTGAATCCAAAATGCAGAAGCAGAAAGAAAAAAAAAGATGTGAACCGCTCAAGACGTGGTTGAAGTCACGAGTGCTACATGTCCGGTCTTGATCCGAAAAGCTGAACAAGAATGAACTAGCACCTGCAACTAGCAAGCGTCAAGGTTCAAATCTAAAGTCTGCATGAAGAACCATTCAAGGCTCAAGATCAAGCTTCAGAAGACTTATAGATAGGAATTTTGACTCATAGCCGACATGCTTAGTTAGTCTTTTTCATTTTTTTTTGATTTGGATGTAATAACAGGACCGCGGACCGGAACCTCGACGGAACGGCACCTCAATCGGCTCTCCACCTCGGTATTCTCCATCACTGTTCCTACTTCTGTACTACACGTGGCCTGATTCCTTTATAGCCAAGGATATGTAGGCAGCTCAGATACTAGGGCTCGGTCACATTCTCCTTCCTCTTAGTTTTTGGTCTCACTAAATAATGGTCGGGTCAAAAAACCTGTCTAGTCGTTCTTTGTCTGAAAATACTTCGTATTTTCAGTCAAAGAGGGGCAACTGTAGACATGTGATTTTTGACATTCCCCAAGATTTTACATATTTTAGCATTTATATACTTAGTTTAGGTCTAATATAGTTATTTCAACTAATTTTGACTCTTTTACATTATTTTTATCACAAAATTGAAAAATACAAAAAATAGTTCCATATTTCTCTATTTAATTCACGTATTAGATATTTTTAGAAAGATATGTTACTTTGAACCTATTTTATTTTATAATAATCTTTGAAAATACCAAAAATAGTTTCAACTTTAATTTTTAGTTCAATTTTAAATAATAGTTTATTATAATAAGTTCAACTTTAATTTTTAATTTTATTTGTATCTTCTTATAAGTATTTTTAGAAGTAGATTAAATATTTAGTCTTTTCTTAGCCCAATTTTATAGAATTTTCTTTAGCCCAATTAAATTCTTGCAAGAGGCCGAAGTTAGACAACCCCTTAAAGACCCTAACTATTCTCCAGATCTCCAAGCTCCCATCAGTCGCACAGTAGCCACCCCCCTCAACCCCATCTCCGCCAAAACAACCCTTAAACACCCCTAAGCAGAAAGCCGCCTTCCCTACAAGCCACGACTGCCGCTTCTTCTCCTCCTTCCTCCGTCTCTTTCTCTGCCGCTTCACGCTGCCATTGACGGCGAAACTCCCATCACTCTCCTTCTGTTGCGTGGACATCGCTGCTTCCAACTCCGTCTTTGTCGAGTTACCAAACCCGACCCCACCTTCAAACTTCAATTAACATCTATTATATAGAAAGAAAACAGAGAGGAGGAGAAACGGACAGACCCGGAAGAACAAATACGAATTAAGATAAGGTAATCCGAGGTTGCTGTTCGAAGGTTTCCGGTTCAACGTTGCAAATTCGAAGGATAGAATTTTTCATCTAACTTGATGTTCAAGTTCAGCGTTTAATTGAGTTCAGGTCAATTGTTCGTTGGTTGTGGCTGTTCTTCTAAAAAAAAATTATTCTGTTTTCTTATTCATTTTTTTTATTTTCGTCTCAAAATTGGAGTTCCGTCGAGGTTGATGCCGATTCGAGTCCTTATCGCCGATGGAAGTTTCCAGTCCCGTTTGATTTCAGTCAAGGTTTTTCGGGCAAACTCTGGTTCCAGTTTGCCTTCTGAATTACACCTTTGGATTCATCAATAAAAGGTCTACACCTTACCCTATCTCTTTCCCTAGTCATTTAATTGGATGGCTTTTGTGTTCTGGATTACTGTTTACGCTGTTTAGTTCTATATTTGTGGGATAAGTTTTAATGGCTAAAATTGAAACTTCAGTTTTGTTGCCATGCCTTCATTAAGAGACAGAGGTTTCAAGGCTTTAGGATTAATAATCTAATAATATGAGAATTAAACTAATTGATTACTTTAATTGGTGGTTTGAATATCAAGGCAAGTGTTAGGCCATGGGGTTGGGAATCAAGAACAAAAAAGGTTGAGCATGTCATGACTTTCTATTTAATGTTTTTTCGTTTATGTTACTGTATCACCCGATAGCAGCATGTTTTAGGCCGGCCACATATGGGTAGGCAATATTAGGACGTTATATTATTAATTTTCGTGGCGAGAGGTCGTTTTCTTAGTTAAATTTATCCGGAGAATGCCTCGAGGGATTTGTATATATTTTATTCCGGGGAATGCCCTGTAGAACTTTGTAATGGGAGGTCAAAAGTAGAGCTTGTTGTGTTTTATTCTTGTTTTCTATTTTCTTTTATTAGGTGGGGACGACCTCGAGCCTCTTTGTGTTGACTTTCCTTTTTGTGTGTTTTCACCTTATATTGAATATTTTAAAAGCCAACTTGATCATGTACGCAACCGTACTAGTTACGGGACTTGGGGAGTGCCTAAAACCTTCTCCCCGAGTCAAATGAACCCTCTTACCCAAATCTCTAGTGCGGACTTAGTTTTGGAGTACAAAGTGTTTTAAAGGAAAAAATATTTTAAAAAAACGGTGACCTGGCACACCGAAATCAATGCCAGGTGGCGACTCTGAAATATCTTTTGAAACACAATCCTTTGTCACTTTCATAATTGAAAACCCTTTTGAGCTTTACAAAATCCTTTTATTATTTTTAAGAGGGTTAGTGAGGTTAGTTGGTAAAAAAGGGGTGTGACAATGTTCAGAAATTACAAATAAAAATTTCAGCAAATAGAGAACAAAACTTCAGCTACTATGCTTAAGTTCAGCAATTACAAAGAAAAACTGCAGCAAATAGAGAACAAAACTTCAGCTACTATGCTTAAGTTCAGCAATTACAAACAAAAACTTCAGCACACTTGGTTAAGCATACTTGCTACTTCAGACCCGTCTACTAGAATACTGAAGTTTTGCGTGATTGCCTTTGCTACTTCAGCCTCGTATGTTGAAGTTACGCGAAAAAGTGGATACGTTTATAATTTTTTTTGCAAAGCGAGCACAAGTTAAAACGTGACCCAAAAAATGGGTATAGATGCCCTTTTTCAAGTGGGTACATTTCCAGCTTTGAGAAGGCCTAAACTTCTTCCCAGGCCCATTATGATGCGGGCTCAAAGCTAGTCAACCTGCTGGTCCGGCCCAATCATCAGCCCCAAGAATCTCGTGGGGCATATGTCTCGAATGAACCAAGAAAATTATTCAAATATTCAATACCCAGAGAAGTAATTTTAATTAATTTCTGTTTTATTTTATAATCTTAGTTAGAAAAGGAAACAAGAATCCTGCCCCCCTCACCTCTCAATGGTAAAAAGTATTTGCTTTGAATGTTTGCTCAGTGAATGCAAGACATCTTCGTAAATAAGTAATACTTAGATAAGGGAAAATCTTTTGCGAAAAAGTTACGCCCTCAATCATGTAGCTTAAACTTACAACCAAAAGGAGCCAAATATTTTTTATTTTTATTTTTTTTACCCGAATTAGCCAGTATTATACATTTATCTATCTATATTTATATCTATATCTATATCTATCTGTCTATCTATCTATCTATCTATCTATCTATCTATATCTATCTATCTATACTATATTAAAAGCACGAAGGCCCTTAGTGAAATGTCGTTCGCCTTTTTTACTCTTTTAAAATAGAGTTCACACTAGATAAAATAATCATTGAATTATTTTTTTAATATTTAGGAGTTTTAAATTAACTCAAATTTTACATATTAAATCTTTCCTTATTTGAACTAAGTTCAGAAAACCTTATATTTAGAACATCAAATTTATTAAAGTTTTACCTTATATAAATCATACAATTGAATTATGATTAATAACACCAAATCTTTATGCCATATGAAGTTTCTCTAATTAAATGTTTTTTTAGCTATAAAAATAAAGACGGTAAGCGTGTCCTAAATTTAGGGGAATCGGGTGTGATGTAAAAAAATTAAATAAAGAAAAGATTAAAGAAAGAAGCATTTTGCTTTGTCCGTAGTCTATGTGAGATAGGTCCACTAGATATTACTACCTTTTATTTTTCTATCAGTAGTTTTCTTAGATATAAATATTCATTTAAATTTAATATCACGACCCAAAATCCCTCTGAAAGAGTCGTGATGACACCTAGTCTCTAAACTAGGTAAGCCTGACTTTAACTAAAATAACATTGACATTTACTACCTTCAAATTAAATAACTTTGAATAAATCACAATTTCCAAAACCGGTGGTACAAGTCATAAGCCTTTCTAAGAGTAGTTATATAAAATAAATACAACACTGTTCCAGAACGAGAAGGAATCAATGGAACGTAATTACAAGCGAAGGTGACTCCAAGGCCTGCGAACGCAGCAGCATGTTGCCTTGAGTCTCCACCGCGACGATCCGCACAGCTACTATCGATCAATACCTGGATCTGTACACAAAAATGTACAGAAATATAGTATGAGCACACCACGGCGGTGCCCAGTAAGTATCAAGACTAACCTCGGTGGAGTAGCGACGAGGAACAGTCAAGACACCTACTGGTCAGACAGATTAAACAGGATATGATAACAAATATCAAGATAAAGGTAACAAAGTAATATTAATAGCAGGGATCAATCAAACTACAACCAGTCGAAATAATAAAAGGAAACTCGGATGGAAACAAAAGATAACCAAGTAAATCAACACTGACATAGCCGGGACACAGAGAAGTAGAATGAACTCAAGTAAGGAAGACAATGACAACTCAATCAACCATATCATTTCTGGTGCACAACCCTAGCCATCTCAGAACTCGATGTCTTATATCATAACCTCAACTTCCAAACGTTTAGCACACCGACACCTTGTGCCTACATATTTTGTCTCACTTTGCACAACAATGTTCTCATGTTACTCAGTACATAGGACCCATAACCAATGCAATTAAGATGTTCCAACAGTCTCATTTACACAACATAAAGTATAGTACAGCTTCTAAACCAATTTTGGAACTCCGCAAGAAAAGATGAAGTTATTTTTAGAAATTATTTGAATAAAGAAAGTATCATTTTCAATTTAAATACAACATCGAATGAATTATTACCTTTAACATGGGATTTAATAACTTACAACTTAGTAGAAATTCCTTTTTAAGTAAAATACAACCTCAGACGGTTTAAGGGAATATAATTGAGAAACCAATTGAATTAAAGATGAAACAATTATAGTTTGAAGTATTGAAATATATATAAAAATACGGTGAGATATTGAAAATACTGTAGGTTCCAACACAAAGGATCACAACAGTAAAGGAATTTAAATAGTTAAGACACTTGAATTGATATCAACAAATAAACACAGCAAACAGAAAGTGTACGGCATCACCCTTCGTACTTTATCACTCTTCCTCATCATATGCATAAATAGAAATGTACACGGCATTACCCTTCGTGCTTTTACTCTCAATAATGTGGAACGACATCACCCTTCGTGCTTTTACTCTCAATAATGTGGCACGACATCATCCTTCGTGCTTTTATTCTCAATAATATGGTACGACATCATCTTTCGTGCTTTTACACTCGCAATATCTGCACGGCATCACTCTTCGTGCATTAACATTCACAATATTGGCACGGCATCACCCTTCGTGCAATTAACACTCACTTACAATATCATGCACGGCATCACCCTTCGTGCTTTACACTCTTCCTCACCCAAATAATAGTAATAACAACATCCCGGCAAGGGAATCAACAATAGAAATAATAACATCCCGGCAAGGGAATCAACAATAGAAACAATAACATCCCGGCAAGGGAATCAACAATAGGAACAATAACATCCCAGCAAGGGAATCAACAATAACCAAGTCTTATTTCAACAGTTAGCTTTGCAATATGGATCTCAACTTGAGTCAATACTCAACAATGATCAATTACCAAGGGAATGTCATCAGTCTTATTCAACATGAATAATCGTCAATTTAAGTATGAATAGTACATAATAAGGATCACGGAAAAACCAAGAAACACAATAACCTTAACAACAACAAGACATAATAAGCACGTAATAACTACACCTGTAATCACAACAATTGGACATGTAACATATTTGCACGAAGTCATAGAGGAATTCATAATCAAGAAGTATCAAAACAATAAGGAAGGTCATCACTTCAATTAAGGCAAATAAAAGTCAAGTAACAAGTAATAGTTAGAGGAAGGCTAACAAACATCATATGGGGCATATGGAGGTGAAACAAGCAATTAGGAAACCCAATCATATCGGAAAAACTCCTCACTTAATCAACATAAGGACCTAAGAATCCTAAAGGCAAATTTTTCACAAATAAGTCCAAGCACACACTCGTCACCTCGCATGCACGGACTACAATTACTATAGAAGACTCAAAAATCCTAAGGGGGAGTCCCCCACAAGGTTAGGCAAGAAACTTACCTTAAAGACGACAAACCGATACTCTAAATTGCACTTCTCGGGTGAAAAGACCTCTAGACGGCTCAAATCTAACTAAATACGACTTGAATACATCAAAAATGCAAGAGAAAACAATTTTAATCAACAAAAGAATGATTCTTATACAATTTGCAAAAGTCAACAAAAGTCAACTCTCCGGGCCCGCACCTCGGAACCCGACAAAATTTACAAAAACCAAATACCCATTTCGATAAGAGTTCACCCATATAAATGTTATCCAATTCCGATACCATTCGGTCCTTCAAATCATCATTTTACATTTTTGAAAGATTTCACAATTTTTCCCAAATTTTCCTTTAGATTCTTATGAATTTGATGTTAAATCTAAGATATAATCACAAAATATAGTTGGAAATTGATTAGAGACATTTACCCAATGATTTGGTATGAAAATCTTCTCTCAAAATCGCCCACTCTCGACCTAGGGTTCAAAATATGATAAAATGAAGCAAAAACCCGAGTTACACAACTGAAAACAAGATGCAGATATCGCATTTGTGATCCACGGTTCGCAATTGCGAACCCGCGCAAAAGTGAAGAAAACCTCCACAATTGCAAACAAGGAAGGGCTGGAAAAGGTCGCATTTGCGACAAAAAGTTCGCAATTGCGAACTGGGCATCGCAATTGTGATGGAAATGTTCGCAATTGCGACCATACCAGAAGCAGCAGTTTTTTTCCCACACAAAAATGAGCATAACTTCCTCATACGATGTTCAAATTCGATGATTCTTTTTGCCATGGCTCCGTAATTACGATACAGATCTAATGGTTCAATAAAAACTGAATTTGGAGCTCATTTGCTTAATGTGGTACCCTTTATTCCCAAAGAAATGACGTTGAACAATCAAATAAGAGTGCAATACAACCCGAAACACACCCGAGGCCCCCGAGACCCCGTCCAATCACACAACTCAGTCCCACAACATAACACGGACCTGATCGAAGCCTTAAATCACGTCAAAAAACGCTAAACCCAATTCAAGCTTAATGAACTTTAAATTTTCAAGCTTCTACTCTCGATGTTTAAACCTATCAAATCACGTCCGATTGACCTCAAATTTTGCACATAAATCATATTCGGCATTACGGACCTACTCCAACTTCCGGAATCAGAATCCGACCCCGATATCAAAAATTCAAATTCCGGTCAAACTCTCACCGCCTAGGCTTCCAAAAATGGATTCCTTCTTCCAATTCGGCTCTGATTCATCCGGAAACAGAATCCAACCATGCACGCAAGTCAATACACATAATATGAAGCTTCTCGTGACCTCAAATTGCTGAACCGAACGAAATTGCTCAAAACGACCAGTCGAATCGTTACATTCAAAAACACAATTATAACAAATAATTATAAAAATATTTTTA
Source organism: Nicotiana attenuata (assembly GCF_001879085.1). NCBI lineage: Eukaryota > Viridiplantae > Streptophyta > Magnoliopsida > Solanales > Solanaceae > Nicotiana > Nicotiana attenuata. The sequence goes on along the minus strand of NC_031995.1, from coordinate 15,404,192 downwards.
ATAATATAAAAGAGAAAGAGAGAAAGAAAAGTGATTGGTAAAAGTAGTTAACACTAAAGCTTCGACAAAAACAAAGTGCAACACGTTGATTTTGTTTACCATTTGAAATAGAAATATTTGTGGTAAAAACAAAATTATGAGCTAATATTAAAAATTTTGTTCCTCAAACATAAATTATTTCTTTTAATGTTTAGATCAAATAATTAAATATTTAAATTAACTAATTAGCATCATATTTTTAAAATCACTTTTTGAGTTTAAACAAGTCTTAGAGTAAATAAATTTTATTCCATAAAAAGACCATCATCAATGAAAGAATTCATAAAATATAATAAAATTGGTTATAGTATAGTGTTAAGAATTAAATTAGTTAACGTGTAAACTTGAAGAAATGAGAATGAAATAGTATAAAACAAAATGTATTCACAAAGAGATGTTATATAAGATGCAATTTAACGTATGTGTATCTCGTATTATAAAATAATGTACGCCTAATTTAACTAAATTCATTATCCTTACATATTCGAAAGGTATTAAATTCAACTATTATATCAATATAATAACATTGACTTTCACCATTTAAACGAATAATGTCTTTTATTTTCCCGTTACTGTATATATTTTTAATTGCACACAAATTAAAACTAGTAATTTGAAAAGAACCTCATATTGTAGGTCCTCACTCCCTTTTCTCTCTCTCTCACGTTTTCTCTCTTTCATTTTTGTGCTATCAAATATCAAACTTCCCATTTCCTTTTTCCCCATATCTCAATCATCTTCATCATCAAAAAATTTAATCTTTCTAATGTTGATCTCTTCAAATAAATTTCCTTCATAGAATACAAACCCATAGATACCATAGAAAATATAGGCCTCATTTTTTTTTAAGATTAAGACGTCTGAATCTGAATACACATCTGAACATCAAGATGTGTATTAATAAGATTAAGACATCTCAATCTGAATACACATCTGAATATATTAAGATGCGTATTAAGATCTGGATACTAAATAATTAAGACTGTTTGATTTTTAACATCTGAATGTATAAAATTTATTTTTATTTAAAAATTAATAAACATAAAATTTAAATGAAATACTAACTAATCTAATATTCTATCAATAAAATATATAATTTTTTAAACTATGATAGTTGTTGGTGGTGATGGCTAACGGGAGAATGCCGACTAGAGGCGGTGGTTGGTGGTAGTTTTGGTTGATGATGGTGGTCCATGCTAGTAGTTAGTGGTGATTGGTAGTGGTGGCGATTATGATTGGAGATGGTGGTGGTGATAGTTAATATGGAGGGTGGTGGTAATAGTTATGACCGAGGAAGATGGTGGGTAGGTGGTGGTAGGTTATAATGATGGACAGTGCCGGCTGTAGTTGTTGATGGTGATGGGGTGGTCAGTTGTGCCTCCTAAAATGTGGCGATAACATTTTTCCAAATTCACCATAGCTGAATCAGTTCAAAACTTCAGCAAATTTCTTTATCTCAAGTCTTTGTTGTTAGATTTTTAATTATTCTAGTATTGCCTTTCGGGTTCATTTTGTTCATTTAATAATCAAGAACTGTATCTGCATAAATTTAAAAATTTTAGATGTTGAAGGTAATTACATTACAGAGGCGTTACTTGGCCAAGAAATAGTTGCAGAAGAAGTGGTATACGGGTAAAATCGGAGACAATGCATACCCCGATTTCCCCGTGAAGAATACATAAGAAGGGCACAGATGCACGAGGTTGAAATCGAGGCTGGGAGCCTTTTGTACCGAGACCCATGAAAGGTGAACGATGTACTCATCATCGGGCGTGATAAAGAAATGCTCCCCGGACCCAAAACGAGCTCTAAGACCCTGAGAAATATGGCAAACAGTTACACACGACGAATAGAGAGCCGTGACATCCGTAACTAACCGGATATCACGGGCAGATCTCACTCGATGTCGGTTACGGATCAGTAATTAATGAGAAAGAAAGACTTTTAACTTTTTTAGACTTGTACTAGGGATGTGTCACGACCCAATTCCCACCCGGTCGTGATGGCGCCTCTCGTGCAGACAAGGCCAGCCAACATGAACAATCAACATTGCTTTTAACAATTTCTTAGCATAAACAGGTTTAAACCATAGATACTGATTAATCACAAGTACGGAAATAAACGTAACATAACGGGGAAAAACCATCCCAAACTCAGCCCGATGATCGGGGTGTCACAAGTCACGAGCTACTACAGAGTTGATGAAAATACTACAAGTCTGGAAACATAGTCTGAAGATAAATAAAATATGCAGAAGATAAGGAAGAAACGGGGCTGTGGACGTCGACAGCTACCTCGTCTCTTCTAGTCCGCCTGGTCTGGAAGGAAATCAGCGCTTAGGGACGAACTCAGCTGTGCCTGTCTCTGCACACATGGTGCAGGAAGTAATGTGAGTACTCCGACCCAGTGAGTAATAAAAATAAATAACGACTGAGAACATAAAATCCCACAAGGGCACAAATAATGCTATCTCAAGCAGCAACATCAGATAAACAGTAGAAACCAGTGAAATATAGCAAGAAAAATCTTTTTGAAAACAATCAATAAAACAAGTATGCTCAAGTATGGTCAGCCATTGTTACCTGACCGGTCAACCATTGTTACCTGACCAAACACGTATAACAGTGTCATTGTTACCACTGTTCAATATTTAATCACTCTAGATGGGTACCCGCGCTCACTGTGGGTGTGCAGACTCCGGAGGGGCTCCTACAGCCCAAGCGCTATCAACAAGGCCTGAAAGCCTGCTCAACACTATCAATACGAGGCCTGAAAGCCTCCTCACCTCACTCAGCATACCCTCACATAAGGCCCTCGGCCTCAATCAGTCCAAAAATAATCAACAGCCCCTCGGGCAACAGTAAAGCAATAATACTCAGCTCAAACAATAGTTCAATTATCAGTTTAAAACTCCAAGTTTTAGTGAATATGGCTGAGTTCAAGAAACAGTGGAAATCACATGGACTGAGTTCAAATAATATTTCAAACCGTGAGAAAAACAGTGATGATAGTTCATAAAGAGTTCAAACAGTCGACAATAAGCCCCAAATATGGCAATAAGCCCAAATCATAGTGAAAACAACAAGTCATTGCTAATACGCGGTAAAATATCATCGGGACTGGACCAAGTCACAGTCCCCAATAGTAAATGACCCCGCGCTCGTCACGGAACGCGTGTCTCATCTCAATATCGCACCAAGTTGTGCAAATCCGGGGTTTTCAAACCCTCAGAACATCATTTAAAATCATTACTCACCTCTAGCCGGCCAAAGTCTAGCTCGCTATGCCTTTCCCCCTCGAATCTACCTCCTCGCGAGTCGAATCTGATCAAAACCACAAGGAATACATCACAATAGGCTAATGGGTAATAACCCAATCGAAAAGACTCGAAAAATATCAAAAATCACGAAGTTGGCAAAACCCGAGCCCCGGGCCCACTTCTCGAAAAATTACGAAATTCACATCTCCGGATTCCTCGTCTCGCCACGAGTCTATACATATCAAAATCATCAAAATCGGGGTCCATTTGACCCCTCAAATCCCTATTTTAAACTCTCTTAAATTCAAACCCTAAACCACCATTTTTGACCTTGATTCCTTGATTATTCAGTCCAAATTCATGTTTATACACCATAAAATCAAGCTCTAAGTCCAAGAGTTCATACCTGATAATAGCCCTCGAATCCCTCTTCAAAATCGCCTCAAAGCTCTCAAGGTTTGGAGTCCAAAATGCTACTCTTTCAATAATTCGCGAGGAAGATGTTTTCACTTAACCTGCCAGTTATTTCTGCTTCTGCGGATTAATTCCCGCTTTTGCGCCTTCCGCTTATGCGGTCAACGTCCGCTCCTGCGGACCTTTCACTTAAGGCGACTTTCCGCTTTTGCGGTCCAACTTCGCATCTGCGGGACCGCTTAAGCGACCCAATGTCCCGCTTCTGCGGAACCTGACCTGGGCTCCTATTTCCGCTCCTGCGAGGCCTAGCTCGCTTCTGCGAGACCGCATCTGCGATTTCCTTTCCACAGATGCGGAAACACGTGCTGCAACCAAAAACCTGCAATTTTCCAACTTCAAATTCCTTCCGTTGGCCACCCGAAATCACCTCGAGGCCCCCGGGACCTCAACCAAGGTTACCAACACATCTTAAAACGTTATTCAAACTTGTTCCAATCCTCAAAACACGTCAAACAACGCTGAAACTATTAAATCACATCGAATTCAAGCCTAAGTTTCTTCGAAACTTCCGCAATACGCATTCGATAAAAAACCCGACCAAAGCATCTCTGAATGACCTGAAATTTTGCGCACACATCCAAAATCACCTAACGGAGCTACTGCAACTCTCGGAATCCCATTCCGACCCTCGGATCAAAATCTCACCTACCAACCGGAATTTGCCAAAATACTAACTTCGCCAATTCAAGCCTAATTCTACACCGGACCTCCAAAACCAATTCCGATCACGCTCCTAATTCACAAATCATCCCCCGAAGCTAACCGAATCTCCGGAAATCACACCCGATCCTTCTAACTCAATAGTCAACTTCCAGTTGACTTTTCCAAAACAAGCTTTTTCCTTAAAGAGACTAAGTGTCTCATTTCCATCTAAAACCAATCCAATTCAACTCGATCACCTCAAATACCGATAATGAAGCATAGAGAAACATAATATGGGTAAAACGGGCCGACCTCTCCACTGCACCTTCACCGAAGCTATATCCTTTGATCTCAACTTTCGAACCTGACGACCCAAAATAGCCACTGGCTCCACATCATAAGTCATGTCATCATCCAACTGAACCGTGCTGAAGTCTAACACATGGGCTGGGTCTCCAACATACCTCCGGAGCATAGAAACATGAAATACCGGGTGAACTCGCGACAAGCTGGGTGGCAAAGCAAGCATGTAGGCCACCTCCCCAACTCTCCTAAGTATCTCAAAAGGACCAATGAACCGTGGACTCAACTTTCCTTTCTTTCCAAATCTCATAACGCCCTTCATAAGCGAAACCTTATACAAGACCTTCTCGCCCACCATGTAAGATACGTCTCGAACCTTCCGGTCTGCATAACTCTTCTGATGCGACTGAGCTGTACGAAGTCTCTCCTGGATCACTTTCACCTTCTCTAAGGCATCCTGAACTAACTCTGTCCCCAACAGTCTAGCCTCGCCGGGCTCAAACCATCCAACCGGAGATCTACACCATCTCCCATATAAGGCCTCATACGGCGCCATCTGAATACAGGACTGATAGCTAATGTTGTAAGCAAACTCTGCAAGTGGCAAGAACTCGGCCCAAGAACCTCCAAAATCAATAACACAGGCACGCAACATGTCCTCCAATATCTGAATGGTACGCTCGGACTGCCCGTCCGTCTGAGGATGAAATGCGGTACTCAACTCTACCTGTGTACCCAACTCTCGCTGAAAAGTCCTCCAAAACTGGGAAGTAAACTGAGTACCCCTATCTGAGATGATAGAAACTTGGACCCCATGCAACCGAACAATCTCCCGGATGAAAATCTCTGCCAGCCGCTCTGAAGAATAGGTAGTACACACCGGAATGAAGTGCGCGGACTTGGTCAGCCGATCCACAATCACCCAAATCGAATCAAACTTCCTCGAGGTACGAGGGAGACCACTCACAAAATCCATAGTAATCCTCTCCCATTTCCACTCCGGAATATCCATCCGCTGAAGTACACCACCGGGCCTCTGATGCTCATATTTGACCTGCTGACAGTTGAGACACCGAGCTACATAACTCACAATATCTTTCTTCATTCTCCTCCACCAGTAGTGTTGCCTCAAATCCTGATACATCTTCGCGGCACCCGAATGAATGGAATACCACGAGCTGTGGGCCTCCTCTAATATCAGCTCCCGAAGCCCATCCACATTGGGCACGCAAATCCGGCCCTGCATCCTCAACACACTATCATCACCAATAGACACGTCCCTAGCACCACCATGCTGGACCATGTCCTTAAGGACAAGCAAATGCGGGTCATCATACTGGCGCTCTCTAATGCGATCATACAAGGAAGACCGAGAAACCATACAAGCCAACACCCGACTAGGCTCCGAAATATCTAGCCTCACCATCCGATTGGCCAAAGCTTGGACATCAACTGCAAAGGGCCTCTCCCCAACTGGAATGTATGCCAAACTACCCATGCTGACCGCCTTCCGGCTCAAAGCATCGGCCACCACATTGGCCTTCCCCGGGTGATACAAAATGGTAATATCATAATCCTTGAGTAACCCAAGCCACCTCCGCTGCCTCAAATTAAGATCCTTCTGTTTGAACAAATGCTGAAGGCTGCGATGATCCGTATATACCTCACAAGATACGCCATATAAGTAGTGCCTCCAAATCTTCAAAGCATGAACTATAGCAGCTAACTCCAAATCATGTACAGGGTAGTTCTTCTCATGGGGCTTCAACTGACGAGAAGCATATGCAATAACTCTACCCTCATGCATCAACACACATCCGATCCCAACTCTCGAAGCATCACAATACACAGTGTAAGAACCTGAAGCTGATGGCAATACCAACACTGGAGCCGTGGTCAAAGCTGTCTTGAGCTTCTGAAAGCTCTCCTCACACTCATCAGACCACACAAATGGTGCACCCTTCTGAGTCAACTTGGTCAAGGGTGAAGCAATAGATGAAAAACCCTGGACGAACCGGCGATAATAACCCGCCAAATCGAGGAAACTCCGAATCTCCGTGGCTGAGGACGGTCTAGGCCAACTCTGAACCGCCTCTATCTTCTTAGGATCAACCTGAATACCATCACTGGACACCACGTGCCCCAGGAAAGCCACAGAACCAAGCCAGAACTCACACTTGGAGAACATTGCATAAAGCTTCTCCTCCCTCAATCTCTATAATACCACTCTCAAATGTTGTGCGTGCTCCTCCTGGCTACGCGAGTACACCAGGATGTCATCAATAAAAACAATCACAAATGAATCCAGATACGGTCGAAATACACTGTTCATCAAGTGCATGAATGCTGCTGGGGCATTAGTAAACCCAAAGGACATAACTAGAAACTCATAGTGCCCATATCTCGTCCGGAAAGCAGTCTGCATAATATCTGAATCACTAATCTTCAGCTGGTGATAGCCTGAACGGAGGTCAATCTTGGAGAATACCCTTGCCCCCTGGAGCTGGTCAAACAAATCATCAATACGGGGCAGGGGATACTTGTTCTTCAGTGTCACCTTGTTCAATTGCCTGTAGTCAATGCACATTCTCATTGTCCATCATTTTTCTTCACAAACAAGACCGGTGCACCCCACGGTGACACACTCGGACGAGTGAACCCCTTATCCAGGAGTTCCTGAAGCTGATCCTTTAGTTCTTTCAACTCTGCTGGTGCCATGCGATATGGAGGAATAGAAATGGGCTGAGTGCCCGGCACCAGATCAATAGCAAAATCAATGTCCTTGTCCGGCGGCATGCCCGGCAGGTCCACTGGAAATACATCAGGGAAGTCCTTCACAACGGGAACAGAATCGAGACTAGGAGTCTCAGCTCCAACATCTCTCACAAAAGCCAAATACGATAGACAACCTTTCCCAACCATCCGCTGAGCCTTTAGGAAGGAAATCACCTTGCTGGGAACATAGTCAGTCATACCACGCCACTCAATCCTCGAAACACCCAAAATAACCAACGTAACTGTCTTGGCATGACAGTCCAGAATAGCATGGTACGGAGATAGCCAGTCCATACCCAGAATAACATCAAAATCCACCATGCCTAACAACAACAAGTCGACTCGGGTCTCCAGACCCCAATAGTCACCAGACAAGATCGATATACATGATCCACAATAACAGTATCACCCACCGGGGTAGACACGTGAACAGGCAAAGCAAGACACCCTCGGGTCGTACCTAGATGATGGGAAAAATATGAAGACACATAAGAGTAGGTAGAACCGGGATCAAATAAGACAGAGGCATTCCTGTGGTAGACTGAGATAATACCTGTGATAACAGCATCTGATGCAATAGCGTCTCTCCTGTCTGGGAGAGCATAGAATCGCGCCTGGCCACCGCCCGATTGGCCTCCCCCTCTGGGGAGACCCCTAGCTGCCTGACTCTCACCCCTAGCTGGCGGGGCGAGTGCTGAAGAGGATGGGCCAGAAGACGAGGGCTGACCCCTCTGCTGAGACTGACTACCGCGACGCTGAGGACAATGCCTCCATATATGCCCAACCTCCCCGCACTCATAACAGCTTCCGGGTGCTGGGGAATGGGACTGAAGGGAACCCCGCACATCAGAGTGGCTGGCTGACGCACTCGGTCTGGAGGAACCCTGAACAGATGGAGCTCGTGATGAACCCTAAGCTGGAAGAGCGCTGAGAGATGGCTGGCTCTACTGATAACCCTGATGACCTCGGCCGGAAGATGACCCACGATACTCAGAGCGAGCTGACTGAGGAGGCCTAAATGAACGACCTCTGCTCTACTGGAACTGACCCCTAGACGGAGCACCACTGAAGCTACCAGAACCTCGAGGCCTCTTGGACTCCCTCTCCTCTCTGTCCTGACGGCGAGCCATCTCAATATCACGAGCAATATCAACTGCATCCTCAAAGGAAATACCCAGAACTCTCTCTCGAGTCATCAGAACACGGAGGTGATAGTTAAGTCCATCTACAAACCTCTTGATCCTCTCTCTGTCGGTCGGAACTATCCACGAGGCATGACGGGCCAACTCAGAAAATCTCGCCTCGTACTGGGTCACAGTCATGTCTCCCTGTCGAAGCCACTCAAACTGCCTGCGCAGCTCCTCTCTCTGAGACTGTGGTACCCACTTCTCCAAAAAGATAGTGGAGAACTCCTGCCATGACAAAGGCGCTGCACCTGCCGGCCTACGCCGCTCATACGACTCCCACCATGTGAAGGCAGCCCCAGTGAACTGAAATGCGATGAATGTTACCCCACTGGTCCCCAAAATCCCTGCTGTCCGAAGCATACGCTGACACTTGTCTAGAAATCCCTGGGCATCCTCGCCCTGAGCACCACTGAGAAATGGAGGCTGGAGCCTACTGAACCTCTCAAGACGACGCTGCTCATCATCTGGCATGACTGGGACTACAAAGTCCTGAACTGGTGCGACTGGTGCAACTGGTGCTGCTGGTGCAACCGGTTGAGCTGGAGCTTCTCCCGGTGTCTGTAAACCCTGCATAACCTGCTCCGGTGTGTGAGCGGCGGGGGTCTGACTGCCTCCCCTAGCCTGAGAGGTAGCCGCTGTAGCAGTGGCTGAAACTACCTGGGCTAGGCCAGTGCAAACTGATAGTATCTGAGCCAAGGTCTCTTGGAGACCCGGAATCACAATGGGCACTGCCGGTGCCTGTACAGGTGCTGCTGGAATGTCTGCAGCTGGGGCCTGATCCTGAGCCGGAGCAACTGGTGGAGCAACAGGTGCTGCCCTCGCGGCTCTGCCCCTACCACGACCGCGACCGCGCCCACGGCCTCTGGTGCCCTCAGTAGGTGGTATCGGTGGTCGTCCGCCTTGTCCTGTAGCGCGGGTCCTCGCCATCTGCGAGAGGATAGAACACAGCAGTTTAGTTCTTGGATTCAACAAAGTCGCACGACAAGGATTTCAAGAATGTGAAGTTTTCCTAATGGTTCTGCAGCTTCTCGAGGATAAATACAGACGTCTCCGTACCGATCCGCGAGACTCTACTAAACCTGCTCATGACTCGTGAGACCTAGAAACCTAGGCTCTGATACCAACTTGTCACGACCCAATTCCCACCCGGTCGTGATGGCGCCTCTCGTGCAGACAAGGCCAGCCAACATGAACAATCAACACTGCTTTTAACAATTTCTTAGCATAAACAGGTTTAAACCATAAATACTGATTAATCACAAGTACGGAAATAAACGTAACATAACGGGGAAAAACCATCCCAAACTCAGCCCGATGATCGGGGTGTCACAAGTCACGAGCTACTACAGAGTTGATGAAAATACTACAAGTCTGGAAATATAGTCTGAAGATAAATAAAATATGCAGAAGATAAGGAAGAAACGGGGCTGTGGACGTCGACAGCTACCTCGTCTCTTCTAGTCCGCCTGGTCTGGAAGGAAATCAGCGCTTAGGGACGAACTCAGCGGTGCCTGTCTCTGCACACATGGTGCAGGAAGTAATGTGAGTACTCCGACCCAGTGAGTAATAAAAATAAATAACGACTGAGAACATAAAATCCCACATGGGCACAAATAATGCTATCTCAAGCAGCAACATCAGATAAACAGTAGAAACCAGTGAAATATAACAAGAAAAATCTTTTTGAAAACAATCAATAAAACAAGTATGCTCAAGTATGGTCAGCCATTGTTACCTGAACCGGTCAGCCATTGTTACCTGACCAAACACGTATAACAGTGTCATTGTTACCACTGTTCAATATTTAATCACTCTAGATGGGTACCCGCGCTCACTGTGGGTGTGCAGACTCCGGAGGGGCTCCTACAGCCCAAGCGCTATCAACAAGGCCTGAAAGCCTGCTCACAATACACTCGAGGCCTGAAAGCCTCCTCACAATGCACTCGAGGCCTGAAAGCCTCCTCACGTCACTCAGCATATCCTCATATACGGCCCTCGGCCTCAATCAGTCCAAAAATAATCAACAGCCCCTCGGGCAACAGTAAAGCAATAATACTCAGCTCAAACAATAGTTCAATTATCAGTTTAAAACTCCAAGTTTGAGTGAATATGGCTGAGTTCAAGAAACAGTGGGAATCACATGGACTGAGTTCAAATAATATTTCAAACCGTGAGAAAAACAGTGATGATAGTTCATAAAGAGTTCAAACAGTCGACAATAAGCCCCAAATATGGCAATAAGCCCAAATCATAGTGAAAACAACAAGTCATTGCTAATACGCGGTAAAATATCATCCGTACTGGACCAAATCACAGTCCCCAATAGTAAATGGCCCCGCGCTCGTCATGGAGCACGTGTCTCATCTCAACATAGCACCAAGTTGTGCAAGTTCGGGGTTTTCAAACCCTCAGAACATCATTTAAAATCATTACTCACCTCTAGCCGGCCAAAAGTCTAGCTCGCTATGCCTTTTCCCCTCGAATTGACCTCCTCGCGCGTCGAATCTGATCAAAACCACAAGGAATACATCACAATAGGCAAATGGGTCATAACCCAATCGAAAAGACTCGAAAAATATCAAAAATCACGAAGTTGGCAAAACCCGAGCCCCGGGCCCACTTCTCGAAAAATTACGAAATTCACATGACCGGATTCCTCGTCTCGCCACGAGTCTATACATATCAAATTCATCAAAATCGGAGTTTAAATGCCTCTTCAAATTCCAATTTTACACTCCAAAAACCAAGCCCTAGTTCTTCCAATTTTTACCCAAGTTTCTAAGAATTAAAGGTTGATTCTTCAATAAAATGATGTTTCTAAGTCACGAGACTTACCTCCAATCAATTCCCGACAAAATCCTCTTCAAACTCTACCAAAAAGCTCTCAAGGTGGTTCAAAAATGGTGGAAAATGGCTAACCTTCGCGGAACAAAATGATTTAAAAGCCCTACTGACCAGCAGTTATTTACTCTATGCGAACGCGGTCAAAACTACGCGTTCGATATGAAGAACATTAATTTGACCAAAAATTACTCTACGCGAACGCGATGACACCCACGCGAACGCGGTTTACTGGCAACCCATCTCTCCGCGAACGCGTTCTAGCCCCTGCGAACGCGATGACCAAATCTGGGCTGCACCTGCTGTGAATTTTCTGCAGCAAAACTTAAGTCCAAACTTCCCGTTTAATCATCCGAAATCACCCCGAGGCCCCCGGGACCTCGACCAAAAACACCAACCTACCCCAAAACATTATACGAACTTGTTCCAATCATCAAAACACGTCCAACAACACAAAAATCATCAATTCACCACGGATTCAAGCCTAAGTTTATCAAATTCTTCCGAAACTCACATTCGATCAAAAACCCAACCAAACGACGTCCAAATGACCTGAAATTTTACCCGCACATCCAAAATCACCTAACGAAGCTACTGCAACTCTCTGAATTCCATTTCGACCCCCGGATCAAAATCTCACCTACCAACCGGAATTCGCCAAAATTCAACCTTCGCCAATTCAAGCCTAATTCCACACCGGACCTCCAAATTCAATTCCGATCGCACTCCTAAGTCACAAATCATCCCTCGAAGCTAACCAAATCACCAGAATTCACATCCGAGCCCTCTAACTATATAGTCAACTTCCGGTTGACTTTTCCAAAACAAGCTTCCTTCTAAGAGGCTAAGTGCCTCATTTCCAACTAAAACCAATCTAGTTCTACCCGATCACCTCAAATACCGATACTGAAACGTAGAGAAACATAATATGGGGGAAACGGGGCGGTAACTCACGCTACGACGGGCCGGGTCATCACAGGATGAAACTCTCGTACTATATAAAGGGAAAGTTTTTCTTTGATAACACACATTGTAACATGCGAATCAAGCAATACAAGTTTATTCTCTGCTTTCTAGCTAATGCAAAGGTTCTTTCTTAGCTGTTTGTTCTTCCTCCAAGTTAGGTTCAAGCCAAGGGTCCAATCAAGGGCAATACTACTGTTCAATCTAGACTCGAGCTAGGCCGTAGTATTACTACTGATTTTAGCATTCACATAATCATTAACTCGTATATCTAGTATTCTTTGATTATTTGTATTGAATCAATTCGCATATCCTTAAAATCGCGTACAAATTTAATTACTATCTGATTTTAGGGTAAACTGTTTGGGACCAGCGTGGGGCTAAGGATAATAGTGCCTATTTGATAAAAATATCCATAACACACTTTCTTTAAAGTCTTAATTTCAGGTTAGCTTTAAAATGTCAAATTTTTAGTTTGCCTACTTGAACGTTGATGCTGAATCTAGCCATCATGGAGAAAACAATAATTTGGTGCCTAGCAATGAGGTGCCTCCTGTTGATCCATCGGAGTTTTGGTTGCCGATCCGGTCGATGCTAACTCACATGTACCCATTGATAAGTGGGGATTTTGACGGCTTATTATCACCTTTTAGCTCTTGTCTTAGTCCAAAAATGTTGAATTGTGTTCCCGAAACTAATGAAGTTGTGCAAATTGCAGGAGTGCTGGAAGCTTGGTCTCCCGAGATGAAATCTTACTCAAACAGGAGAGATCCGAAATATAAGGCAATAAATGGCGTAGAAGCACAAATGTGCGATCCGCAGAAGAAATTGCAGACTGCAGAATTCCATCTGCAGCCGCAAGCTAAGAAGGAAATTCCAACTGGAATTTTAGAAATGTGCGGCCGCAAAACTAGGTCTTTACTGAGAAAGATGCAAAGTTCAGTGAGTATGTTAAAAAACCAAATCTTGAAGCCCTTATGAAGTGCGGACCACACAAGAATTGTTCGGTCACTGAAAATTGCCTCGCGGCCACGGTCCAAAAATGTGCGGACTGCAGAAAATTGTCTCGTGGTCGCAATTCAGAAATATGCGGCCGCAGAACTCCTAGTCCTCCCAGCTGAAAAAATCTGCGGACCGCACATGGATTATGCGGCCGCAGAACCATCCGAGGGGCATTTTTGTCTGCGATTTTTGGTTCAGTATAAATGGACGAGTTTCACAAAATTAAGTTAAGTTTGAACATCTGAAGTTGCAGTAGCCATTTTTCTTCACTACTTTAGTAAGTTTTACATTATTTTAGTGTTTTAACATTAGCTTTCATCATTTTAATCTTTTATTATGAGTTTAATTAGCTTTTCTCTATTTTTGTAATTTCTATTATGAGTAGCTAGACTACTACTAGGGTTGTGATCCAACCCGAGTGTGTAAACCTTATGGGTGATTAATTTAGTGCTTGTTTATGATTGTGTTTTTTATTATTTAGCTTAGTTCATGCTTTAATTATAGAATTAATGGTTTCAAACATTGATTCATGCCTATTTGACTTAGTCTCTACTCGAGAAAGAGGGACCTAGTCTAGGATAACTTAGCTAGCAAGAAATTAGGTTAATTGAGAGATTGATTAACCCAACTAAGGGTCAACCTAGAGATAGTAATAACCCGAGTTGAGCTCTTATCAATTGTTTTGGTTGATACCCATTTGGTCTTGAGAAAGCCAATTTAGGCAAAACCACTCTCTGGCGTAGAATTATTGAGTGGGTAAATGTAGAGTTGTGAGCTGTAATACACCTCAATCAACAAAACAAGCATTAACGTCTTTATCCCATTAGGCAAACACCTAGGTTATGGTCACAAACCTAGGCCTTTAATCCAATTGAAAAAAAAAAACTCAAAAACATTTATCTATATTCTATTTTCTTTAGCTTGCGTACATTAGAGTAACTGTAAAAGTAGAAAAATAAAATTGTGTTGTGGAAGTGATATCTAGATAACCCATTTGCTTGATTCAAATATATACCGCTAACTAACTTCCATTGGATTCGACCCCGACTCCTAGTTGGGTATTTATTATTGCATACGACCGTTTTATATCTCTATTGAGGTGTGTTGTCCACGTGATCAATTTTTGGCACCATTTCTGGGGATTTAAAATGGTGTTAGCTATATATTTGGGTTTGTTTTTGGACTATCTTTTTTTCCTTCCACTGTTACTAACTTGTGTGTATCAATTTTAGGTACAATCATGGCGGCAAACAATGAACTCGGAAATATACTTTTGTGGGATATGGATGTCGAGGATGAGCAAGTTGATGAGGTTCCACCCGAACCTCAAGCCTATAGAAGAGGACGGGCGCCTCATGACAATGTTCCTGTTCCACCCCACCTCCACCACGAGCAGCTCCACACTGGGTGTTACCCAATGAAGGGTTTGCTAGTGCAATAGTCCCTCCCAGTATTAGGGCGGGCAACTTTCAAATCACCAATGTGATGCTCACTTTGCTAGAGCAACGAGGTTTCTTCACCGGTGCTCCAAGTCAAAATGCGTACAAATATTTGAAGGGGTTTTTGGAAACTTGTTGGGGGAGCAAGCAAACAAATGTCTCCGAGGATGCATTGAGGCTAAGGCTTTTTCCTTTCTT
This sequence comes from Nicotiana attenuata, assembly GCF_001879085.1. NCBI lineage: Eukaryota > Viridiplantae > Streptophyta > Magnoliopsida > Solanales > Solanaceae > Nicotiana > Nicotiana attenuata. The sequence goes on along the minus strand of NC_031995.1, from coordinate 15,389,070 downwards.
TCTACGGGGGAAAGCTTTAGATTTGTTGGAACAACTACCGAACCATTCCATTCAAATTTGGGATGAGTTGGTGGAGAAATTTAATGTTGAGTTCTTCTCACCCGGGCATATGGCTACACTTCGAGATGAGATTTTGGCATTCAAGCAAGAGCCCAATGAACCACTACACAAGATATGGGAGCGGTATAGAACAATGGTCAAGTAATGTCCCAACAACAATATGACGGAAAACATGATTCAACAAACCTTCTATCGTGGGATTAACATGACCAACCAATGTGTAGTAAATCAACTTGCCAGTGGAAATTTTATGACTACGCCTTATGCGGAGGTTTGTGAGATTTTGGATGAAATGGAGGAAACGTCATGGGCATGGCAATCCCGGGCTAATGTTCCACAAGGTGATCCGAGCATGATCCACCTTCATAAAGAATTGCATGACCATGGGCAAGACATTGCCGAATTGACAACTACAATGTATCAACTAGCAAAGGCTCAACTTCATTAAGTTCAAAATCCTAAGCAAGTCAATGCCATGGAAGGGATGAACATGATGGTAAGCAAGAGAAGGGCCAAGGGTCCACAAGTACAAAATAAAGTGAAGAATTATGTGCAAGAAGAAAACAATTTTGAGCAAGATGATACCTATAATGAACAAGAAGAGGAGGTGTAATATATGAACAACTTTGAAGGTTCAAGGCCCGAACCAACAACAATGGCGACCTCAAAACAATCAAGGTATTTGGAATTATAACAATCAAGGAAATTGGAGTGGTGGCAATAACCTAGGAAATTGGAGCGGTGGCAACAATCAAGGGAGTTGGCATAACAACAACAATCAAGGAAATTGGAATGCAAATAATCAAGGAAACG